>NW_008825113.1:3702794-3712972 GCF_000699105.1 Pygoscelis adeliae
CCAGCGCCGAGAGCCAGCGTACAAAGCAGAAAACCCAGTGCTCCCTTAATTAAAAATAATAATAATAAAAAAATTAAAAACAATAATTAAAAGCGTCTCAGTTTTTAAAGCAGAACTACATAATGTATTAATTGGTTGCTATTAGCATGCAGTTTTATTGAGCATAGCACACAGAAGTCTGATTGTGAGCGAGGATTTTAAAGCAGAACTACATAATGTATTAATTGGTTGCTATTAGCATGCAGTTTTATTGAGCATAGCACACAGAAGTCTGATTGTGAGCGAGGAGTGTTTTCAATGAAAGTGGAGTTATTTTAGCTGCAGACATGTTTACATTTCTGTGGTTTAGTCTATAACTTTCTCTTTTTCTTGCTTCAGAATTCTGCTCCATGAAGCAAAGCCCTTAGCTCCCAGACATTCCAAAAAGTCTGCCAAAATAATAGGGGAGAAAAAAAAAAGGGAAAAGAAATAAAAAAAACACACACAGAGACCCCCAAGTCTGGGTCAGGCTCAGGGCTGGATATGGGCAGAGCGAGTATACCCCCTCCTCACTCTCTCTCTCTAGTTAAAAAGCCTTCAGGGCTCCATTTCCTGTTTTTAAGGAAAAAATAAAACGGGTCTAGGACTGATTTTAGACACTGCCTAGACCAGGGCTGGTGGGTGCCGAGGACCTTTAACTCTCTCAATGCCAAAGGGTACCCAATAACGCGCCGGTCCAGGCAACCACACGCCTCCCTCCCTCTGAGAATAGCCATAGCAGCAAGATGGCTTTTTACCTCGCTGTACATTTTCGAGTGACTAAGAACAGCAAGCGCAGGACCTGAAGGTCCCAAGCAACAACGTGGTGCACGACCACCACAAATTAGCAGAGCGAAGAGACAAAATACCCCAAAAGTGGGACCGAGTACCCTCTGCCACAGACCTGCCGCAGCAGCACCCACCTATGGAGATGTCCCGGCGAGCCCCTGCGGTCCCTTCCCCGCAGGCCGCGGTGCAGAGCTGGGGACCGTGTTGCTGCCTGCCCCACCTTCCCCGCAGCTGCTGCCTCCCCTGCTATAGATAGGCAGCGTCGCTCGTGTGGCCCTCGCTGAGTGGGCGTGAAAACAACTCAAGCTTTTGGGCATTAAATCCGCAGCTTAGGAAAATCAAAACGGAGCAGTTCGGTTAAAATTAGGAACATGCACTAGTGAATGAAGCAAGAAGTTAGCGGACACCTCCCCACAAAACTATCGACTCGGGTTTTCCACTCTGAGGCTTGGTAGGTTATGATATGAATAGAAACCGAGCGATCAGAATAAAGCACCCCTGTAATGAAGGGTTGTGCCTCCAGGGAGTTAGGGAAATGGCAAGGAGAGGTGGCGGGAGAGAGGAGGATGCTGCAGCGCCGACAGCGGCGGGAGCAGGCGCAGGCCCGGCTGGGGCACCCGGCAGGGCCGGGATCCCACGTCCCCATCCTGTACCTCTGCCCTGAGCAACCTGCCCCGGGACGGGGGAACCCGGGGATCTGCAAGCGGCAACGCAACGCCTCAAGTGAGGCAGGGGAGGAAAAACCACAACTGGCTTTCTTGGTCATAGCCCCCCTGCCCCCCAGCATTTGCCTCCCAACCTCTTCCCAAGCATTTTTAGGTGTCCCGCTCCCCCCCTCCTTTTTCCTCCCTCCTCTCTTTTTATTTTACATGCCAGATGACTCCTGTATATTTGGACCTTTCGCTTTTGAAGAAGCCAGAAAGCGTTATGATTTCCTAATGCTTAAAAAAGAAAAGAAAACACCTTTCTCCCAAGATGTTTTATATTAATTTAAGTATCGGTTCCTGGTTCATGTCAGCCCCTTTCGCAATGAAATGTCCTGCGTGGGCTGTCACACCTGCTAAATATAATCCTCTCTTTCTTTTGATATTCTGCAAAGGGCCTTTAAAGGTTCACATCCTCCAGTCTGGAGATTTAATTGCTTCATCTCAGATTTTAAAAAGCCTTGTAAATTTCTGAATTTTGTCGATTTCAAAGCAGAAGGAGGGGGGATGCAATAGGGATGCGAGGGCGAGTGAGAAGCGATGCTGAGCGCACCGTGCCGACATTGCCGGGCCTCGTAAAAGCTCCGACTCACCACCCCATCCCGCAGCTTCTGCTCTTTGGGGCAGACAACTTGAGCTGGTTTTATGACTTACCAATGAGTTAAATATGAAAATAGTAGCCTATTTCGCTATGGTAAATGCTCACCAGGGAGGAAATCACAGATTCGGTTTTATAGAAGGTAATGGAGTGAGATTACCTGCACTAATGTACTTAACTGTTCAGAGAACATAAATCTAGCAGGGAGACAGCCCCAAAACCAGTCGCTCCCCGAAACAAACCGCCACCAGCAGTAGTTTTGTCCTTACAATGTGCCGGTGGCACCAGGTTTGCCTGGCGGTGCTGCGATTAGGTACCCCCAGCCGGGAGGAGTGGGGCAGTTAGATACCCCCGCAGGGAGGCGGGGGCTGTGCCGCCCCTCGCCTGGGGCCAGAAAATGCCCGGCAGGACGGGAGCAGACAGGGCAGGCGGGCTGCGGGGGGTCCTGTAGCCCCTGTCACGCACCACTTCACCACACTGTACACGCAGCAACTCTCAGTAACACGTGATGGCCACGAACTGCTCTGTGAAACTGTGTAATGCATAATTCCTATTAACTTAAATAACACAGCAGAGAGGGGGACACTGAGCACACTGTCAGCTTCTTGCTGCACCGTGGGGGATGTGTATGCAGGAACAGTACCCATGGCGGGGCCCCCAAATCCTGTCTGTTCCTTGAGGAGATGCAGCAAAGCCAGTGGGGGTCATGCCCGGCCATCGGTGCGCCCACGCAGCCGTGTATCTCCTGCATCACCTTCAGATGCAAAGTCCTGTGCGGTCACTTCTCAGGCTGAGGGGGCAAGCAGCCCCACTGCAAACGAGCCACCACCGCAGAGGACAGGAGGCGAGCTGGTGGACTTCCTCGTGCAAAGCTGCTCTGCGTTGTCCTTTCAAGCTGCAGTCGGGGACTGAGGTTTAAAGTGCTGCCCAGTAAACCAATCTTCTGCTGATCCTTTAAACCCTACACGTGTAACCTGAAATCTTCAGCCGATGTTTCTGCACAAAGTAAGTAATTCCTTCTGCGACGGGAGCAGAAGGTAGGAAAGGGAGGGAGGAAGGGGCCAGCCAGGTGGGAGGCTGGAGCATCCCTTGCTGTGCCACCAACCTGCACAGCTAAGGTGGCATCGAGAAGCCCCCTCCTGCAGCCAGCCCCGGCTCACATTGCCCTGCAGCTGTTCGCTCGCAGCCAGTTGCTCTGTCACGACGGTTGTCCCCAAAGCTGGCCCTGGTGCCCTGTGTGGGGACAGGATCCTCCTTGCAGATTCGTTCCTGGAGCTTCCTCTCACGAGGAAGGAGGAAACTTGCAGACAGTAGCAGATGAAGAGTGGGCCTTCGAGCGCTGCCTCTTGTTCAGGAGTGTCATGTGGAAAGAAAAGAGTGTTCACATCAATTTCCATCTCCTTAAACACAGTTTTCAAAGTACAAGTTTGAAACAGACAATCAAAAATACCAAATTTTCACATCTGGAAAGAGGTAAAAAAAACATAACCAGCTCTTTTCCCATTTTTCTTTCAGAGCAGTGGGCCTATGAAAATGCATTTATCATGTAACATGTAGCACAGCCATGGATAAATTGCAGTCTCTTAGTGGGAGAACATACGCCTCCTCACTGGGGACTGGACCACTTCAGGGATGCAAAGCTTACCATGGTTTTAGCCTGGCTGCCGCAGGCTCCAGGGAAGGCAATGCCAAGTGCCGTGGGATTTCAAAATTGGACGAGGGATCCACCTAGACCTCATTTTCACCAACACGCCTCTGTTTCCATTACTGTTGGGCAAATACTCTGTAGTGCTTTGCGGTTCATAGAAGTTTGAAGTTTCTGTTTTGAAAAAAACAGGAGGAATTATCTTTGACCTCCTGTATATATACCAAAAAAACAGTGCTTTGCCCAGTAGTGCTTTCAGTCTATAGTGTTTGGGTTGCCTGTGCACCAACAGATGAGAGGTGTTTGCTGGGCTTAAAAGCCAGCAGGATGGGTTGTGAGCCGCAGCACAGAAAATGTGAAGCACAGAAACTGTGCTCTAGGCAGATCACAAACTCATGCGGGTTCGGACAAACCAGTTGCCCTCTGTGGGCTACAGTTCTAACACGCATTTATCTTAGAGGTATTTCAACTCCAATTCATTAAATAGAACTGAAGAAAGAAGGACATCAGTGAAAAGTTCAAAACATTAATTATCATAGTTATTATCAATGCAATAGGATACATGAATGATATTTATTTCTTTTGATATGAAACAAGATGAGTAGAGGGGAGATTATTTTATTTTTTCCACTGTGTAACACTTTTGCCTGGCAAAAGGCAATTCCAGCACCTGATTTTCTCAGTAAAATTGGAAAGGATTAACGGTGTACCTATGAAAATACCATTTAAGATGAACTAGTCTGGCAACAAAAAGGGGACACCTTTATAAATATTACCTCTCACAGGTGTGGATGACATTCACTAATAAAGGTTCTCTTATGTAAAAATGACATTTAAACCATGAGAGATAGGCAGTTATATGGACACATCCTATTGCCTAGATATGAACAGGCAACTACTTTTCAAGTACCAGAAAGGATTACTTTTTTGCAGCATTCATGGATTTCTTTTAGTCACAGACTGGACACCGATGGCATTTTGGCAGTCTCTGAGAAGACCACTGGAGTCCCTCCTATGAGAGCATCACTTTTAATTAAGGAAGGAAAGGTCATTTCTTTTTAGAAGCTCTAAGGCGGCAAAAAATGTCTCTCTCATTTGGAGAGACACTGGAACTTACCTGATTAAATATGTGGTTAGATAAGGTATTTGGATGAATGCAATATTGGTCACCGGGATATTCAACACCAGTGGATATGCAGGACTGCTGTATCAATTTAAAACAATTCACACTGTTTCCCAAACAATCGGCTAAAAGGAAAGGGAAATCGTTGTTTGTTCGTTTGGGTTTTTCATTTTTAGTATTTTTTTTTCTGTTTAAACTGGTAGCTGAGATTAAAAACCAAACAATATGTTGGCAGGAAAGGTCTAGGGAACACCTGAGACTCCCTTGAATTTCAGCAGGGTTTTTATGAGGCCACAAGTAATGATGGAAGAAATTTAAAAATGTCAAAGGTCTGATCTGAATGACGGGAAAGCTGAGATGCCTGAATCCCTCCTAAACATCCTGAGTCTCCAAAATAAGGTGAAACTGTCAGCTCTTCTCCCTGTATTTTGGCAGGTAAGTCCCGAACAGATAAAGCTGAAGATCACTCCGCAAAGCAAATTGGAATAATGATGAAATAAACTCTCCCATGCAAATTTCCACGGCCAGAACTGAACTTCTGACTCGTTCTCAGTTTGGGGTGGGGGGCACAATTTGTGCCTTTTCCTATTTTATCCAAAGCATTTCCCCTCCCCTCTCCAAACAGGCATTTCTCTGTATCACTGCCTAGATTCAAGGAATAATAACTCATCTGGTGAATCAACAAAGAAACGCTAAGCAGCACGTCTTTGCAAGAACTGCGAAATTCTTCAACCACATGGCAAAAATTAAATGTAAGAACGCTAAAAGTTAAAGCATTTTCAAAAACAGAAAGACAAAGTTAGGGTAGGTGACAAAATGTCATAATTTCTACAGTATGCATTTATTTACCGGTGAAGAATTCAGCCAGCATACTGAAATGGCTCAGGTCAGAACGGGTGTTTAAATATAAAAAGCTGCAGATAAATAATGCATGAAGACAAGTCCGACCAAAAAAAAAAAGCTTACACTGTTTAATAGAGAGCAATTAATAAGTTTAAACACCATAAAGTTACTTGCTTATTATTTACTCATGTCCTTACATTTTTGCATTCCCTTTGAGTACATGGTATATAGTGATCTCTGAGGAGGCCATAGCTTAATACAAATGTTAACTAAATAGAGAATCAATATGCAGATAAGTAAATTTTTTTAAAATTTGTGAAATATCTTAATTGTCTCTCTTCTTTACATTAGTCTCTATTTTCTGCATTTGTCATGGTACCAGGAAAGAAAGAAATTTTGCCTTCAGGTCTATGGAATTGGTCCTATGTTCATATACAAGTGCCGATACAGCTGCACATACGGCTTTGGCTAGCAGACCTGCATATGTACACAGCTCTAAGAAATGCTATTTTAGCATACAGACTTAGTTCTTCCTCTATGCCTATCTCTTTGCAGCTATCCCCATATAGAATCACCTCATTTTACCACACCCCTCTTTTATTTAGATAATTCAGCACAAGTTTTCCACAGCATTTCTTCATTGGTTGTGTCATAAAACAGAGTAATATCTGAAATTATAGTCAGAGGCAGAAAAACAGCCTCCCCCGGAACCTGAAGCTACAAAATGCTCAGCAGTATACGAATAGGAGATACTTGATTTTCCACAGCTACAGTTACATGCACACACATGCGCACGCACACACACACACACGTTTCTTTTCACACCTACCTGTGGCAGTAGTGCAAACAAGTTACGTATATACCCTAGAAATGACATATATGTAGGCTGCAGGCAGGTCAGAGCTCACTCCGCTGAATCGCCAGGCGCCGACGCAGGTGCCTCAGCAAAGGCTCCCTCTCTGCCGGCTGGAGAGGAAGGGAGAGGCCGCTGCAGAAGGTGACTCAGCTCTGGATGTGACACTGAATCACCCTCTGGATGAGCCAGAGCGAAGGGAGAGACCCACCCCCTACTTTCAGCTGCTGAAGCTACACATCTCAAGTAGACGATGGCAACTGCTGGAGTCGCAGCGCTTGGCGATGTAGGTGACCCATCTGCGGGCAGGGACGGGCATGCCGTGGCAGATGCTTCTCATTCAGCACCTTGATCGAGGTCTCCGTTACTGGCTGGTGGGCGCCCCACGCCCTGTACGTCCCACCACCACATCTCTCAGCCTTGTTCAGCACGAACAATTTATGTTCCACATTTCTTTCAGACGTGATCTTCTGGAATAATGAAAAATGAAGAACACGTTTAATTCGGGACAGCCATTTGGACTGGATTAAGTGAAGTCTATTTGTTCTGTCACAGATGACAAAAATGACACGCCAGAGCCCCATTGTTTTTTGATTTACAGCCTTAGAAAACTTTGGATTATCCCACAAAGGGACACGCTTTCCTTGATTTTGTATCTGAGCCCTTGCATTAACTGGAGAACACTGAAAGATGCTTGTAGGTCAAGAGGGGACCAGGCTCACATGCACTGTTCATTGCAAAAAGCAAAGTATTCAAAAGTATATCTCACTCCTGAAATGTGCTTCTGACACCGCTGTTTTACAGCAAAATATGAGAATAGGTTCTTCAGACCAAAAACTGATTTGTCAAACTACACACGTAGCACAGGTGTGCTGGACATAATGGTCTGTCATAATGTGGCTCCTGAAGGATGACAGTTTCCCAGGGCAACTACAGTTTTGCATGAAGGCTGAAGAAAGCCTTTGCTGCTCACCTTACATATATATATATATATATATATTTGGTGACACTCATAAGCAGAATGAAGATCAGGACAAGGCCCTCCACATTCTTGAAAATACTAAGAGGAATGTCCAGAAATGTGCAACAGATGATAACAAGACAGCGACACAAAACAACTGTAAGAAATCCTATGGTCTTTATTACATTCATCAGAATAGATTTTCGTAATTGGTCCCATCTGGCTTTAAGATTTATGAAATCAATACAGTCTAGGATAGACACTCTGTAAAAAAGCTGTTAGCGATGTGAAGCTTGAAAGACTCACCTTAGCCCCTGTGTCAAAATTCTGACCTGATTTACAGCTCAGAAAATCCTTATTTTAGTGAAATGAATCCTTACCATATGAACAGTGGCAAACATCACACCACTACCGTGTTGAAATTAAAAGGAAAAACTAGAGAAGATTGCTAACAGGGAGCCAGGCAGTCAGATTCGGCAGCAGCACCGTATAGCTGACTGGGCTGTCTCTGCCATAGCAGCTGGCTTTGCATGTCACGCAGTTTCACTGTGCAGCCGTGCCGTGGGGATCAAGCGGTACCTATTGGCCTGTCCTGCATCCTTAAGGAAGGGCTGTTGACTGCTGAGCTTCCTTTTCCTCTTTTCCCCAACACGGTATTATTACTCAGCTTTATTTCTGCAAAGCTCTTTGAACCAGAATGATGAAAACCACTTCCCATGATCATTTTAGATATCAGACATATGAGAAAAAACCATGCATGCATTTAATTTGACTTAAAATGCAATTTAAAAAGTTTAGCAACCACCAAATTACTACACTGACTGCTGTCATCATTTGGAATTTCATGGGGAGCTTCATTTTGAACAGGTAGCTTTTTGGTTTAGTTTCCCTTTGCACGTATGAGAAAGTATTTGCACAATTATTTCAAACATTTCAAGCATTTCATATTTTACTGTAATGAAAAAATGGGCCAATGTATTGAAAAGTTTGCTAAAGTAGGTGGATGGTTTTTTAATGAAAAGAACAGTTGGTTCTCCTGAAGCATGGGAATTTTTAGCAAGCACTGCACGCTTCCCTTCAGAAATGAGTGAAAATGTTCCTGTTTTTCCAACCAGTCTGCCATCTATACAAGAAGTGGGCAGAAGGGCATGTTTTCAATGGGACAATAGCCATTTTCTCGAGAGCAAAAGGAAAACGAGGTGTGGTGTTACAACAGTATGGATGAGAAGATAAGCTTTTAAAAAAAAAAAGAATGTGAAATTGAAAAAAAAAAAGAAAAAAGTGGGGGAAAATTGGCACAACTCTGTTTCTTGACTAAAAGAAGAGCCTTTTCTGCTTTGGGTGGAAATAGCCATTGCAGTGTATGCAAACTGCAGCAAATCCCAGGACAAGCTGGTAGAAATGCAAGCCAGAGAAAGCCTAGCTTTTTGCTTATATTGCACAAAAGCATCTTTCTGTGGAAATGATCCCCCTCTGATCTTTTTCATTTTCTTGATGCAGAAATAAAATAACTTAGAGTCAAATAAAAAGCTGGGAACAGAATAAGCCGTCTAAAACTATATCACACTAGATAAAATTCCCTGGAATTATCTGTGAATTCATTGAAACTGTATTTTATTTTTTTGCTCAAGACAACCGCTTTGTTGAGGAGGTAATGTATAGATTAAGACAGTACACTTAAACTCCCAAGTCCCCTTGGAGAGTTCTTTCTGGTATAAATCTGCTATCCTTTAACTTGGATTATAAACAATCTACATGATATGCACCTGGTTCTGGCAGGGTCTATATTATTTCACTCCCAAAAGCAGCTTTATAAAGAGAACACACTGCATTTCAACAGCAATATAAATAATGTTGCAGTTTGGGGATCTCTTGCGCCGCTTTCATTTTTCTTTCTTTCCTTTTCATCTGAACTGAACCACACCTCTCTAAAAATACTCACTTTCTTAATGAAAACCATATTTTTGGGCATTTCCCCCCCCCCGCCCCCCCCCCCCCCCCCCTGGCCCCCCGCGCCCTGCCATGGCTGCCTTTGGCACGGCTGCGGACGACACGTGTCTTATGAAAGTCTGGGACCCAGCTCTCGGCAGGGCCTCCCAGATCTGTCCCACATCTTTATGAGAAAGAGGGACAAAACCTTCTGGTTTTGGCATTTTATATTGGAGTCTGCTTTAAGCTAGGCGAAAAAAAAAAAAAAGGAAAAAAAAATAGCAACGTAGAGTCTAGACAGAAGAGATTGGGTTGAAATCTGGAAGCTATTCAGTGAGGCTACGGCACATGGCAGCTTGACTGCAGCAAGAGATCACATTACGCTGCCTAATTACACATGAAAAATGTACACATCACTTTTCTTAAATGCTTGGAAAAATAGATGTTCAGATGGCAATTGCGAACCAGTAACTGAGCCAGTCGTACATAGTTGGAACGCTTCACAAATGGCATTTCAAAAGCCTGCATTTTTTTTTTACAATGTAATTATTTTTTGTGTGTGTGTGTGTTCATAAAACAACTTCTAAAAAAGGTATTCTAAATTTAGCAGGCGGTTGCACTGCAGAAGGAGCACAAAAGGTGAAAATCCAGCATGTAAGTAGGAAGAACGAGGGCCTAATCCTGACTCCTTGTGAAACAGAAGGCAAATTCAACC
>NW_008825113.1:3713023-3757508 GCF_000699105.1 Pygoscelis adeliae
CTCACCTGCTTGACTTCACTTACGTGGCCCCAAACATTTACGCGTTTGCTGTAGGCAAGTGGTGCGGTTTTTACCTTCGATGGGAACTGCCCATGGGAGTAAAGATACGCAGAGGCCCTAGTGTTTGCCGTACCTATGGCCCTGAGGTTGAGTGTTTATATTCTTGTGCCTATGAAATGTTTAGAAGAGGAGTTTCCCCGTTCGCGTGGACAAGGAGGGGGAAAAAAATCCCATTTACTGCACTGTCTGAGCATGAAGCTCTCCTGGCATCGTCATCGCCTCCTCCTGACCTCCTCTCCTCAGGCTCTATTAATGGGTCCTTTTCTGCCCCACTCGTGCGATGCGCTTGCCACTTTCGGTGATAGGCTAAACCAGTTCAGAGATAAGTTTGATGGAGTACTCTTTTGTTTCCATCGGCTTGAATGACATCTGCTCTTCTTTTTAGCTTAAACATGAATGTTCAAAGACGACTGCTCCAAGGGAGAAAACAGTTTTCCGAGCTACTTCCAAAGATTTGCTATTTCAATCTTTCAGTGCTAACGAGACATATAAAAGTGGATTTGCAGGAGAAAATGTTGTTGGTATGTCTGCCTGCCGCCCAGACTTTGCTTTTCCTAGAAGACTCCCGAGAGAAAGTTCCTGCAACAGCAAGAGAGCCCAATTCTGCACTCTGGGCACGGGGTGGTGCCGTCCTGGGTGAGCACAGAGGAAAAAGCGATCCCCAAAGCCCACTCTGGTAACAAGGCTCTCCATTTGACTGCTCCCTCCAAGTGCCTTCAAGTCCTTCGCTTCTGGAGCCAGCAGCCGGTCAGACCTTGGCTGAACTGCTAATCCTGCCAGACAAAAAGGAAAGAACATCTTGTAAAGTTTTGTTGCTGTTGTTATTATTAAAACGGACTAAGCACAGAGTAACTGGCCAAGCTATCTGGCAAAAATGACCTGCAGAAAAGTCCTTTAGAACAAAAATGATCATTTCTGGATATGGGAGGAAGCTTCCCCAGTTTAGGGGGATGAACTGCACCGAACCGGCTACTTTCAGTTGGAATATGGCTCTTTGCACTGATTATTTTACCACCGTACTCCGCAGGACCTTCCTCGGCTTTTCCCTTTTATGGCATGGCTGCAAAAAAAAAGGTGCTTTGCTGTTTGCATAGCCTGTGCCTGCTGGAATCCTGCATGAGAAATATCGGTCACACAAGAATTAAAAAGATGCCCAAATACTGTGGGCAGAATACGAATTTGAAACCGCTCTGCTCTTGCCAGAGGCAGCCTTCCTGCTTTCCCCGGCAGGAGGGAAGGACGGGGGCTCTGCAGCACCCGCCTGGGGCGGGCAGGGCAGGAAACCCTCCCGGGGGAGCGTGCCGGGGCTGCCGTGGAGGGGTGGGATGCTGGTGAAAGCGGGAGCCATGACCACATCAAGGCACACGCCGTTCCCCTTTTGAACAGGCAGGAACCATTGCGGGTAAGGGCTTCCTTCCTGGGTTAGCCCTTGCAGAGGTTTGGAGCAGGCGGACAGACCTGGGCTCGGGCGCTGAGCAAGCAAGCAGCTTGGCCCCCGCCTCCTCCGGGTATCTCCCCACTGTATATTTTGTGTGCCACTGTGGTCAGAGGCGGCGGCACCAAACTCTGAAAGCCCTTCAGCAAAGTAAGGCTTCATCTTCCAGAAGGGTCAGGCTTGCGTGTAATTTATGAGAGTTGTGGTAGCCCTGCTACCCTCTCCTGTTTGCGATGAATTTTAAATAAAGTGAATATTTTCTCTTCTGCTCGCATTCGGAAAGGTCACTGGTAAAGGAGGAGGAATGATAGCAGGAAACAAATCACTTCCTTTGGTCATCCCTCTCACCGCAGCCATGCTATTTTTAACAAATCTTATTAAAAATTATACAACTCTGTCTTTTCTGGAATCTATTTTATTGAACAAGTACAAAATAAACCAAGACAGGAAAAATGCACCATTTGGAGTAGCTCTTTTTGCTGCAACTGATTTAGCAAAACAAGCCACAGGGGAATGCAAATGGCTTTCTAGAACTGCTTCCTGCGGCCATCTCTCTCTCCGTGTGGAAGAGAGGAATATTTTAAGTTAACCAGCTGCATCACTTCATACAATAGTAAATTATTCTAACTGTTCTGGTCACCAAAAAATACACTGTCTCCAAGGTTATTCCCATTATCAGTGTTATTTGTTTAATTTCTTGCTGCAGCCAGCTTTAAACAGCGCCTTTTCAAAACGTTGTCAAACCCATGGATGTGTGTTTAGCAGAAGGGGCTAAAACTGACCCGCCAGATCTGGGGATGTTATGCCCCTTCCTGGTGGGGTCAGCTGGGACAAGAACCTGACAGAGGGAAATTCTTTGCACAAATATTTTTCAAGGTCCCAGCTCTCTTGTAAGTGTTTACCGCCTTACTTACCATCTAGAAATAATTAATACATTTGGAAATCTTATGACCAAATGTGAAAAATCCCTCTGCTTGCAGCTGTTTCTGTTTAGGTGGTGAGAGGTGAGGCTGATGATTAGATGGTCTTAAATGCAAGCTTTCTGTTCACCGAGGTATCTTTCACCACCACTGCATTAGTACCATTCGTTATCAGCCACTACTGACTTCATTAGGGCCAAGGTATGGCCCTACACATACAAAGACTGAATTTTATACTGAGAGATTATGTATAAATGGAGAAGACATCAGAGTTGCAAACAAAGAAACATAAATTTGGGCCCTGACCATTCAAAAGATTTAGATGCCTAACTCAAAATTATTTCAATGGGGATTAGGTGCCTAAAGACCTTGATGGAACTCTTCTTCTGCATCAGAAGTGAAACTACAAGGTAGCATCACAATAGGCAAAGTATTAATATTTACCATGAACAGATATCCTTGCCACAAGAAAAAGGATGTCCTTAGGACTGCTGCTCTCCCCATCCACAAAAATTTTGTCTCCATTTACGAAAGCACACTTCAATGAATCTACCTCTCCTAAGACGTGCAAGGAAAACATCTCTGGAAAATGGACCCTAGCACTGCTCCATGGAAGAGCAAAAGCCATTTCAACATGCAAGTTTAGCTTGGAGGAATTTCATTACAGGTTTGGGGGAGGGGACAGGGGCCATCACTACCAATAAGGGCAGCAATGTTCATTATGCTGATGATGGCTTAAGTACTAAAGGCACTTGCCCTACTCATTTTGTTTAGGCTTCAAAAAAATTGTCTGTTGACAAGCTAATCAGTTATTGATCTGGATCAGATATAATTTTAGAAGTAAAGGACTCTCTATTCCTTGAGATCCACCAGCATAGGTCTTGATGTGCCACAGTGTTCCTCCTGTATTATGAATACACATGTGCGTTTGTGTAAAAGCATGAGTTTATGATCAAGTATATTTTTAAAAGTCATTGCAATAATTATTATAGAAGATGCCAATCATGACCCAATATCCTCTGAAGACTGGTGAGTGATCACCTGGGGACAGAGTCTGTACCTGGCTCTCAATCCGTCCATTGCAATTGGCATCTAGTTCTGTGACCGAAGCAAAACCACTGAAACAAACACCATCAATGAAGACCTTAAAATGGCCAAATCTTCTCTGGCAGCTGACCCTTGTTCTGCTAACTGTACAACCCATACACATATGAATGCCTTAAGACAGATATTTTAAAAGATTTTATGAGATTTTAGACAAATACCAGTGATAATAGAATAATGTCAGAGAGATTATATCTCCTGATAACGAAAACATTTAGAACAACTTACTCTCACGTTACCTGCATAACAAATGTCAGACAGAAGTGATCCCATATTTCTCTCCCCAGGAGAATCATGGGTCTTGTGGCTTTTACTGGTTAAGGCTCATTTCTTCTTTTGCTAGGGATCAGAGGATGGAGACAGCTTAGATATTCAACCATATATTTTTCCAGGATGCTTTTTCATTGCTCCTCTTTCCTACAGACTGCCATAGATCATTCCAGGAGATCTGCATTTGAATGTGAAACAGTTTCTTCCTTCTCCAGAGCTGTTTGCAATTTACAGTGACTTCAAGAGACAATGAGACTCGGTTTATTGGGATATTCAGCTTAATTATCATCCTTGTTGCTTTCAGGTCAGGTTCTCAGAGGGTTACCTCTTCCATGAACCAACTCATGTTTGGTCCGACATTTGTGAGAGTAGCTGAGCAGACAGCTGTCCTAGACCTGGCATCTCAGATGCTGCAGGTATCATTGACACACGTCTCCACATTCCCAGTGATGATGTAACAAGGGTGTTTCCTTAGAGGCAAGTACACCTGTGCTATGGGCTATGGGTGTCAAGCATTAGAAAAGAACCGCCGACTTGTGCTACGATCCAGGTGCGCTAGCATGCTCCAGCTTCATTAACAAACAATTTGTAGCTCCAAGGGTAGTGCAAAGATGACTGTCTCCCTGTTGGCATTGCTTCATAAAGGCTCTACCCCTCAAAATGTCACTACACATCCTGGTTCTCTCTTTGATTTGGAAGATCTGTAAACAGGGATCCTGCACTGGTCATCAGTGGTTCCCTGGAACGGTGCCTACAGACTGTAAGATCCTGGATCTGAGGTTAGCACTGTGGATTAATCCTGAAGGAAAGCCTGTAGGTCTTGAAATAAAAGAATCCTGTATGAAGGCTCCCCCGAAATCTGAGACGCATTTAGGCACTAATGGTAAGGGGCCCAACATCTGCAGGGAGAGACCCATCCAAAGAATAAGGAAATACTTGAATCCAGATGATCTCAAGGTCATATTTGGTTCAGAGTTTTATTCCAGTTTTCTCTTTCTAGCTTAATAATAGCAATAAAGCTCTCTCTTGAAAGATCAGGAGGTAGCAAGGAGGAATGCCAGGGAGCAGCAAGAGTGGAGCTGCTCCATGCAGAGGGGATGACCCAGGAGCTGAGGGTGACCCCAGCACAGGCTGTGTCCTCACCAGTGGGGCACTATCCCATGGCATCTGAACATGGCAGGCAGAGCCTCATAACAGGGTCCATCAACAATCCCCAAGAAGGCAAGTGATGAACAAGGTTCGGGGTTCATCCAAGCAGTCCAGGCAGGAAATGGGGCTGGAGACCAGGCTATACCTACACAGTAGCTAAGGAGCAAGTGCCCAGGCTGAGCTTAAATGGAGCTCCTGGCCAGTGGGCAGAGGGTAGATTGGTGGGGTACCAGGTGAGGGTGGTTTGGGCAACTGAAGTCTCTTTGCCAACAGGGTCCTGACACTGTCCTAACTGCAGACTTAAACAAAGAAAATAACACAGAAGAAGTAACACCATGCAGAACTTCAAGAATGAAGCAAAAGGGAAAGGCGGTGAGGGTTTCAACAGGAAAACTGGTTTAATCTCCAACTAAGTGTTAGCTAAGGAGAACTGAGGGTTAAGAAGCGAACACCACCCTTTGCAAAGCACAGAGTGACAGCATACATGCGTACGGACAGCCCAGACCAGAGAGCTGTACTGCACGTGGCACACAGCCCACTGAACCGAGCGTGCAGATCATCAGTCAAAGGAAGAGCAGCAGCAGTTTAAGGACCTAAATCCATTTGGCTGGGAAAGCTGCCTGCTGCTAGCAAAGTCGAAAGAAAGTTCAGTGCTTGGGGTGACTGGCATTTTTGGATGACAGAAAACCCTGCTTAAATCCTTGCAAGTTGTTGACACCAAAACTTAAGAAAATCCCCTTTTCGCTAATGCCACTTTAGTAAGTGCTCTGGAATTTGGGATGAGATTTCCCATCCAGCCCAGAGGAGCAGTCTTTGCACAGTGCCTGGTTGCCCAGGTGGGCAGGGAAGACCCCCGCGCAAATTCATGTTCCGCTGTTCTTCCAGCTACGGAATGGGGAAAATCTTTTGAAAACATTTACTGGAACTGAAAGGCTTTTGCTACCTTTTTCTATTTGGGATATCACAGGAGGGCTCCACACCTCGCAGATGGAGTCCTAACAGGATACAGCAAAGGTAAACAGACAGAAAATGAGGAATAGATTATTTAGCTGAAATTGAAGAGGGACTGTAGGTCAGGAGGAAAGACCACACAAGTTGGAATACAGCCAGGACACCAAAGGTAGACCTTTAAAACTTGCAAAACAATACTATAGGAGCTTTACTGAATACAAACACCCAGGAGCTATTGACACAGTCTCCCTGTGTTCTGGCACCTCCACAGCCAGAGAAAGGAAAGAGTCTGGACCTCTGAATTGCCATGGCATGCTTCCTAACATACATAGATGCCTGCAGGACAACACTTGCGCATCCACTGTGAGGTGTGAGGCAGGCTGGGGGCTGAATACAAACAGGGTCTTTTTTATGAATCCTTTCCAAAAACTCCAAATGAATATACCCTGAAGGAACACACAATTTCCCCCTGGCAGTAGCTACTTATGAGAGCCTAATACATTTAATTTTGGAAAGAGGTGTCCTTGGGTTCAATTTAAAAAAACAAAACAAAACCTCAAAATCATAGTTTCATGATATAAAGAAAACTGTGGAAGCCCTGTTAAAAAGTGTCACTGTATTAAGTTGTGCAGTTTGGTTTCCTTCTAATTTCTGTGTTCTTTTGTCAAGGTAAGGAAAAGAATGTTTCTCAAACTGATATTATGCTGACATTCAACAATTCAGAGTATATGTCCTCGGAATTTTTATAAAGTGCAATTTTTAAATATTATTTTTCCAAAATACTGCCCAAAGGAACCATCCTGTCTGATCAAACAGCCCTTGTAACTGCTTTAAATGCTCACACAGCATTTCTCCAAATAAGGCCTTATATGAAAACGAAACACCGCAGGGGCACCATGAAACACCAGTTAGCACCTTTATAAAACTCTGCTTCTAAGATTAACTATGCTACAACCCTGGCAGATCACAGAATTGTAAGTCTTGTACGAGCACAGAGTGGAATTGTGTTAATTTGTCTCAGAGGATGCAATTGCAATAGTCCTTTCTCGTCTTCAGAGAAATCCAGCTTGGAGCACCGAGATCCAGCACACACCAGGAGACATTTTACAGGAACATGCTTTTGCAGGGGGGTGCTCTCTCATTCACACAGCTTGCCTTATGCCCTTCAAATTGCACCAGTCTGTCTGAAGAGGAAAAGCAAAGGTCTACGCTGAGATTTGCTCTGTGGGTCCAAGCAATGTTTCGTCCTTATGTCGCATTCGGTCTCTGGCATTGCAAAATGTCTTTGCATGTTTGGGAAGAGACGAGGCAAACAGAAAAGGGCTGAAAAGCAATCAATGCTGCTCTCCTTCCTTTCTTGTGTTTTCTTCTGCCAGCTACACAATATTCTCTCAGAGAAATCTGCAAGCCATCAAGTGCATCAGAGCCCAGGCTGCGTTTGCTAGAAGCTGAGCTGAATGTTCAGCGGGAGCCCACCTCCCAGCCGGGAGTGTAACCCCATTTCATTGCCGCACATGCAGAAAGCTCCTGCTCCTCTTGTGCTTCGCAGGGCAGGTTAACACAACGCTTGGACTAATCCAGCAGCTTGGGGCTGTCAAAAGGAGTGATCCTACTCTCAAAGCTGTTCTGGACCAGGGCCTCAACACCATCTTGAGAGAGCGTGCTTCTTTTTTCCTCTCTGTTTTTTTTTTTTTTGGTCAGGTCAATTTTTGGCTTCGGTTCCCCAGCCAGCTCACAGCAGAGGCACATAGGGACACGCAGGGCTGGCAGGAGGGAGGACATCACAGCCCAGGTGACTCTACGTGCACCCTACGGAGTGGTAAAGGGTTTCTTTTTAAACAGGGAGAATTGAGAACCACTGAGAAGGTGTTTTTGCCTGAGCCATCCACCTGAATGAAACAGCAAAGGCTCCCCGGCTAACCCCAAACTGTCTGGCATGCCAACACGGCACAGAGACGGACCAGGCAGCAGTACTGCCTTGATCTTAAAAGCAGGACAGAAGCAGGATCTTCATGGCAGCACACGCACAGTACTTTGACCTGCTGCTCAGTAGCGACAGCCTGAGATGGTCACATCGCCTTTGCTCCAGAACTCATTCATTCCCCATGATCTGTGCATCGGGTGCCCTGGCACAGAGACAGTCACAGTCCAGCAATAAGGTACCAACAGAGTGCATGAAGGCTGAGGCAAAACAAGGAGCTGACCCCAGTTTTCGTAGTCCAGATAATGTATCTTAACCCCTGGAGATTTTTCTTCTTGAGAAAGAAACTCTCTGCCTCACCCTATCCTCTTCTTTTTACCTTTACGGTCCCTCATCTTTGCAGGCTTTTGGAATTTTTAGTTTAAAAAGGAATTACAGAGTAATTCCTGCCATTAGTAAATAACACAAAAGCTGATAAACTGTTAAAAAAACAAGGAGGCCTTGCCAAGAGACTTAGACGAGACATTTGTTTTTGGGAAACCCTCTGCGCAGTACAGTCCACATGCACACTTAATCACGCAGAGAAACATTTACTGTAGGATATATTTTTAGGCAATTTTTCAAGTGGCAAATTTCCACTGGGGTACAGCACTTGTCCTGTCATAATTAACTGTACAGAAAATATTAGTCTAGAGCTGGCCTGCCCAATGGCGGAGGGAACGCGTTACGCCCAAGTTCAAGAGAGAAGCAGGGTCTCTCGCTGTGTGGGCTAGTGAAGACTAAGCACATTACACACATACTTGGCCATCACCACCACGAAAGGCCACGAGCTTCCCTCGCAGTGTGTGCTTGGTCTTGGAGCTGAATAGCTTTCAGCTGCGCAGGATGCTGTTTGGCTGCTCCGAGAGATGAAAAAAAGATGTAGGAGTCAATCACTGGAGAAGGGAGGTTGGATTTAAAAGGGGGATTAATGTGACAGCCAGGGATCTGAAGGGTGGTGGAAAACCCGGGAGGCCTCGCAGCTCCTGTCGAGCGAGCGCCTGCCAAGTCACACAGTTCTGCAGCGTGACACATGTCTCCCATCTTGGTTCTCATGGCTGCACAAATAACTCCTGTGCTCGCACAGCTCCGGCCGGCTGCCGCCCCCCTCTCCGCAAAGGGCCAGCGCCGCACGCTGCGTCTTCCTGCGTGGCCTCTGCCTTCTCCTTTTGCTTTAAGTGTTTATGGGTTTTAAGAACAAAACCAAGGGGCAGGACTGACAGGGGGGTTGCTGAGGTAAGTCCTCCGGCACGTAACCCCCGTCCCTCCGACTGCGCTCTCTCCCCTGGCTTTGTGTGTCTGAGCATGCCAAAAGTGCAGACAGTGCCAGTCCCTGGCTCAAATATAGGACAGCCTTAAAAGCTGTCATGCTTTGAGTCAACGGCGATGGATTTAAGCATGTACTGAAGGGCTTTGCTGAGTGAGAGTCTTACAGAACAGAATGGCAAGTCGTCCACACTAAAGTGTTTTCTCGTGGTTTTTTTTTTTTTTAACAGGGAAATATTGGCTTGGGAAGATCCTTCCCACACATCTTTGAGACAGGGAACAGTTGGAGTAGGTATTTTACTAGCAAAGCAAGTGGAACTCAGCTTTTAAAAGTTGCCATTCCTTGAAGAATTTGTGTTGGTTTTTTAGCTCCCTGGCTAGTAAAGGGACAGACACAGCTTTAGCACTGTTCCAGGAGCTTTATTAAATCACTGGTGTGGCACTCACCTGCCTCATGTACCAAACACCAGCGTATCTGCTATCATGCTGCTATGCTACTCAGCCGTAGGGGCAATACATGCAATGCAACAGGCTGCCCAGAGAAGTTTCCAGGTCATGTCTTGAACAAACTGAGTCCATTTACATGAGAAGTACTTATGGGCTAGAGGATGGTGAGAACTACTGACCCCCCCCCACCTTGTCCTACCCAGATAAGTCCACTTTCTCTAGCTTACTTGATCATAGGTCATGTAGGTTTATACTGGTGCATGTTCATAAGATCTAAGATAGACCAGGAGTGAGAAACTAATTTGTGAAACGAAAGCTGAGCTTTGACTTCACTTTTCCTGCACTTTTCAGATCTGTGAGAACCCTCCTGCTAACCATTTGGCAAGGCCTGAAATCTAAGTGGAAGAAGAGTCAATGAAATCCTACCAAAGTTTATGGTAACCCCTAGTAAATAAGCAATATTTATTTTACAGGTGAATTCAGACACCCTCTGCTAATCTTCAGAAAAAGTAAAATAACCCTGTGAGCAGGCACATCGGGTTCAGCCGACCCTGGTGGCTGACTGGTGGGCTATCTGCAGTTCTGCTATGAACTGCTGCTATGAATTCCACCATTGTGCCCTAACATGGAAAAGTCACTTAGCTCTGGGCTCATTCGACTCCAACACCAAAAGCTAGATGCTGCGGTAAAACTCTACCCTGCATAGCTAACACAAGTCTTCCTATGTCTCAGTTTTTGATCTTGAAAGGTCCTTTTATCACAGGTTTTTGTGTATTGTGTGTCATGCTGCAGTCCTTAGGCTAGCCCGTGGCTGGCCACTGGTCTGTATCTGTCCCTACTGCAGCAGTGCAAAGCATTGACCCTCCTCCAGGCAGTCCCTTAGAGGAGACCTGTGAGCAGCTGCTAATGGCATCTGGGCTTCTATCCTCTATCCTCTTTCTGGCTTCTGCTGCCCGATCAAATGTGTGTCTGGCCGAGGGGTTTTCTAGGTTGGGGTCCTCCACAAGCTTTCTTTCCCACGCCGATTCTCTGATGTCTAATATGGAATAAGCCAATACTTAAGTCTCTCCTTCAGCAGCAGCAGCATCAATGGGGTCTCCCTTCTCTACCTAGCCACTTATTTTAACAAAAACTGTAACAAACTTTAATAAAACTTTTTGAGCCTGCTACCTAATGTCAAATCTCACTGAAAATGTACAGTAAGTTCAAAAATTAATGAACACAAGAACTAAAAGGCAAAATGCTAAAGACAAATATGCAAGTCCATTGAGGTCCCCCAAGCTTTGTTGCCCTTAGAATTCAGATTAAAAGTCCATACAACTTGTCTCATTAATCTTTAGCAAGATGTGTTAAATTATTCAATCTTCTTTCAAACCATTAGGCAGAACAGGCACATTGTGAAGAATGTTTAATTCACATTTTTTGTAATACATTGCCTTGGTTTAGTTTAGTTTCTTATATTCTATGTAAGAAACTGTATACACACAAAGTATTTAGCTATTCATGTAAATGGCTTTATCAGGCATAAACATCTCCATATTTGATATTTTAGTCATGCTCAAATATAAACACTCATTACTGCTTCTTTTATATTTCTCTTCCTCAGACAAGTATTGTTTGGGATGAAGTATTTTCCTTCCTTGTTCTTACAGTTTTTTGTTTGCTGATTATTTTTCTTTTTTCTTTTAACTAACTGACTCAGTAACACATTTTACAAAGATGTTGTGAAGTATCTGAGAACCATATCATTTACTCCACTGTGCTTCAGTTTCATTATATGCAGAACACGCTTATCAGATTGACAGCTCCTCAGGTTGAATCTGCCCGTCAAAACCAGCAAATTCTCTTTTCATTTTTCATTCCTAAATTGAATTTTCAGTATTTTAAACACATACTACTATAATGATACTTTAGAAAAAATAAATTAAAAACAAACCTATCAGCTGTGTGGACTGTCAAGATTTGCATAAACAGATGTTTTCTAATTTCTTTAATTTACAGTGTTCAAATTTGTGAAGCTGAACTGAGAATAACCATTTTAATGGGTCCACGGATGAAAATAAATCCTACACAGGCAGCATATTCAGGATTATCTTCTCTAGCTGGTGCTGATGAATCTACTGAGTAGTATGGGTCCTTTACTGTATTCCTGAATTTTGAGTGGCAGAACACTATCCCACTGCAGACTATTCCCATAAAATTATTTGATAGATATTAAAATAAAAATGAAATTCAGTCTGTAACAACCTCATATATAAAAACATAAAGACAAAATGAAAAGATCGGTATTATTCTTTAATTGTAGCCCTTACAAAATAATGCAGCATCCACAGTCCTGCATACCAGACCAGCTGCTGTGAGAGTACTCTGTTGCAGAAAATATCCAACACACTGAAGAAACCAAGGAGGGCAAATCTCCAGTTCCTGTTCTGCAGATCTATCAGATCACAAGCTGCCAGGGCAGGGAGAGAATGCAAGCTAGAATAAACCTGCAGAAACTACCTCTTCCCCCTCTGTGGAAAAGACTTTTGCCCTGTTTCTGGCTGTTAGAGAAATGCTGCATAACTCATCACTGCCTGCAGCCCCACTTCTGAGAAGAACTGCCATTCTAGACGTCTTGGGAATCCCCGAATGATTCTTCCAGAACTGCTACAGAGAAGACATAGCCAGCGGATTGAGGAGAAATTCATGAAAACTAGCTGTGCTGTTATACAGCATCTGCCCTTTGTGTGCTACTTTACACGGTCACTGCGCAGTCATTTATATAGCCACACTCACTTGGGTTGTGTGACATCTAGTTTACATCTCATCTTGGCTAACTAGAAATCTTGGCAACTGTAGAAGACTTCTAGCACTTCCAAGGTTAGACATGTCTCTCATGCTGTTTCTTGTTTCAGTTCATTTTTTTTCTTTACTACTTCTGACACCATTAAACTGCTAAGAAATTCCTTATCCGTTGGATTATTTCATCTTCCATCATTTACTTGCTACAGCATGCAGGACATCAGCACTGATTCTGTGCCTGAAGTGCTCCTCTATCACATCTGCAAAGAGATTAAGCACTTTATTGTACGCATTTTTTCTACTGAAGCTATGATTTATTTTGTTTACATTTCTTTCTGATAAATTTTCTTCTCAGTTTACGATGGGGATAGGTAAGCTTTTCTTTTTCCACAGTCGCTCCTACACTATCCAGTCCTGTGTCACACCCAATCTAGACTCCGCCTGATTTATGTCAGCCTTCAGAAATAACAGGACCTTTTTGGGCTGGGCTGAGATCAGAGCAGCTCTTTTGGGCAGAACCATGAATATTTAGGTATTAGCTGAAGTCCAAAGCACTGGGCTGTTAAGGATAAGCATTCCAAAAACAGTCATGACAAATAAAGTGGCCAAGAATATGTAAGAGGCCTTTTAAAATAACAGCTCTGAGCTGTGTCACTTGAATGACTGTGTTTGAATGCTAAGATATTTCATAAAAAAAGATGCCCATAATTGCTGAGATATTTTGAAGTATCTAACTGAATCCATGTCTGCAGATTATTATGAAGAGCAAAGGATTCACAAGTTGGCTTCAAACTTGATCCCACTTGGCTTTTCTTCTGTTAGATGTAAGGGTATCTCCAAACTCAGCTTGGCTCCAAAAAAGATCACAATGTAGGAAACCAGAAGTCCCACATTTTCCCAGTCCCCTCAAGTATCCAAGAAATATCCACAGAAATAGCATGCATGCTGAGCAGCTCTCAGCTGAAAATGAGAGGGAAGAAAGAAAAAAGACCCAGGTGTATTAAGTTCACAAAAACCAACATTGTGATACCGCTCAGAAATAGACAAATTCAAACAGAAGGTCCTGCCACTACAGAGTGAAGTATTAATGCTCCCATGTTTGTATTAAGATCTCATCTTCAGTATTGCAAACATTGCTGTACAACTGCGTCTATAAGAGTAACATCCAAATGAGAGCAGATGTGAAGAATGGCTGCTAGGATGGCAAACAGAGAGGCTTTTCACCGAAAGAAGCTAGAAGAGTTTGGTTTGTTTAGTCCAACGAAGTTAGAGCTAAGGGGCAAAAGGCGTAAGTGCCTTCTACAAGCAAATTAGGGAGGTATTTGAGCTACTGAAGCAAAGGATAGACTTGACAAAAGAAAATAAATATAAACTGGCCACAAGTAAATTTAAACAGAAAATGAGATCGCTAACCATCAGAAGAGTGGAGTTCTTAAACAGCTTTTGGATAGAAGCAAAGTGGGTTGTTGAGTTGGAAACTGAGCTTCTAGATGGCTCACAGTCTGCCTCGGAAAGCAACTGCCTGCAACATCGGGCCAAACCCATGATTCAAGCAGTCTCTTTGGGCCCTATTTCATACAGCTCTAAACCAGGTAAACAGAAGGAGAAAAAAAGTTGCAGAGCAGACTGGAGACCCCAAAACATTTTGAGCAGATATTTTACTGAAGTCAAAACACAGCAGCAAAAAAGCGAGACACTGTGAAGTGAGCTAAGGCTGCTACTGACAAGTGGGATGGGAAGAAAGGTTTCTGTTTTCTGCAGTGAAAAGATCTTGTATCCTCAGTGAGTAACTGTGGAAAGGAGACAGGCTCAGGGAACAAGACTGATTAGGACATGGTAACTGTTCAGGCTCTACCTTAATAACAAAGAAGTCTTTAAGAATTCTCCTGCATGAATTAAGATTTCTGCACAAAATATGCCACACGCTTAAACAAACAGTCTCTTATTTTCTACATGGTTTTTTTTTTTACTGCACCTTAAAATAAAAAAAAAAGGGGGGGGAATCTAATCTGTATTGAATGAGAGTTGTTGCATTAGGGAAAATACTGAATGTTTCCATTCTTGAAGACTGCAATTATTAATAGTTGGAGGTAATAAGAAAAAGGGAATTAGCTGCTTAATGCAGCTGCTCTGAGACTGGAAATTCTGGGCCAGAAAATACCAAGCACACAGAAATGTCCTGTCATTTAGCATACTAGCAAAGGCTGGGATCTCAAGTGGCTGAAGACTAGACTGCAGGGGAAGGGGAGGAGGCAAGGGCACTGAACCCCTAATATATAGAACTGTGTCATCTAAGATATCGCATGCCTGAGTGAAAGAGCATTAAAAAACAGACTACATCTGTGTATGCACTAAGAGTGATGATCCCTGTCAGCCATGGTTTCCTGCAGGTATGTTCACTGTGACAGGTAATAAGGATTGGTGAATTTTTGCTGGTGAATGTTTGCCTGATGTCTGACCAAAGCACACAAAGTGCAGAGCATGTGCCGGTACAGTGCATGGGTTCCCAGCTGTGTGCCAGGAATCTACTTACAGGGACAGAATAAGAAAAACAGGAGTCAAAACCCAAAAGCCCTTCCCCTCTGTTAAGTGGACCTCGTGGAGGAAGAGGGATTGCTTCGCAAAGGTGAATGAAGTAGTCCTGGAGTCTGAGCGAAGGTAACAGTGGTGCATCTACATCCAGAAACCACTTGGGAGAATCTCTGTTTTCCATAGGAGTAGGGCAGGGGAAAGAGCGGCCACCTTGCCTGGTCTCTCTGCTTCCCCTGAAGAAGGAGAACGTTTCTGAGTGCAGGGCCCACTGCCTCAGTGGAGGCTTCCCACAGCGGGGTTTCCCCTTTCACTCATGCAGCCCGCAACAGGACCAAACCAGCCATACTGCATGTTCAGAGAGGACACTGCATACGTTCATCCTCTGAACTCCTCACAAATTCAACCTGTGACCTCTAGGCACAGTCCTCTCTATTAAAAATGTGAACCACAAGACAGCCGAGGTTGGAAGGCATTTCTGGAGATTGTCCAATCCAAATCTGTGCTCAAAGTAGGGTCAGCCAGAGCAGGTCCAGTTTGATTTTGAGCATCTCCAAGGAGGGATAGTCCTCAATCTCTCTGGGCAACCTATTCCCAGTGATTTTTTCACTCTAAGAGTAAAAAAGGTTTTTCTTATGTTTAAGTTGAATTCACTTTATTTCAGACTGTGCCCATTGCCTCTTGTCCTTTCATTGGGCACCACTGAGAAGAGTTGGACTCCATCCTCTTTACTCATCCTCCACCAGGTATTTACATACATGGATAAGATCCCCCTGAGCTTTCCCTTCTCCAGGCTGAACAGTCCCAGCTCACTCAGCCTCTCCTTGCATGTCAGATGCTCCAAGCCCCTAACCGTCTCAGTGGCCCTAAAGAACAGGTTTGTTTACCTATGTAGCACAACTTTTAAAATGGGATAGTAGGTATAACATCATTTGCTACTCCTAATATAAATTAGAAGATGGTATGTCTTCTTACCCACTTTCCATTGTGATTATTGTTAAACAGGTTTTGTACTTTGAAGAGACAGCATATATTTATGATTAAATGCTTCTTGAGTGTTAACTTGTCATTGAAGGAATACATGTTCTTATAGACATTTGAGTGATTCAAAACAGAAAGGAACACTATATTCAAACTATTATTTTTCAGAGCAAGTTGCCTCTCCATGATCTAGTGCAATTGCCATTTCTTCTAAGAAAAACAGGGTCTACAATTAAGACATGTTAATAAATCTCATTTATTAAATGTCGTTAATAAAGAAACATTGCTTTCATTCTTTGAAATTATTTGAACAGGGTTAAGAGCACGTGTGCAGACATCACAGGGTTTGCAGATAATATGCAATATTTTTAGAAAGAAGTATGCTCACGTATTTGTGAACAGAATATATGACAATTTCTGCCATCTGCGGGAATGCACATTAAGGGAGACAAAGATTGCATTCTTCATATTTCCTATGTAGTTTTGTGAATATATAAGGAAATCAGTACATAACAAAGCACAATGTTTTTGAGGGAGCAAAATGACCAGATTTTGAGGCATACTAAGCACCTACTGAGAGCAACAGCTGATGGATTTCTCATACTTGTGAAGTCTAACCACAGCAATTAAAGGTTAGTTAATTTAAAAGAAAACGGTGGGTTGTAAATCACGTTCATTTTGGATAATAAGCCTTAGATGGCATCATTTGAAACATCACCTTGTATTTAGCGAGATTGGAGCTTAATAACTTTAAATTCAATTGAGGTGGCTCGAGTCAGTGCTGCTGTGGTAGTATAAATGGAAGCAAAGCCTGGCTGAACACCCAGTGTTTCTCTCAAGCCCCTCACAGTCTCTCATGGGTTAGGATCCCAGATCTGAGCGCTCCAGCATAAAAAAATGAGTCCTGAAGACCAAAACCTTACTTTGTATTAATGAGACTATAAAAATAAAACCCTCTCCTTGTGAGTCAGGGTGCAGCTTTCGGAGGGCTCAGGAGAGGGGAGCTTGTGAGCTCGTGCCTGGCGGGAGGGGAAAGTGAATGCAGCAGGAGATCTCGCCCAGCAGTTCCCTGCCAGCTCAGCCCCCTTGAATCATAGAATCATAGAGTCATTAAGGTTGGAAGAGACCTCCAAGATCATCGAGTCCAACCGTCAACCCAACACCACCATGCCCACTAAACCATGTCCCTAAGCGCCTCATCTACACGTCTTTTAAATCCCTCCAGGGATGGGGACTCAACCACTTCCCTGGGCAGCCTGTTCCAATGTTTAACCACTCTTTCAGTAAAGAAATTTTTCCTCACATCCAATCTAAACCTCCCCTGGCGCAACTTGAGGCCATTTCCTCTCGTCCTATTGCCAGTTACTTGGGAGAAGAGACCAACACCCACCTCGCTACAACCTCCTTTTATGTAGTTGTAGAGAGCGATGAGGTCTCCCCTCAGCCTCCTTTTCTCCAGGCTAAACAACCCCAGTTCCCTCAGCCGCTCCTCACAAGACTTGTTCTCCAGACCCCTCACCAGCCTCGTTGCCCTTCTCTGGACACGCTCCAACACCTCAATGTCTTTCTTGTAGTGAGGGGCCCAAAACTGAACACAGTATTCGAGGTGCGGCCTCACCAGTGCCGAGTACAGGGGCACGATCACTTCCCTACTCCTGCTGGCCACCCTATTTCTGATACAGGCCAGGATGCCGTTGGCCTTCTTGGCCGCCTGGGCACACTGCCGGCTCATGTTCAGCTGGCTGTCAACCAGCACCCCCAGGTCCTTTTCCGCCAGGCAGCTTTCCAGCCACTCTTCCCCAAGCCTGTAGCGCTGCATGGGGTTGTTGTGGCCGAAGTGCAGGACCCAGCACTTGGCCTTGTTGAATCTCATACAGTTGGCCTCGGCCCATCGATCCACTGGTTGCCCGTGCCACCAGCAGCCCTCATGGAGGTCCTGGGGAGCTCAGGGGAACTAGCACAGGGGATCCTGGCATTCAGATTCACACTGAGGTCAAGAGCATTAGTATGGAAGCTTACACATTTCTTCCTGATAGGGGATTCCGTCTGAAAGCATCCCATCTGGCCATGCTCCACTCCCTTATCCTACTTGTTTCAGCTTATTTCCACACTCAAGCAACCCCACATGGCGGTTTGAGGTAAGTATGTCGATCAGTCTTAAATAAAGTTGAAGATCTGCCTCAGGAGTGCTTTGCTGCCCAATACCTGTGCTTTAATCATGAGGTCTGACAATCCTGGTTGATGATCCCATAGTACTATACCGCTCTCTAAGAAAGGTACAGCACGGCTCCATGCAAAGTATTGTATTTCATGTCTATAGCATATAAAGATCAGAAGAAGGTGCTGTTCTTGTGAATTAAGGATATCCAGGTGTATGTCTTTATGGGAAGCTTAGTTGAAATCAGTGGGGCAACCTAAAAGAGAAATGATTAGACAATTTGAAAACTCCCCAATTAGTCAGAAGAAGTAACAGGAATTCGTGTTCAGAAGAATTCTGAGCACCTTCTCTCTGTGCTGCGGGGACTCTCTCATCTACCGAGAAATCTGATGAAGCGAAAATGAATGGGGTCATGTTAAAAGAAGGGAAGCCCCTCCTAATCAGAAAGTAGTTTATGAAAAAAGAGAAGCTATTTTTTCTTTCACTGTATTTTACATGTCTGAAAATCTGATCGATATAATCACAGACTTATTTTTGAAGAGTAGAAGCACACCTTTACATCTTTCATGAGTAGCAATCACAGACATCAGGTAGTTATTATTATCCCTATAAAATGTACTTGAAAGTTTAGCCTTTTTGAACTTATTTATGGTAGCCTAATAGATAGACAGCCTAATTCAGAATTTTACACAGTGAAATCTGAAAGTGAATTTTGATTTAATAAAAAGAAACCAGAGAGATGACTCTGGAAAATTAACTACTGAGTATCTCTCTCTCATGCACACACACTCAGATTCACTGTGACTTTGAAAAATCACATATTTGAGCAAGAGCATAACTTCATATCCGTGTACAGTCAAGCATCATATTCTTCATGAAACTTGCCATTGGATATTTTAAGAAATGCTAGATAATATTGTACTTCCTGTGAAGAACTGCTGCCTGCCCAGCAGTAGCTAAAACAGGACTAGCACCTTATCACACTGTTAAGCAGAATACTGGAGTGAGTCAAGAGACCCAAGGTTTTTTTTCCCTTTCTGACACTGAGTATATGATCTGCAGCTCACTGGTTTTTGTGCTGCTGTATTCCCAATTATAACCTGGCAAAATTGTTTTCCCACATCTGTAAGGGACTTTCTTCACAATAGATGGAAATTGTGACCTGAGGGCTATGCGTTTTTATTCCACAGTGTATTTCATTCTACAATAAGCGCCTACTGAACAGTAAGAACTAACCTATTGCTAATTCTGTAACTGATACACAAAGATGAAAGCTCAATTTCCAATCCACGGAAAGCTTATTAAGTAAATTATAAGGGGTTGCAAACTGCTGGTGACTCTATGGTGAAAGGTTAAACCACCACCGATTTCGAACCTAGCCTAGCTTGATTTTTACTTCTCTCTGGTAACTTCAAGAGAAGTGGTATATGCTTAATGATTCTTGCTACCTATCCAGAACAACTGTACCTTGGTGCCCGCACCACTGTACAATTGTATGCCCTGGCAGCCCTCTTAGTTCTGTTTCTTCTTCTGGAGATAAAAGAAATTTGATATTGGTCCGGCAGTTACACAATTAATTTTAAAGAGATGCCCACAAAACCCCTTATGTCTCAGGCTCCTTTATCCTCTAGTTCCTCTACCAGGAACCACTGGAAGGAATGTTAAGAGGACAACAGAAAATATTTTGTCACGAATATGAAGTGGATACAGTCTCTTTCCACAAACACGTTCTGCCTTTTCATTGCAGTACCCTCATGTTTAATTTATTCAATATTTAGCAAACTTACTCATTTTTATTTCCTTTCTCTGCTTTGATCACAGAATGTCTTCAAAGAATATTCCATGTGCACCATTCACACAAGTGCCTTCATTTAATTGCTCAGGTAATTCACGACATGTGCTCACCAGGCTGGGGGAGTACAAGAAGTTTTCTGGCATGAATGCTCTCACGTGAATGGAAAACTGGGAAGTGATGAATGAAGCATTTTCTATTGAGTTTGTACAACCATGGACACCATGGGCACAACCAGGAACAGCAACGACGCATGCAGCTTAGAAACCTGATTTCCACGGAATTGTGCCAGTGAAAATCAGTCACTCAAAACTCTCAAAAAAAGCACAAAAAAGGAAAGGTACAAAGAAAGGCAAAATTAATTCATTTGGAAACCGCAAAAGAACATGGGAGGTAATTGCTGCCTTCTGTAACACCTATTCCAACATCTATTATTCTATTCAATTATGTTTATTGCCGACATTAAGTATCAAAGCGCCTCCAGGAATCATGGTTTACCATAATATGAACAGACTTCAGATGATCTTAATATGAGGTTGGAAAGGAGCATACTACAATGTATAAGAACGGAGCTGCATTGGAGAGGCAAATCGAGAAGACTCCTCTCTGCAACATCCCGGAACGGTTTCCAATGTGCCATTGCTATTTAGATAACACTGTGACAGGCACCGCCTGAATTACCCGGAATTTATGGGCCAGATCGTGACACCATTACTCATGCTGAAAACCAGCATATAACGGCAGCAGCCCCACTGAAGTCAGCTGACAACCAGACCTGAAGTCACAAGCAAGGGTTTCACAGTCTAGCTCAACTCTGTCCCTGGGCAGATAACCTACGGACCCACAGACGTGTAGTCAGGTTTTGCAGCAAAGGTACATAACAAATCTGAAGAAATGTTTTTCAGCAGCAAAGTGGGGAAGGGGAGGAGGGGCAGGGAGAGAAGCTGTAGGCTCCTCTAACGCTTTGTTAGGCTTCCTGCCTCCAATCTTAAAAAAAAATAAGCATCTCGAGGGACCCAGGATTTTTTTTCCCCTCCTTCTTTTCTCAGTGCAAGATCAACTACAGTTTTCTTAAGGAACAAAAAAGACGGCAGTGCTAAAGTTAAGAATATTGCCTTATCAGTCAGCTACATACAAGAAATAGAAGAGTTGTCAAGACAATATTAAAGGTTTTAATGATATGCCAAAGCTCCTTTGGGAGGATACAGGCTCTGTAAATCTTTTTTGAATGCAATACCAAGTTACAAATTACCCACATCTCGTTCCTGTTTTCTCCTTTATCTCTTCCTCCACTCTTCCTCTACGATTGCTATAGTTTCTGTATTTTTATTTTCTTTTTGGAGTTAAGCTCTAATCGTACTTGATCCTAGCTGTATTAGCTTCTTTTTTATGAAAGGGGAAGACTTTTATAACCACAGCAACAAATTTCTTTGTGACATGATTTATCTCATTCCTTTTTATGGTGGTGAGGCTTTTTTCCCCTTTAATTACCCAACAGAAGCAAAGTCTCTCATCCTTTCCTCATCTTTATGTACTTTGCTGTCAACCAGTTCCAGATGACAGCATGGAAGAAAGTTTTCCAGCTTAGTACAGCCACCTTCTCTTATATATTTGGGCTGACTTGCACTATGGAGAACAGGCTACAGAGTTTGTACTGACCACCCAGTAAAAGTGTCTTCTGCTGTAAGCGCTTCTTGCAGTAATATTCCTTTTCCCCATATTAAATTGGCTCTTCCTCACAGGCTCTGGGAAGATCCCAGCCCTTCCAGACCTTAGTTGTGGCGTGAGGTCTCATTCTCTCAGATCTCATCTGTTCATCCGCTAATTTCCTTGCATGTTCTGCAGCATTTATCGTCTGACTCCTCCGTCCTGCAGCCCTGCAGCACTCGGGCTTGCCGAGCACTCCCAGCTCCATCCCCTCCATCCTTCCTTTGCCTCCCTTGGTTCTGCGCCGTGATGTCCACAAGCACATGCCGTGTAACTCAAACAGCCTGGCAGCGTGCCATAGGAATACACTTCAATTAAATGGCCATGAGACAAATTCAGCCATTTCTTTTCCCTCCCCCTCGTGTCCCATTTTCTGATGTTTATCACTGTTTCCATGGGAATTGCCTTTCTCCATTCAAGACCAAGATTTAACATTCATATTTTGGAGGGGCGAAGGTTTCTCTGGCGAGGAGCAGTTGTGCCAGTGGATGCATAGAGTCACAAAACAACAACGGGAAGGTCTGAGCTGGGTCACCCACAGACAAACACCCGGGTTTGCCCCAATCGGAGCGATGACAAAGTCTGCTTTCAAGGACTTGCATGATTCCCAGGCTGTAACCAGCCTGGGGGCTGCACTGGCACCGGAGACTAAGCAGTTCGGTATGCTCGACTGCTTCTGCTGCCTTCTGTCCTCGCCTGCAGAAGCGGCTGCCACTGCCTCCGCAGCACGCCGCCCTGCCACCCCTCTGCACTGCTGCCGGCACCGGCACCGCTCCTGCCCGTGGTGATGCAGCGGGAAGCCCGGGCAGCTGCCAGTTTCTGCTGGGGCATGACCGCTCCCCCCCAGTGAGACTGGCACAATTTTTAAACACTGCCCGGCATAGGACTGTATCTGGAGGGGGAGAGGTCTCGGTCTTGCACTGGAGCCCTTTTCCCTTATATTTCCTGAAGATTCATGACCAGGGAATCCCAGGCACCCCAAAACCTCCTTAAAAGCTGAAAAGGCCATGGCAGATCAACTGTAACCCCCGGTGGCACCAGCTCTGGCAGATTTTGAGTGCTGTGAGTGGTGCTTTTCCAGCCCCAACCCTTGGCAGCTCTCAACCGAGGCAAGGGACGCCTGCACAGGCACAGCCAGCTCTGCCAGGGGCCTGGGCAGGCCTTGGGAAAATATTACTGTAATGAATAACTGACTGACATTTAGCAAAGCAAAGCCTTTTGTGCAGCTAGGGAAATGTCATCATGCATTTTAGTTTCAAGGAAACGTGTGGGCCATGCTTTACAAATGGATGTTTGCAGAGGGGAGAGGGATGCTGGGGAAGGGACTTTCACTTTGTTTGCAGCAAACAGAAGCAAAACTCCACCTTTTTAGGTGAAGGTAAATATGTCAAACCGCTGACATCAGAGGGGAAACTCCCTCCCTCCGTGCCGCCTTCACCTAGCTTGCATTGCTTTAGCAAAGCTAGAGGTTGCTAAAAAACACATGGAATGAAAAATAAAATAGCCCATAACTCTGCAACAGTTAGAAGGGAGTTTTAGCTCATTCTTCATCTCTTTCACGTGCTGTGTTGAAACATGAGGCCAAGAAGGAGGCCAAAAGACTTAAAAGGCCTATCATGAGGTAATTCAGCCACAAGCCCCGAGCAGGGGAACACAATGATAGCAGTGTGCTCGCTGTTTGCACAGAACTTGAAATATCAGAGCCCCATAGACCCTAAAATGCACAATTAAAAATGAAACAACTCCTTGGGGCCTGGAGATTACCCACATCTCCCCCTCTGAAAATGTTTCACTCAAGTGTCCTATAAAATTGGTAATTGCTTGTGGCACCTGCACAACGTAGCTGTTGAGAAGAAACCCATAAAAGAACAACCGAGATTACGTACCCATGCTTACCACTGTGTCCTCCAGTAAACATCACCTGTGCCTGTGCTTTATGCAAAGGACAGAAGATTCAAGCAGCAGCAAGCAGCATGTAAAAGGTCTTCCCAGCTTCAGGAGAGGTGGCACGGCGTAGCCAACCTGTCCCATACAAGGGCCCGAGTTCTCCAGCAGGACCCTACAAGGGAATCATACACAGGGGAAAGGGGGTCAAAGAAACAGACTACATGGGGTCCATCGCTTGAGCAAGCACAGATCTGCTCCTGGGTTTACTTCCTCCCCGAGGCTCTCCGATGGTAAAGGCAGAACCTAAGAAAGCAGAAGGCAGTGGTTTGCCACTTGGCCACGAGGGCAAAGGTGGGCTTATGTCACATTTGTACCCCTACAATTCCCCCATGGAGCAACCACCTCCAGCTGCTGGAGGGGGTTCTGGGCAACTTCTGGCATCTAATGCAGGTGGAGATCATACCAGTTGTCAGCCAGGGAAGATGCAGTGTAGAAGTCCTCAAATCCGGCACTGAGATTGAAACCCGAGGCCAGCACACTGGAAAGACCGCTGCTGGCAGCAGGCGGATTGAAATACAGGGCAGTGCAGCAAGCATGGACCCAGTTTTTATCAATTGCTGGGCATCATGCATAGACATAGTTGTAGTACCCGTGGGATGGCAAACATGCAGAAGAAATGAGTGGAATTACAAAACAGCCCAGCCTGTTAGGACACTTACTTGCCAAGAGGGCTACCTGCCCCACAGGCGTTTGTTGCAGGGCGTCCATGCTTAGCCGGATTTATTTGACTTGAAGGGGGGAGGGTGTCACAAATGCCATAAACTTATTTTGCATACTTGATTCCGTAATCATTGCTAATGTGGCATTTACAACTGTAGGATCAGACTAGAGAAAAGCAAAAATCAAAAAGGAAAAATCAGCTGTACTAAGTAATCTCACTGCCCAGCTCAACTGAATCAGTGAAGCAAAGAGAAAAATACTCTTTTTTAAAAGCCTAAATACATACATAAGAATTTTATATTAAATAAACATAAAAACACGTATCAAATATAAAAATTGAGAACTACAGCTTAAATGGTAGCTTTAAAATATTAACATAGATTAATATTCACAGTTTACAAAGTGGTTTAAGTTATTCATACCCCTTATAGATGATATACATCCCTATCCAGTGCCAGTCATTTTAGCCGCTGTCTTCAAGTTACTCTTCCCAACAACAAAGAAGCCGCTGTCTTCAAATTACTCTTCCCAAAAGACAAGAGAAAGGGCTGTTAGCAATCTCACACGACTGGCTTGTATTTTCTTGTGGTAACAGCAAAACGTTCATTTAAAGATAAAATCTGAACGTGAAGACAGTAGCTGTCTCAACCAGATGGTGGCACTATAAGCACTTGTTATCATAAGGGCATTACAAATAGAAAAAAAACCACCCCAAAAATAAACCAGCATAACAACTGCAGTATCACTTTACAGCACTGCATCTTTTAATTTATGAGAGACCTTCACAGATGGCTAAACATACATGAATTGCCTGTGTTACTGAGCCCAAACCATTAGCTTAACGAACAGCATGCTGAAAAGAAATAGAGTAAGAGTGTCTCACGACATTTTAAAACGTGCTTTCAAAAGAAAAACAAAAACCTTTCTTTCCGCATTCCCCTTCCAGTCCAAGTTTTTCAAACCGTTCTCAAATAGCAGGGAGGAATCCCAGTGGGCTGCCAAACAGCCTCTCTCACCACACCACTAACATCAGCGCATGGATATCAAAATATATCAAACACAGAAAGTACGGGGCACTGACTCAAAACTGTTCTTGAGCAGATTAAGTGGCAGAGTGTATGGGACAGCAATCTGGTATTCAATATATCAGCAGCAGCAATTTGTGAAATGTACAGATTACATGTTTGCTATGGCGTATAAAGCAGAAATGTAAGGAAGATAGAAAATCCGGGAGGAAAGCCTGCCTCCTCTGGTGGCAGTGGGACTTTTGCCATTGACTTCCGCGTGGCCAAGATTTCTCCTTAAGGGTCGCATCAAAATATACAGGGCCTGACTTTTTCACAGAAGTGTGAATCCGTGTGCATTGGCAGAACCGTTCCTGGTTTACAGGAGGAAGAATGGCAGGAAAATCAACCAGAAAATGTGTCTGAAAGTACAATGGATGCTCTGCCTACTGGAGGGAAAGACAAGAAGCATGCAGCCCTCCAGACATCATACTAACCAAGTTCCCCTGCTAACAACAAAGTTAATTAACATTTTTCTCCTGCTTTAATTGCAATTGCCACTGTTTCTTCAGAGGCTTCTTTGCCTTCTTTCATGCATCATTTTTGTGGGATTATTCCTTTTTAAGAACTATTTATTGCTTTCCCAGGTTAATCTCTCAACTGTTCTACTTTATTATTCTTTTTTGTGGAAAGAGGAAAATACCCATTTTGTTGGTCAGTATTCCTTCTCTTCTCTGACATCAATAATTGACACATTCATATATACTGCTTTAAATTAATTATTTCAAAGCGTTTACCAAATGAAGCCTGCGACATCACTGGTTTACAGATGGGGAAACATGAGAGAACTCAGAACCAGAACAACAATTTAGATACTGATCCTGCAAACACTTGTTCATATGAATAACTTTATGAGACCATTTGATGTGGCTACTTAGATACATCAAGTTACTTGTGTGCAAAAGTGCTTTGAGGACCAAATCTTTATCCACTAACAGCAGCTGCAACCAGCTTCTCTTCTCCTTCTTCAACTACCTTGAAAAAAATATTCTCGAGTAAAACATCGTTTTTAGCAGTAGCTCCTCAGAATGGGAAGGGAGAGGAAAGTAGTACAATCCAAAGTTGTGATTAAAAAAAAAAAGTTGATTTGCAAAACAGTCCAGATTAAAAATAAATAAAGGATTTTCCTTTTTTTCTTTAACCATGAGAAAACAGACGGTAAAAATTTTCCTGGTCTTTTTCACGTTGAAAAGTCAAAACTTGTGTTGCCAAAAACTTCTCAAGTTTGGTGGCAGCAACAGCATGTTTGAGGTTACACAGGAGGTTTCACCACATGACATTTCAGCTGCTGAGAGATGTGACTAATATCAGGGTTTTGCCTCGATTATGTAGAGATACTTTGTTCACAGCAAACTCACTGTTATTCACTGCATTGTAAATGAGAAAAACTGTATAACCAAACTACAGAAGGCCAACAGCCATACTCCCAAAGGAACAACCATATTTTATAGACACACAGCACATACAGGAAAGGGCTGAATATCTGGCTTCTTATTCCAATTCTCCTGAAGGAAGATTTTTTTTCAACCTATACATTTATTATAGATAGACAAACAACATGGGGAAGTCAACAACTTGCCAAAGCCTGATGAAAGCGAAAAACGTTGTTTCTCTCTTTCCTGGACTTCCTCCAGCCAGGTGTATTGCTCCAGACCTTCTGGGACTCACATCTCCTGTGAACAGCGTAGCAAATGACCCTTCCCATCTACCATGGAAAATAATCAGTGCCATCTCAGAAGAGAGATTCCTTAAAACTGATAACATCACTATGCATACCCACTGGACTAAATCCTGCTTTTAGGAGGGATCTTCCATTGTTTTGATCAGCAATCCGGTCTGTCCTACCTTGCCTGATTTTCCCACACTGGGTCAAATAAGAGGTAACAGCAGATGAAACCGTGCTGTAGAGTTCTACAGAAGGAAAATGACTGGAGAACCTGAAGCATCACATTCATATCATTAAAAAGGCTGGACAAAGTCATTCTGAAACTAGAGCAAATTTTCTCCATAAAGCTTAAGTCACTTCCAAAGGACATAACTTTCTACAAAATACACACCTTTTTTTGGTCCTGGACTAATGAAAACATGGGGAGTTACCTTGCCTTAGATTTAGAAGAGGTTAATTATTACTGTGATCACTTCCCTCACTGAAGTGAAAATGCTCTGCATCAAGATGAGGGTATCAGTCCACAAACTTAAACTGCATATATGTGTGTGTGTGTGTGTGTGTGTACAGACACACACACACTTTATTTTTTAAATTTTTCTTCCTAGAATACAAAGAAAGCTAAGGACACGTCTCAGAGTGAATAATCAGACTGACTAAGCATTTCCTTGAGGAAACAGAAAATGAGGAAATATCACCATGATTTGCTTCTTGCTTTGCTCAGAAAAAAATTATTTTTACTTCTGGTTTCCCAGTGAAAAAAACCACACAAAAAAAGATATCCTCATGGGACATGAGCTCACTTCTGCACACTCTGACATGCTCGTCATTCCCACTTGGTTCCTTTTGTTCAATAGCTTATCCTTGCTCCACTTAAGGAAAATAAATTCAATGGGACTTTATCAGGCTACCAGAGCAGTAGGAAAATAGCTTACATTTCCCTCTGATACTGTACCGCTCTACTTGTTGAGGCCAAAGCATTCAACAGAAACTCATCAGCAGTCTTATAGGAGATCCTCAATCACCACACTGGGGGTAAAGTTGCAATGAATTAACATACGGCTCCAAACTCGAACTCCACGTCAACCTACCAGCCAACCCCTGCCAAGGTCTTTGTGCAGAAATACATCACACAGAAGAGCTTTGATTCAACATACACTTTAAGCAGCCTTCTTCATGTCAGACTCATTTCTCCTGCTCCTTAGCTTCTCTGCTGGATCTTTTATCTTTCCCAGCGGTGATCAGATGAAAAAGGAAGCCCATAAGGAAGACTCACACAGGGCTCTGGCCCATTTGCTAGTATTGGAATGAGGATCACTCAGTAGCAAGATTAAACCATGGTTTGCTCTGCGAGTCTAGCCTGCTCACGTGTGCATGCTTTCCTGAAGGCTCACCATGTTCTCACTGCTGGTCAGGAGCAGGACCACCACTGCGGCAAGCAGGAGCAGGATCTGGCCCCAGGTGAGATCACTGGGTTCACAGTGAGAGGCTGTTTCATAAGGGAGTGCTGCCGGGAAAGCACCAAATCACTCTTTTAGATCCACTTCACCTGCTAATTTTGGCTTATCAGTAATACAAAGAAGTCATTTCTTTTCCCGATTTGGTCATTGCCTTCCTTCTTTTACCGCGATTTATAGTTCAGGATAATCCACATACTGTGATATAAAGTGGAATAACAAACTCCACAGAGTTTCCGTTTAAAATGCTTCAGTACTGTTTCCTCTGACTTAAGTTTTCAGCTCTTGTCAGGCCAAGCTCCCTTCCTATGCAGAGCTCGGACCAGGGTAGATGAAGAAAATACTGTCTGGTCATCTGCTTGATGATACGTGATCCTGACAAGCAGCAAGCTTGTATAAAGGGGTCCTTCTCCAACATGCACTCTGCTGGGCAGGGAGCAGTGCTCCTTCTGCAGAGAGCACTGGGGAGATGCTGGGAGAGCTCAGGAGGACAGCAGAGTAACCCTGCCTGGAGCCAAAGCGAGTGTGTGAGAGTCATCTATCTATCTCCTAGAAACTGTTGTAACACACAAGCTCCATGGGCCCACTTGTAAAAACAGAGTGTCTGTAAAGCCTCAGAAAATGCCCCCAAATCCCTAGTGCTTCATTCCAGAGCAGTGCAGGAGAACACGCCCAGCAGTAAACTGCCTCAAAATCAGGTGATCTGAGAAGCTCACGACGTGAGAAGCTCAAGACGTGAATTTCTTCAGGCTTTATTTCACCACATCTGTCTGGAGTGCAGTCTTAGCACTAAATTATATCACTAAGTAGGGCCAAATTTACTCTTATGGTTCTTCAGAGAAGTACTACAATGTAGAGAGACTCTCAGAAAACCGCTAGTTTGCTCAGCCTGAAACACTGTGCTCATTCAACCTCTGGTTCAAAGTGTTTTCAGCAGCGTCATGATTCCTGGCCTGTCCTCCTTGGGGCCAGGAACCCTTCAAATTACGGGGCTCCCTGGCTACTGGGGAACAAGGAGTCTTTGGTGGTTGATGGCTCCCTGAAGCCCTGGCAATGCCGGGCAGCTTTGCCAAAGTGACATCCTTGTCAAATTGCACAAGGAGTAAGAGCCATGCAACTGCACATGGCACCTATTTCACAAATCCGAGATTTCAGAGCGGGAGAAGAATTGCTTCTGCCCAGTCTAGATGCAAACCTAACTTTAGAATGATTTTTTTTGTGAATTGGGAAAGACGACTTTTTTTTTGGCTAGCTTTGTACATAAATACTAAAAACTCTCTAAGCAACAGCTCTAAAACAGAACTGGGATAATTGACTGCAATCATCAACACTCAGGAAATCATACACATCTTTTAGTGGCACCTCAGACAAAAAACAGGCTCTCCCTGGTGCCGTAAAACACAGAAACTGAATCTAGGTTAAAAATACATATGGCTTTTATGTACTATCATTGCCAGGCTTCAGCAGAACTAAATCATCTTTCTACTAACAGAGAAAGCAACCTCAGCTAAAACCAACTAGAATAACTAAAGCAAAAACCAAAAGTAGTAGTAAAGAAGTGACTGCAGAGGGAAGATAAGAGCTGCTGACAAGAACAAGCCAGGCTGTGACACAGCCTTTCGCGAGCCGGCTGCCTCGTTACAGGAAAGCCTGCAAAACCCGGGCAGGCTCTCTGTGTCGATAAATTAGAAGCAAAAATGGAAAGATAAAGCCCACTATGAAGCCGAAGGGGAACAAGTGCATGGCTGCGGTGAGGGAGGAGAGATTGCTCTGAAGAGCTGCTTTCTGGCTGAATGCTGAAACTACGAAGGAGGCCAAGACAAATTCATTTCTTCAAGATGTCTGGGAAAAAATGACAGACCTTTAATTAAAAAGTTTGTGTGTGGGAAAGCTGTATGTGGTCCTAGAAAGCGGGGAAGATAGCAGACAAAATTCTTGCTAGATGGGCAGCCTTGTGCCAAATTAAGGCTCAGGAACTGACAGGCAGACATAGAGGATGCAACCCCAGTGTGAATGGATGTGCTTGATACCCTGGTAGCTAAGTCTGGCAGCTACTCGAGGGTCTCTGCCTTTCACACTTTGGCAAGACGTGTGGTACCGAACTGAGTTGAACCCCTTGCAGTGCAGAGCGGGTCTGCACAGCCTGGGGCTGAGTGCTCCCGCTTCCACTGCAGCCCTTGCACGGCACCACAGCTCCCGAGGCTGAAAGGCTCTTTAATCTTCATGGGAGACTCCCTTTAGTTCCAGATATAGGTCACTAATCCGACCGGAGGGCTGATAAGCAAGCCTAGATTTTATAGTCTTGTTCCTACTTGCATCTTCACTCTGATGCTCCTGCCGACAACAGGGACATAGGTGAGGCATTTCCAAAGCACCCTGATGGCCGTGATGTCTATCTGGAAGAGGCAAACCGTGCCCCACCGTAGGAGAGGGCACTAAGGACTCACGCTGCTCTTGCCCTGGTCTTGGATCTGTGAGGGCAGGTCGGCATGTCACATTGACAACTGAGGACATCCCAGGAAAGCCAGGGAAAAAGACTTACTGGAGGCAATCTAGACAGAGTGAGGCAGAGGAAAATTCAAAGATGTTTTCTTTTGAAAAGGTGAAAAGAATGGTGACTATTCTTACTGTACTTCAAAGGGAGCCTACCTCCAGGGATAAAAACCTGGAAGATTAAGAAAGAATGAGACTTGGCTAGGTAGAGTCATAACTGGAATGAGAAGTGATTATTTTATTCTGCACCTTTCTGCCTGACTTTTGAACAGCTATGAAAAAAACCTTCATTTCAAAACGTCTTGAGGCAGGAGCCATACCTTCCATCACAAATAAACTCTTCCAGGTAATCCCATCAAAGCCAAATCCTTCTTAGCTTGTTTGCTATACAGAGACCCACTGATTCCAAACTACCATTTCCCTCTTCAATTCATCATCTTCAGGAAGGAAATATTCTTCTGGAATGCACATGTATTATTATCCCCACACAAATCCATTTCTAAGGCATAAAAGCCCCCCCCACTTTGCCCTGCAATTACCTATGGCAGGGATTAAAACCTCATTTAATGTAATAGTAACATTGAACATTTGCAGTAAGTATCTGACAGTAGCCAGCAGAAGCTCCAACCAAGATTAGAGGCTGTGGTGTGATTTACTGACTGTCAGAAAGCTCTCGGTAGCTGAGAATGACTGAGTTGGAAAATCTCTCTGCATCATGTAGAGGAGGCACAAGTTAACAGGCAAAGGTCAGAGGTAGCTGGAGTTTGCTTGTGTCCCCCACAGACTCGTAACTGCTCATATAAAGAGAGAGGAAGACAGTCAAATGGAGCTGCTGGGAATAGCTCAAAGCCAAGGGAGCTCTTCCGTAAGTATAATTCTCCCTAGGTCCTTCCTAAGCCAAGAGAAATGGTAAGAGAGGAAGTAGAGGAGACGGAGGTAACATCTGCACATTAAAGGAAAATGTATTAAGAAATATGAAGTGCTAAGATGTTATGGGAATGGGACCATGTAACTACCTCTAAGGGAACCTGTACAAAAAAAGATGTCTGCATCACAACATCGTGTGCAGCGGTATGTCGCTGTAACACACACTGTATTGAGCAGTAGAAACCCTGTATAGAAAGCCAGATTTGATGAGAAAGTATGATTAGGCACCATCCAAATGCACTATTAGGAAAAGTGATGGATATGGTTTGTCTAGAAGATTGCATAGTAAGACATGAGAGGAGCAGAAAATTTACACTTTGAAAATACCACATCAGAGCTTTGTTTATTTGGTCCTACAAGTGTGTTATACATTTCCTAAATGGCTAGCTTCCAAAACAAAGGCAGGGCTTTCATGTGACCTATCTTTTCATGCCAACAGATAAGATACCTGCACAGATAGCAAGTCACGGCGGGCTCCTTTCACAGCCGGTGGAGAGCAGCTGGCAGGAGGCAGTTCATCTGACCTGATCCGTATGTGCAGTAGAAGGAGATGAACCATGCCCTACAGGTGTCTGAACCTCCCCACTGACTGCAGGTGGAGCCTAGATGACTAACTGACACAGATATTGAGGACACCCACTTTTGGCCAGATTAATCTCTTCCTATTCTCCCCTCTCCCCTCCTCCCCCAACAACATCCCAAGCATCCACGTGCCTCAGTACTGAAGGTATGGTTAGTGCTTTAACTCGTTTCGAGAGTACAAATCACACTTGCTGGTTCTGGCCCTGTAGTCTGATCCACAGACCCACCTAGAAGGATTTTTGGGGCTCTAAAGACATCAAAGCTTTTATTTACCTCCTCCTTCACCTCCCAGAGGGTTAGTGCTGCCCAGTTGTGTCATGTGGAAAGGGGACATGACTCCATCACGTAGGTCACGTCACCCTCCCTGCTCCTAGTATTGCTGCTCAGCCCCGACCATGCTCTCCCATTTGGAGGAGAGAAGGAGGCTCCGCCGAAAACTGCCCCTTCTACATGGGGGAATGGACATCCAAACTGACCAAGAAATCACACAGGCAAACTTAGTTTAAAAAAAAAAGCCTGTTGTATCTTAGCAATTCAAACTTTTCTAAAATGTAAAGACTAGTCATCAATCTCAGAGCCAGGTTCGGCAGAGCAGAGAAGCGCACGCTTAGTTTCAAGCAGACATTGGCTAAGGAAGGACTTAAAGAAGCAGTTTTCTCACACGAGACCTCCACAGGGCAACAGAGCCTCTGCACAGCGCTCCAGCTATAAATACCTGGCCCTACTGAAGTCAGCAACAAAGCTGCCGCTTATTCGACTGTGACCAGAACTTCACTTCAGTCATCTCTTCGTTTTTGTGCACAGCCAATGGGCAAATATTACAGTTTGAATTCAGAGAATTTATTATCCTGTAAACAACATTTCGATAAGCCATCTCCTTGCCCTTCCCTGTTCTTAGTTGAAAGACTAACTTTCTTTTACTGCGCAGCAAAAATAACCCTCCCGTATCAGGTTCAATTTCTTTCCTACCACTCCACGAGAATGTTTGTTCTTCTTTATCACCGAGATCAGTATTTATCCATGTGGGTGGAAACTGTTCTCTCTGCTCACCACGCTGTTATCGCGTTAAAGTTTAACGTCACTAAAGAGGTAGTAAATGACAACTAAGCCTACATAACCAAAAAGGCTTTACTTATTTAATTAAATAATGGATTTTACTGAGAAAGCCAACCATATTGTTCTTAGGCAGGATCCTAAACACATTTTTCACAGTAATGAGCCTCTATTGACTGCCCTTCCTTTGATAATATAACTCCATCTTTAGAAGTGTCAGGCACAATCTGGTCTTATACTGGCTTCACACCACTATGGCAGGTAACTTCATAGTATTGCTGTTGACATACAAAGATATACAAGAACTAGAATCAGATCTGCCACCTCTCTATTTATCAAATACCCTTTTTTTTCAGCTTTATAGTTCCCCAACAGTTTTTAAAGCAGAGGAGAATTAGTAATTTTTTTTCCTTCAAAGGTTTTTCTAGACTGTCTGCTGAGAGGAATGTTTGCTTCAAACTCCTGGGCTAGCACAATTTAAATAAGGGGTTTTGTTTGTGTCTTTTTGTGAATTACACATTATTGAGATTACTTTCCAATTTTAACAAGCATTCTAGTAATTATTAGCCACTGCTAGGTAAACTCTGAAATAGCTTGGAGTTCGAGTTCAGTTCAGACAAACATACAAAAGTTCAGATGCTTATCCAACTGCTTGCACTTCTTGAGTCTGCAGAACAAGTCTGGAAGCCTATCAGGTTCCCCATCTCCCTGCTCCCACGTGCCAAGTCATGACAAGAATGCTCCAGTTGCATTTTTTCATGGTGCTTCTGCATCTCTGGTTTTGGTCCTGTGCAGAACCAAGAAATACAAAGGTTCGTGAAAGGGAAGATAATGGGTGAGGCCTTGAAGGAAGTTCTCTTCCTCAGAAAACAGGGTGTTTTCAAGAGCCTGCCAAAAGCTGTAGAGTGAACTATCCCATGACAATGGGCCGGCTTCAAAAAGAATTTAATCCCACCTACAGCTTATGGCCCAATAATACTTCCTCCACACCTCGCCCCCTCTCCCAGATAGGATGCCTGTCCCTCAAATTGATCTGAACTTTCTGTGTGCCCCCTGCTCCGAGCACTGCCCTGCTCTGGTGCCTTTAGCTTCCACTTGAACTCCACTGGTCTCTAGATGCTGAGCTTCAGTCCCCTGGAGTGCCCCACCTGCCAAGCACGCTCAGAACCAAAGAAGCCCAGGTTCCTCACCAAAGGCAGTCAGAAGGATTTATTTTTAAATAGTGCTATAGCAGGTGGAGGTGCCCAGCTAATTAGCTTTTGACCATACCTGCCAAGGAAATGAAAGGGCTGGAAACAACCCACTACAGCCTGTGGGGAGTCAAGCATGCTTTCCAAAAAAGCACGTTAATCTCCTGGATAGGTCATCCTGTGTGAGGAACGCCACGCTCTCCTGTTAAAATTATGTCCCTGTGAACCCAAGAAGGCACGAGCCGTCAGCGTTGAGACGTGAGCAAACAATAGTGCAGCACTCAGGGGCAAAATAAATGTGAGACCAGGGTTCACAACCCCCTCCGATCCCTCAGGCCCTCCGATAACCTAGTGATGAGTAAAAAAAAAAATATTCTACCTGCAGTAGTATTGGGGCATTTTCCAAAATGCAGTAGTATTGGGGCATTTTCCCACTTTAGGCTTTCATTTTGAGTAATACTGAGGCATGTTTAAGTTATTTTTCAAAAAGCAGTTTGTCCAGCCTCAGTAGTGACTAGCTTGTTAGCAGTACAGGCACTGGAGACAGAAAATGGAGGAGGAAGACGATAGTCTTTCTCCTGTTTGATCAGCAAGAGCATCAAGCTGCAGCGTGGACGGAGGTTGCTAAACTGGGCACAGCAATGTAAGTAAAATTGGATTGTTCAGCCTCAGGGCAGCCCTACATAGTATCCCCCATGAGCCGGAGAGGCAAAGTAGATAGGATGCAAATTGAATGCTGTCCGTGATGGCCTCACCACTTCACCTGATGGGAATTACTGCACCACTTTGTCTCAGGAAAGCTCAGGACGGTTTGGGGAGAAGCCGTCACAAAGGAGGCCTGGGTGTGCATTAATAGGATTATGTTTCAAAAGGCTAAAGAATAAAAATGAATTGGTCAAAATTGTTTTGTCTGTATGAGTAGTCTGTGCTCAGGTATTAGTAACATCACTACCAACTTTGTTTTTCACCTTTATGTTTGAAAACTCAGCAGAAGTACTTGGGGTCATATATATGCAGGAGCAGAGAGAGCAAACATTTGAAAAAAGATATGGCCCAATAAACCTTGCATATCGATGGCAACAGAATTTTCCAGGAGGACCACATAGATAAATATGAATTGCAAAATCAGAAACTAGGGTTCGGCACACCTGCCCTTTCAATTTCTGCAGAAGCAAAGAGAAGTTGAACAAGGATTAGTTTGCGGAAGATGCCCACCCACACTAACACCCCCTCCTGCCGTGCACAGAAGAGCACTGCCAACATTTGCAATCTCATTGCAGCTATGCCAATGTTTGCTCTCTCCCCCACTCCCCTTCAAACTCCAGTTACAGAAACCAAGAGACCACGTGAGGATTTTCATTTTCATATTTTGTTTTGAAGACCTGGGGTTTAGAGCTCTCATGGTTTCAAAGAAGAGCTTGAAAAGATAAAGCAAATTCATCTCACAGGCTCTGAAAACAAACTCAAGAACCCTTAGCTTACATAAGAAAAAAAATCACAATTTTAAGCCCACCTGTACTTCTGCGTAGCTATGCACTGTGTTTTCTCTCCTTTTTTAACATATCACATGGCCATTTTTGTTCTAATGAATTATCACATTCACCTCTTCAAAATACATTGAAATATTTCCAAAAAGCTGCTAAGTGAAATCTGTTCTTTTGTTACAGTGAATTGCTAGCCACAACTCCGCATGGTAACAGAAGAAAGTTGCTTTCTTTAAAGACTTGTTCACGTAAGATGGTCCCTACTTTACTCGTGAGATGGAGAGAACAGACTGTACACTTTGATGCAGGTATTTTTTCTTTCTTTCTCAGAGGCAGTGAAACCAGTGCAAGACAGATCAGTCTGTTTTCAAGCGTGTCCCTTGCATCGCATCGCATTTGACCGAGTAACTCATGTGCAGCCTTGGGGGTTGAATCCAGCTGTGTGGTTTCACTCCAGGCTGGACTACCCACCAGGTGCCACCCGGATGAAGCCACCGGTCTGGAGCCCCGTGCTGGCCGCAGCCACCTATGCCGGGATGTGCCTTGATCCGCCAAAATCCATTACCAGGGCATGCTGCTGTGGCTGTGAGGAGCAAGACAATTAAAACCAGGAAAAAGGAGGTGGGAGGAAATGGGAAGATTAATCCCGTTGCATTACAACTTTTCTTATTTAGTGACAAGGAAATACAATTAGGCAGAACATATTAAACACACCTACACAGATAACTAAACATCTCCCTGGTGCACTCAAATTCCTGCCTGTAGATGAAACAGGCAGGTGCCACTTCCTTAATCAAATTAGAAAACTAAACTTAAAATTATCCCCCTCCAGAGAGATATTTACAACTCCAAACATATTCAGCAAAATAGAATATGAAGCTGAAAGGAAATCACTGAATTATTTATTATGGTTTTCTAATGTTGTAGGCTCACAATTTCAGACAGTAAAACGTACAGTAGAAAATGACTGATTACAGTGTACACCGGAAATTTTGGGGAATTAAAAGAAAGCTGCTTTGCATAATAATTGCACACTTCCGTTTCTTGTGGAAAATTAAAAAGCCATTGCTCCTCGCTAATTGCAAATAAGGGAGTTTGGGGCTGGAGGGGGGAAAGAGGAAAGATAGCACGCGAGAAAGAAAGATTCATTATGAGTTTGTGCAGGTTAACATACCAAATTAGGTGATTCTCCAAAACAGCTGAGGGCAGGATGAACAAAAATCACGTCTCTCCGAAATGTGTCAGACAACGGGCCACTTTCACTCAAGAAAGTGAAAGAGCGCTTTGGTAAGCTCACATATGATCAATTACCTCCCAGGCAGTGGGTCTTTCTCCTTGCAGGCTCATGGGAGCGCTCAGCGCTGCACGGCACAGGCCCTGCAAGGCAGAATGCAGACTGAGGATGCTCAAGCAAGCGTGCATCCTGCGTGGGGAGCAGGACAAGGCAGCAACTCTGCTGTCATCCCCAGGGAGACTGCCTGACATAGGAACCTCCTGAGGAGATCCCTCAGCCAAAGTGCCGATGAGGGCTAGGGGAGCAGAGTTCCACTGCAAGGTACCTGTAGTGTGACGAGGGTGGAAGTTGGGGAGCGAGGAACCATTAGCGCTACATGCAGGGGCACAGGAAGTTTACGTAAGCAACCCGCACTCATGAAGTCGAGAATTTGAGGACCAATGACATGTCGTGCTGCACACACTGAGAACAGTTTCTCTCCCTTCTACAACAGCAGAGTTTAGATGCAATCTAAGAAGACTCAGAAAATCCCTCCTCTGGTCCTCTGAGACTTTCACATCAGAAGCAGAAATCAATCTTTGTTGTCAATAATAGTGCTACGTAGGGATTTCTTTAGGTCTTGCAGACTAATTAAGCATTTTCTGAGTGTAATAATGTCTAATATTTCAATATACCAAATGTTTTTAATATATAAATATACCTAATGCATTTAGACTTACATGCATATAAGCACATATATACTTTTATATATTCCTATTGCATTTATACTATTCCTTGCATTTATACTAATGCAAATTTACACATGCTAAACCTTTTATTGTATTTGTCTGTTACATATACTCATTCATTTCATGTTTACATATAACTAAAGATAATAAGGCAACATTAAAATAGCTTACTGGCTTCCAAATTCCAACCAGTAAGGAAATTAGGTTTACACCTTTTTGTTAGGTTAATATACAGGAGACACGACCATGCCATTCATTGGTGTGCTGAAATGTGTAACAACACAGTGTAGAACTTGCACCTGAAGGCTTTATCGAAGCCAATATTTCCAAGCAGCAGGTAACCACTACGATTTATAGCCTGGGAGTAGTCCCACACAAGCCTCTGAAACAATCGGAGGAATTGCTCTCCCAGTCTTCTGTCATAATATGTTTTTTTCTTGCAGTTGTGACATAAGTCTTCACTTACACAAACCAAAAGCTTTAAGTGTCTCTGTACAAAAAATTCATAGTGCTAGACTGGTGGACTTTCGGGGGAGCTCACTGAGGTACTGTTAAGGACAGCTCATGAGGAAGCAGGCGATTCCTGGATCCCATCCCTTCTGAAGAGACTCCCAGAGAAAAGTTGGGTAATCTTTACAGGGATTTCTGCAGAATGCAGCTTATCCTGCCCATCCCACACACACCCTGACACACTCACTGACCCATGGATCGCTTCCAGACATGGTCAGAAGCTCATGGAGATGATGGCACACAGGCAACTGACCACCCAGAAGATCAAGACTATGGTTTACAACGTGTATTCTGGAAAGTTCCTCAAAACTGTCAGGCATGAAGAAAAAATAAAAATTAAAAAACACTAGTTCATACCCAGCAAAGCCAACACAGTGCTCTGCCCACCTGGAAATTCCCCAAACAGCCACTGCACACATGCAGAACAAATCTGTGTGTCAGACTTCCCCCCATTCTTGAAGCTGTCAACGTTGGCAGGTCTGGGCTAGAGGGAGTTCGTCATTCCTAGAGCATCACTTCTTTCTAGTTTTCACAGCAAGAGAGTAGGCTTGTGTCAAGGCAGGAGAAGTAACTGTATTTGGCTGGTATCTTGGTGGGGTTTCCAGTCCTGCTGCTGAGATGACAAAGCACCAGGAACATGCAGAGAGACCTGTCTGAGCTGGGAGCTGCCTGCCGCCCACCAGCCCTGTCCTACTGTGCTGCCTCTGGCACCCTCTCCCACTCAGGCCCAACAACTGAGGGATGGAAAGCCACTCTCCCCAGCGCAAGGTGTATGCACCATTTGGTCCCCCTAAAATACAGGCAGAGCAGAGAGTGGTGTCATGGGGGGAAGCAGAACAGGTCTCTACGGAGAGCTGGGGAAAGGCACTGGGAGATGTTTTTCCAGTCACATGAGAGCTATGACATTGATGCATTTTCTATGAGGAAACCCATATACAAATGAATGACAGTTACATAAAGATAATCTCAATTTAAGGAGTCAGTACAAAACCAAATTACACAGTGGCTGTGCAGTAAGTGCCAACGTAATGGGAGGTTTTCATTTTGGGGTCAGCTGGGAAATTTCAATATTTTTTTCCCCTTTGTTCTACTTCCAGTCATCCAAAAGCATGCCAGCCCAGCTTTCTGGCCATAGATTATGTAAGTGACTTTCCTTGTAACTCAACAAAAGCTGTTTCTTAACTGTGGGAAAGGGATAGAAGAGACTTCTTCCCCTCTGGACAAAGCACTTTGCTTCCAGAGCTTTCTTGTCTTGGCTAGCAGAGGAGCTAACTCAGCACATAAAAGATAGACTCCCATCAAGCCTGCCTTGCATTTTTCAAAGCTGTTATTCTGAGATGATGCTTAAAGGAGCAGAGACAATTTACATTATCAGGGAAAATAATGGCATTGACTGAACCAAAGTACGGCACCACTGAGGAGTAAGCACAAGACAGCCATATCAGCTAAGGTAATACAAAACAGGGTATGTTAATATAAATGCACCCACATCTTTGATTTTGTAACAACATTAAGGACAACTAGAGAAGTTCAGCTGCCATGAAAATTGGGTAAAAAGAGCTATCGGTAGATGAGAAGCCCTTGGCGTGCACAAGAGTTGACACAGCTAGTTCGAGTGAGAGAGCATGACAGCCTGAGTGATTGGGAGGAGGCAAACACGGGATGTTCCTTCTTTGTTTCTCACACTGCAAGATGTGGAGAGAAGAGGAAATAGGTTTAAAACATATGCACACGCACGCGCGCGCACACACACACACTTTTTCACGAAGCGCATAGCTACACTGTGGGATTCATTACCATCGGATGTTATGGGAGCCAAAAATATAACTGGAGAGATTAGTCCAATTCATGGAAGTAAAGTCCACCGTGAGCTATTAAACACAAAAACACAGATACGGCCTCTGGGCCAGGAAGTCCCTGTGCAGCGACTGCCAGGAGCAGGGAGGATGCGCTGGACGAAATGTGAGCGTGTGCTTGCCCCCTTCTTGCACCCTGCTCTGGGTGTCCACTGTCCAGAGATGGGACAGTCAACTGGCTGGCCTTTTGGCCTCTTGCAGTACAGTTTTTTCTTCTACAAGGGACCAAATGCTTAGGTCAAAACCTTCAGTCACCCAGGAATTTGAGTCATATTCAACACCCGTTGTCCCCTAAGTGAAAAATTTCTGTAAGCATTTAGGCAATTTCTTTCCATTTCTATAACTTTTACCAAAAATCTTGTTTTTTCTGCATCTGAGGATGAAGAAATAAGTGGCAAAAGCTTCCTAAAGCGAGTACAGCTTTCTGGGGAAGGTGGCCAGGCTGGAACTCTGGCACCCCCACCTCCACCCACCCACCCTGGGAACACATCTGATCATCTGGCCATCTCCAGTATTCTCAAATAGCCACATACATACGGAAACACAGGATCTGTGCCTGTTCAGTAGCTGTTTGGGGGAATTTCCAGGTGGATTGCTCCCTAAAGTTACAGTATGGTCAGCCTGGGAAAAAAGAATACTATTTGCTCTTCCACTTTTCTTCCTAACAACGCTTTCTGTATTCTCTTGCCATCAAATATTTATAAATATAACTTTTGAAATCTCCAGGAATGTAAATATCTGGAATTACCCAGATGATTAGGCAACTGAAGCCAATGTTTTACCATCCTACATGTAATCAATTCCATTCCTGAAGAGGCCATGGGAATTGATTCTGTTAGCAGTTTTTATGAAATGCTTCAAATATCATTTGTTAAGTGGAAGCAGCCATTGCTTAAAAAGGAACGAGATATGTGCTTGTTATGTAACTTACTGAATCTCTTTTTCTCTTGTTTTTGCCAAGATCTTCTTGATAATGGTGTGAATTGTTTAGGCAAGCTCATGCAGCCTACAGACATATGTACATACAATCTTGAAAAGAACTTTCTGTTCCTTGTTGCCAGGTACACACCATACCATGCTGCATATTTTAAAAACCTGCTATAGCCTGTTAATGGAGTGTGGAAATAACCCTGGAGGATAAGGCACACAGAGTTTATTACATAACGTAAGAAATTTTGGCCAGGAAAAAATGTTGATCCTATTAAATAGGTTTTAATGAAGTCAAGATTTAGGTGATTTTTATGATAATATCTTCATTCCAGTTGCTGTTTCAGCATGCCAAGTTCTGTATCCCATTAGCCCCTTACCAAAGAACAAACTGTTATTGGTGGACTTTATTTTTCATTTTTATTTTTAAAGGACAGGATGGGAGGTTGCTTATGTTGGCTTTTTCTTGGTACTATTATTCCCCCAAAATCTGATTATAAAGGGAATTCCAGTGAAGCCATTAATAAATGAAACGAAAATAAGTAGTTTGGAAAGAAATACTCAGGGATTGTCCTCACTGCAAAACATATAGCCTGAGTGTTGCCTTTCAGTTGAGGCCTACTTAGATATAAAGATCTTTACTTGCATTTAGTACCTTTTAAACCAATCTTAGCTTCGTTGCAGGAAGCACAGGCTAAAGCTTTAGCTAGCACACAGTTTCAATTGCTAACAGGACAATTTTGGCAACTTTGTTCTTTCTGGGCACAACTAGTCGTTAATGACTTCCCCCAGCTACCCTGTGTGCTGAGATAATACCCCTGTAAAAATTCGTAAAATGAGTCAAATTCCTGCAGAGACCCCCAGGATAAACCCCTCAGCAACCGTAGCACAATACATGCTTGAGTGCAGGACCAGCATGTACCCAACTGCCCACATTTCATTTCATGGAGGGGCTGCTTTTATCCACACTAAAGTAACTTGGGAGAGAAAAAATTCAAACCAAACCAAACTTTAGTTAATTACACTGAATTTAAATCAGCAACGAAGACATACCCTTTCTTTGACAGCAAACTGGAAAAGCCCTTAAGCCATGTCATCGGTCGCAGTACAAAAAGGTTGCATTTTTGTCCTAGAGGGATTTTGTTGCTTCATAGCAGAAGTGCTTGACTATTTTGTGTCTCGGTTTGAAGAAGCACACTGAGCTTTATGTTTTCTGCTGCAACTGACTTTGAGGAAGTGTTAAAATGGAAATGCTAAATGAATTGCATTGAAAGCCTTGATTTTCCATTGAAAATAGTTCACTGTATACCGTGGCTGAAAACTCCTTATATTTATGTGTCATCTAAATGTCTTCATCCTTTTCACAGTATTTGATGAGGTATTACTTCAGTCGTGATGTTTATGCTATTTCCTGAACATGCTTGATTATTACAAAGATGAAACCATGGCTCAAATTCCTGGAGACAAGTGGAGGAGATTCCCCTCTTCCTATAACTGCACCCACCCTAAACCACGTACAATGTGGATTGCATTTTTCTATAGGTAGTCTGCTATACATTCCACCCACCTCACGTGAATTAAGGTTTTCCATTTTATGCAGGAGTCCCTGCCACTGGGATGGGACCCACAGTAGAGCTAATAAACGAGTACCAAGACAGATCTCCCAGTCCCTCTATCCCATAGTCTCCCATGTGAAGTGAATTTCAATGGGCCACATTAGCATGATCCACGAAGGCTTCTTGAAGTGAGAGGCTGAACTACTGGATGCTTTAAGTTTTTCACTTGTAAATTAACCAGCTGGTAAAAGCGTCACTAGAAGAAAAGAAATACATAAAAACCTATGCAGTCTACTTATTTCACAAAAACAACACAGCCTGCAACTCTTCTTTAATATTTTTCCCCATACTTTTTTTCCCTTTTTGCCCTGGGATGTTCTGATTCTCACACTTTGTCAGGATCAAAAAAAACATAACCCTTAGTCCATACAACTAAAGAAAGTATATGGAGATATATATTGCATAGACTTCTTGAGACGGGCAAATACCAGCGTTCAAAAGAGTCATAATGAATTATATAATAATAAACACATTTGAGACTGGGTAAGATCAATTACATGCTCAACAGTAAAACTAATGTCACAGAAGGATGTGAGAGCTCCAGGTAAATGTCATGGGGCAGGATGCCAAGAGCTGTGAGTTTTGTAGCTGGAGAAACTCTAAGCTACATTAGCATCAAGGAAAAAAAAAAAGATATTAAAGGAGACAGAGCTACACTATACAAGAGCTGTTACGTTACTAATCTGTCTGAAGTACAGAGCAAAGACATATTTGCTTGTAGTTGCAAATTCCCCTTCTGATTTTACTTATACTGGGAAACAACTCCGTCAAGGTCACTGGAATCACGTATGTGATTCTGAGTGCACTCCCTGACCCCAAAGTTGTGTACGGTTTGGTTTAATGATAATCTTTCGAAGGTGGCTTTTAAAACTCATCCTTTCCCATGACAGTTGAGATTTCACATGTGATGGCTACTTCCAGGCCTCAAAGTGTTAAGTTTCTACTGTGAGACTAGCTATATTCAGAATGAAACTTCCTTCACTCATCATCACAGCAAGTGTATCAGGATACTGCTGCTACAGCAACAAAGCCTCATGTGTTCTAATGTATAAAAAGAAACACTTCCTGACCAACAAGCTCTATCCATTGTGTTTCAGGTCTAATTTTTAAGTCAAACCGAGTACAGAGACATGCAATAGGCACAACTGCATTCAGTAAAGGGAACAATGGATAATGACAATGGGCTCTGACAAACCTTGCTGCTGCAGGTTTCTTACAACCCCCATCTGGCTGGCCCACCCTTCTGCTGGAGACGGCCGCCCCACAGTGGAGTGCCAGAAGCCATGCGTGTCTGTGTCTCAGCAGCTTGCCTGCTCCATTCATGGCCTGCAACTGCGAGCGAGCTTGTTTCCCAGGAAAGAGGGGTTATACTAAGGCTCTGAAGCAGACCATGGTCTCACATTCCCTTCTGCTGGCACCATTTTGGGAGCAGTAACCTCCATCAGAGGGGTAGGAGCAAAACAGCTAGAGGAGGCAAGAACCTCTTAAACCACCACAGCTGTTTTCTCAGGGAGCATGCGTCAGTCTTTAATATAGCCTTCGTGACTTGTCATTATGCTTTGGTTTCACCCTAGTCCT
>NW_008825113.1:3757534-3777416 GCF_000699105.1 Pygoscelis adeliae
ACTGACTCCAAAGGGAGCAGAAGTCGGGTCTTTGCTGTGGACCGCAGCAGAAAGGACGCTAGAACTATTGACTTTGTGCTGTTTTCCCTGCCTTCTTTCCCACAGCTAAACAGAAGCACCCTCCATGCTTGCTTGTGATCCTAAAATGAGTAGCAGTGACCATAGGAGCTTAAGCAAGTGAGCTTAGAAAGGCTTTATGGCCAGCTTTTGAATGTCTGGTGAGCACTCACTTCAGCGCGAACAGCAGCCAGCTGGTTCTGGGCTCTCCTAATCTGGTATTTGCAGTGCTCCTCGCTGCCAGATGACATTTTAGGCCTTGGATGGTTTCACTCTGTTTGCTTGGTTTGGTTTCAAGTTTACATATAAACAGCCACTACATGAGACGCCAGCAAACTTTGACTCAATTCCTCATCAGAAAACAATTTTGTACTCCCACACCAATCCCACAAATGCTTCTGACTCTCTAATAAAGCAGCATTAAAAACGTGCTCCCTGTCAAGAGTTAGGGCTCAGATATGGTCAGCGCCACAGGACCCCTTCTGAAATGAGAGGGTACAGAAGGACCCCGAACCACCACTTCTTAAACGAAGTGCCCACTGTTGCTGCTATCTTCTCTTGGGACGTCATCTTTTAGTAGCCTTATGGGGCAGATGAAACCTCAATGACATGCTACGTGAAACACCTGCCATTCTGCCTTTTCCAACCCTGCAAATTAATTCTTACACTAAAGGACTAGTCAGAGACGTATGAGCATTACCACATACTTGATTAGTACAAATGTAATTAGGGCTGAGGTAGAGCTGATCTAAAAATAAAGCCATGACTTAAAACTACAGGAGATTTCGTACCAGGAAATAACTGGCCCTAAGCGCCAGAGACCAGTTCAGGCAGCTGATCATTTTCAGACCCTGGGTAGCTACGATGGAGGGCTTGCTGTAGGGGTACTGGAAGAAGGTCCAGGCTCATTTCTCAGCTCCGTCAGGCAGACAGACAAGTTGCTTAGCCTCTTTGCCTCAGTTTCCCATCTAGACACAACACAGTGCTGTCTTCCTCTCACAACTCGAGAGTGTTTACATGGCCATGTAAAGGCAGATGTGATCTTGCTCTGGTGGGGCTCAGCGCTGCCCGCAATCTGTGCGGTCATATCACTGTAGCATAGCTGGGGAGCTGTGACCTTTCTCTGGCTTCATTATTCACAGCTCCTCTGGACAGGGTCTATTTCTCCTCATATGTTTATGTAGCATGTAGGATATGGGAACAAAAGTTTCCATTGGGACACTCCAGGTGACAATACCCCGCAAAAACAATGTGTGCCCAAACAGGCCCAGCAGGACGACCCTGTAGGCAGGTATCGGGAGGCTGAGGCACAGGGATGCACAGTATGTAAAACCATCCAGCGCAGCCGGCGAGGGGCTGGCCACAGCAGCGCTCCCGCACCACGGATGCTGCCTGACGCTGCCTGACGCAGGCAGAGGGCAGGAGGGACCGGCCCTCCTCCACACCGGTGAGTTACTTCAGCTGAACAGAAAAAAATGCAATCTGCCTTTCAGAGTTTATCTGCGAGACAACCCTAAGGAAAGTTAAGGCATAGAAGTGTCAGGTCACTGAGCTGAAGATGAAGCGCGTTGAAGCTCCTGGAGAGCAAGGGAGACCTTCCTTGAGGACTACATGAATCCAGTTAGCAAAGACTTGCTGTGTGTGTTGTGCAAGGCGACCTGCTCATTTTGACTAAAACAAGTTTTAGTCCTCCCACCCCCACCCCTGCCCGAGGAACAGGTCCACCAGGAGATGCGACTAGGTATAATTTTGGATGGGGAAAGCAGTGATGAGCTCCATTTGGCAGAGCTGCAGCCAGGAGAAGGCATGCATCCATAGCCCAGGCTTCAGCCAGGGGTTTAGGATTCTCATTTTCCCCACAGAAATTAGAACCTCTCACATCAGCTTGAGCCAATCTTATTCTGATAAGTTTATTTTGCTCTGGTTTTGTCTGGCTTTGAGCAGCTCTAGCTCCAGCTTGAGAAAGCCAGTCTCTCCTCCTCCCCCTTTGAATTTTCTTGCTGCAAAGAAGCAACCCAGGCAAAACCAGCAGCTGGACTGGGAAGGGCGGAGTGGGGGACTGGAACTGGCCTCTCCTGTGATGCACAGAAATCATCTGAATGCTTTTCATAACCTGACTGGTTTACCTGGGGGGAGGGGGAACACCGATTTTTCCAAAACCTAGCGCTCACTTCAGCAGCACATATTCCTGATCAGGAACTGAGTCTGTGATTCTCAAAAATACCGGGAATATCAAGTCTTTGCGCCCCCCAACCCCCAATTCCCTGTTAGCCCAGAGAAATGTCCCGGACACTCTCTCTGTCCCTGGAGGGGCAGCACTGAAGCAGAAGTGGGGGGGTAGGGCAGGAGATCAGCTGCTAAATCTCCTGTATTTCTCCACGAGGAGCAGGGAGATGGAGGCATTCGGAGAATGCCACCGACAACAAACACCAGGAGCTTTCCAGGCTGTCTTTACACATATCGCAGACAAACAAACAAGAAAGGCATTCAGATGTTCCCTCTATGTTTTACAGAGCACTTTAATGCCAACACTAATAATTCCCAGAGGCTGTCACAGGGGAAAAAAAAGCATGAGTTTTGTCTATGTTCTAAACATCAAACTGCAGATCAGACTACATCTGTGCACCTCAATAACTAAAGTCTTTCCGGCCCTGGAAGCTGCAAAGCTCACCCTGTCCAGATGTTTCCACAAGACGCTATCAGCCGTTCACAGAGAGAGCCCTTTGAGAAGATATCAAAATACTCAATCAAGTTTAGAAGCAGCAGAATCGCACCCCCCTCCACCAGACAGCGTTCCCAGCGCTGGCCTGGGAAGCACTCATACCAGCACCTTGGGTTAGGAAACAAAGAATAGCAGTCTAAATTGAAAACAAAGGAAGCTAGGCAGAAAACAATTATAAAAACTGGAATTTGGCCAGGACTGCCTGGATGAATAGTCCTACTCTCGCGCTCACACATAAAATGCTGTGGGGTAGTTATGAATGATGAGCAGTGAAGATCTCCATTTTCCATTCCGTCCAAAAGGCTGCAGAGTCCTATCAGGGCTTCAGTGGGACAGAGTTTCATTAATGGTTGAGAGAAAGAGTTTCAACTACTTAATCACCAAACTGCTTCCTGCAGCACCCACGGTCTCTGTGACGAAATCTCACCAATTATTGATTAGTCCCAGCCCTGTTGAGCATGCAAGATCAGATAAGGTCACAGCCTGAAGTGATTCACTGGTAACCTGGAAAAAAAGCTTCATACAAGTAGCAACATTCATTAGCTACACTACTTAATGGAAAATATGCATTTTAGAGGGAAAGAAAAAACTTTGCCAGGATTACTGTTCTAAATCCAGTTACACATAGCTAAGCATGAATGAGTGCTTACACACAGTTTTAAAATTGTTTCCATTTTGGAAAAAGAAAAAAAAAACCATACTAAAATCTCTGTCTCGGCTCGTATGGAAGATCTGAAAGATGTGTTCCACTAATACTGTAACACTAGAAGAGGGTCTCCAAAGATTACTCAGACTCTTAAATACTATTTAACAGATTCATTTATCACGAGTACGTGTAGTAAATTTCATCAGATCACCCAGGTGTTTATATAAAAGTCTTTCTTTCAAAAGCATCAGATACTACTTACACTGACTCATCCATCTACCCTTCCTTTTTTATTTGTGCGTTGTTGTCTTCCAGATTACAAACAACAAAGAACAGTGACTTTGATTAGAAAATTCCCACTTAAACTTTTATTTTCCCCCAACATGATATTCACTAGCTATCATAACAAAAAAAATTGTCTCGTTGAAAGTTAATTTGGTGACAATCAAAACAAGTGAAACACAATGAAAAGTATGATGAACTGCATCAGCCAGAAGTAATATAACAGCATTTTAGTACAGTACAGCTTGTATGTATCCCAAAGAAGAGATATGCTAAGACTGTTTACAAATATAGAGACGTGAATGCTCAGGCCGGAGTTTATTTGCACGCGGAGCAATTCTTCAGGGGTTACAGTTTTCCCATGGCAGATGTCCTTCACTGCATCACTGGGAAAAGGGAAAGCTGCAAGAAATGTAAAAGTCTCTCTCGAAACAGGTGATTTTCTCCATTACGTATCATTCCCAGTCTACATTGGCCTGTCTTCCCCAGAGCTGCACTGTTAATAATGAAGGGACATTGAAGCAGCTGCGCTGCTCTGCTGGAGTGGTGGGGCCTTCCTAGTTTAAGGATGATTCCTTCAGATTAAGACAAAGAGTCTGTCTCCTGCTGCTGCTGCAGCCCCTTTGTACTTCTTGAAGAACATAAAGGGTCTATAAAGCTGACTACTTTGCTACCTGGAAATTCTTCTGCCACACAGGGAATCTTTGCACAGTGCTAAACACACGTGGCATATCTGTGCCATTGTTTTTGCAATCCCAGAATAGCCCTGTTTTCTCAGGAGAGGATGTATGGACAAGGCAACCTGTATCTAGGCAACTTCTCAGAGCCTTCTTGCAGGCCACTGTTCCCCAGCTTTCTTCCAGGAGTTGAATCCCTCTCTGGCCAAGCTGCATACAGAGAAATATCATCCTTTCTGCTGAGGCTCCATGGAGCTCTGGGGATGAATGTGAATCTCCTTGACTGAGCAGCCCACATCACCTCCCACCGTGTGGAGTCAGAACCTCAGAGCACCCTTTCAGGGGTCAGTGGCAAAGGAAATGGAACTGCTTGTTTCACCAAGCTTCTTTCCACACTGTGGTGGAGAAATCTACATCCAAAGGACCAACTTCATAGCATGCTGGGAGTCTACTGAGTATCATGGTATCTCCCTGTCCTGACCTGCAAGCTGTCATACTGAACAGGGAGCATACTGTGGACAGCATCATACTTTGCTTGTCTTCTCAGCAGGTTTAACTCATGAAAAGGCAAGAGTTTCAACTAAAAGAATATTAACTCTTTCCTTTCTTTGTGACTGTAAGTGATATGAAAAAAATCTGAGATTACACTGACCTAAGATACCTTTATCTGAAGAGCTGAGCATGTCCTGCCCTAGGCTATCAGGACTATTAAAATGGAGAAAAAAAAAATGAGCAATACATTTAGGCTTCATCCACAGGGCCAGACCTTCAACTGGTGTGGACTGGCCAAATTCAGTGAGAATAGACTGACTCAGCTGTCTTGAGCATACAATGTAGAAGATGATGAAATCTTGCTTTAATTTTAGACCTGTGCATTTCTGTACATTTTAGTACCCCCGCACCCCTGAGACCCTATTCCCATTTGCACTAAAATGATTTATTTCCGCAAAGTTGGACTTGCTTCCTCCTTTTCTTTCATTTTGAGAAAGGCAGTCCTCTCCCAGCTCAGCTAGCAAGCTCTGGGGTGCACCTGCAAACCCCTGCCCCATCCCGAAAAGAACCTCCCTCTCATTTGGGAGCCAGCAGAGGAGCAGAGGGCTCGGCCTCCCTCACCAGCTCCGCAGACGGCTATTCATGTGCCGACACCATACATGGGAACATTTCAGCCTCAGCAAGCTGAAATTTCAGTGGATTCCATGGGGTGAACTCATGCTTCCTGTGAAAAACAGTATGCCTTACAGCCCAGACAGAGCTGCAGTCCGCCAAACTAGCGAGTGTGGGCATAGCTGCCCAACAGCGCTCTTCTTGTTCCCAGGTCCTACCTCTAATGATGGAGAAAGTTGAGTCCAACTTCATGAAGTGGGTCTTTGCTAGGGTAATAATTACTAATGAGTGCCAACTTCTCCTTTAAAATAACAGGAAAGCAGCAGAGAGGCACAAGCAAGCAGTACTTTGCAAGAAACGCTGCGCGACAGTGCAAGGAGATGGGTTTCGGAGATGCACAGCCCCATAAAAGCTGAGGCAAGAGACTCTCCCCTCTCCCTGCCTTCCCACAGCCCCCACTTTTGCGGGGAGCTGGGCAAAGCCTTGCTGGGGCTGGGGCGAGGGGAAGCCTGCCATCGCCCTCCCGTACACATTCGGGAGGGGAACTGGGTGGCCACTTTGAAGGGAGCAGGGCCAGGAGGAGGAGGAGGAGGAGGAGGCGGAGGACGAGGAGGAAGGAGGAGGAGGAGATGGAGGGGACCTGTCCATGGCGGGCAGCGGGCAGGGAAGCACCCTGCTGCCCGCTCCGGGAAGGATGCTTCTGCGTGCTGCCAGGGCAGCTGCGCGGCCAGAAACGCCCTGCCCCTGGGCCGGCCCCATGCATGTCACAGCCGCGGCCATAGATGGTGTTACCAGCAAAAGCCATTTCTGTAAGCCATAAAATGACCACATTAAATAGGAAGGAAGTTAAACAATTATTCCCGTTGCTTAAGGAATGGGCTGACAACATCAAAAGGACTGATAATTAAAAATACAGTAATGTTTTCCCAAAGTCTCTTCCACTCTTACTTCCTCTTTCGAGCTGCCCGATTGGTTTTTTATGAAGGGTCATTTTATCAACTTCTAAAGATATCTCCAAACTGGTTAGGAGCCGTCCCCCACATACAGGACACTGAATCGTTCTGTTTCCTTTAAAAGCACAAAGCCTACTTCGGCAAAGCCCTGGGGTAGGGAGATGGGTTAGGTGTCCTGTTAAGGTCCCACCAACGCTGCTTTGTGCATATGCCCAACGTTGAGCAGGCAAAACTGCCACGCAAGTCACAGTCTTAGAGTGCTTCGTTCAAATGGGATTTGAGAAAAAAACCCCAGACATAGGAAAAACATAGAAAGCAATTATCCAAGTTCTGGAAAATGCACGTGTGTTCCTGAGAGCAAAATTTGGTAATATCCTCTTAACTGTCTTGGGGTATAAGCACAAAAGCTAAACTCTTGCAATAAATTATTTAACTGAGCTTTCAATTAAATAACTGAACCGACCTATCTTGTATAACGGTCTCCAGTTCCACAAACACAGCAGGTTTTTAAAAAGAAAACAAAAATCTTTGTAAAATCAAGACTGTTTTACAGCGAACTCGCCTTCCACACAGTGCGGCCATTGCACATCCTACCCTCTATGCCTGACAATACAGACAAAAATTGGCCAGTCCAAGTTACAGGCTATCGGCTCAGCTACAGAGAGAAACGAAAAGCTAGAAGCACAAAAGGCATTAGGCAGCATGTGCTGGGGCAAGCGTACTACAGCTACCCATCCTCAATGAGGACGCTCACCCCCGAAGTCCCAGCCCGTGGAGACCCCCTCCGTCCCTGGGCTGGGACTGTGAGAGGAGGGGCTGCTGCCACCACAGCCCTCGGAAGTCCCCAGCCCTTTCTCTGAAGGGTGCCCGGTTGATACTTGTTGGTATCACGACACATTTTTTAGGTAACCGAGTTGGGAAAGATGCAGATCGTATCACCCATCACCACCTGATGACGGCGTTGAGTAAGACACCCAGCCGCTGCCCTGCGAGGCTGGGGGCAGGCTCTCCTCTGCCGCGGCTGGCTTGCTTGGACACCTTCCCATTTACACCCCGCTCTGAGTCACCCGCGTTTCCCCAGGTAGAGGCAGGGTGTTCGCATCAGGCTGGAGGGCTGCCCTATCTAGGCCATCTGCCTGGAAGCAAAGTGCTGGCAGGCTGGGCTGGGGCTGAGCAAGCCCCTTCGTCAGCCCCAGCCAAAGTTGCGGAGGAGGGAGGGGAAGCTGGGTCTGGTTTCTCCACGCCAGCTGATCTCCTCCTCTTGATTTCTCCCACACGTGGCGTGCTTGCTCCAGCCGCAGCCTGCAAACAAGCGCGCGGTGGCGGGGAGGTGAGTTTGCCGAGCGTGGATGTTAGATTCCCTCATGCCTTCATGAAATAAATAATCAACAGGGAGCTTGCTAAGGGAGGCACGGAGCCCATGGGTAGCCTGCCGTGCTGCAGCTTGTATGCAGCTGTACAGACAAGCACCGGCGGCAGCGCGCGGAAGAGCAGGGTGTGGAAGAAGGACTGTTACTCTCTGAGTGACACTGTCCCGACCACACAAATTAAGGATTATAAATAAAAATGATGAAAGCCAAGAGAGGGAACTGTTTTAATAGCTTGAGGATTCATGTGGACATCCTAAATTTACCGTGCCCTGAAATAATCCGTTGGGTTGCACATCACTTGCCAGTTCATACGACCTCCGAAAATTTGAAAAAAAAATGGATTTCATACTTGCACCACCTCACCTAATTCATATTTACAAAAATAAATACCAGGCTGATGTTCTGTCCATCTCTGCCTAGAAGATTAGCAATTATTCCATATTTTCAAGAAGCCGTATTACAAATAGTCAGTTCTAACTAATTGCTTTAATTATTCAACCCCTGATTTAAATGCAAGTTTTTCAGCATACTGCTGGTGACTTAATTAATTGTAATTATGTACAGGTCACGTTCCAGATATATAATCTTTATAAATGATAGACAGATGAGTAAGGATAGGAATCCAGATCACCAAATACAAGTTCAGCCCCCAATTAAAGAACCGTGTGCATCCCAAATTTAAATGCTGCATAATAATTATTTCTATAAATAATAGTATCTAGAGAAGGAGCTGATGACAGAGCTGTATCCCAATAATTAGGAATGACTCCAACTTTGTTTACTATTCCCTAGAGATGCATGCCTATTGATTTGGTTTTTAAATGACCGGTTCATCCAAACACCTCACAGTATGCTATCAAATATTCAAACTGTCTATTCAAATACCTGCTCTTCAGAAGTACTACCATCTCTCAAAGAAGTCATTACCAGGGCTGAAGCAGTGTGTTGCCCCAATAAGGGAACCAAAACATTAGCCAACAGCACGATACATTAACAACATTTCTCAGAGCTCTTAATTATTGGTTCACCAAAAGCCATTTCTGGCATGTTTTTAGTTCGAAAGAGTAAAGTTAAATGTGCTATATTTTTAAGTGAAACATACAGTACATAATTCATTAAGGTGTGTTGAACCGATATTTAAAAGCTGTTGAGTTAATTCAGATATTTTGCTATTTTTATCATGTTTTTATAAGGAAATAAGTGAACAGGGTATGTTTGAGGTGACTGTCTGTTTTCCTTTAATAAATTTTGACCCCATAGCCAACTGCAGTCACATTTGGCAGAAGACAGGAGGTCTCAAATGTATTATGTTCCTACCCCTACTGAAAAGGAGCGACTGGGTTCCGGAGAGGGACCTTGTCAGTGTCCTCACTGAAAGAGAAACCTTGTGAAGCTTGAATTAATCAGGAATCCACTAGGGAGAGACACAGGAAAACAGGCTTCATTTAACTATTGCTAGGCTTTAAACCAGTATCCTGCAGAGAAGCAATAGGAGACATAATTCTTCGAATGGACATTTCTCTTCCCTTTGAACTGTTGCAATCTTTTCTGTCTCTTCCATCTTCAACCCTTCCCCACGCAAGCTGTACTGAAAATGCTGCCGCTAAAGTCATCCTCGTGGTTTGCCACTTCAACACCTTTTTCCCCAAGGCTTTACATCACATCAGCCACAGGCTTCCAGCCCTTACCAGAGGCATGACTCATGGGACTTAGTCCTTCCTACATGCCTGCTTTTGTACCTTCTCACCTGGTCCCACAGCCCCCACTGCACTCCAGGTTGAAATTACTTTGCTGCTTCTTCCACCTGAAAAATGCAAAGCAGCTGGTTATCCACTGGGTTTCTTCTGGAGGGCACAGAAAACATGTTTTAAATAATGGAGTTAGAAAGCAAGTTGGTATCCTGTACAAATTAATTCACTTCTCCTCCTGTAAACCTTGACTCAAAACCTGCCACTTACGCATCACGAAGTACAAGCTATTCTTGCACTCCGCTGCCTTCTTTAAACTAGATGGCAGGTCTTTGGAAAAGGACGGATTGCTTTGCTTGTACAAAACCTGACCTAACTAAGAGCCTCACAGCGTCCCTGGGAGCAAAATCAAGCATGAAAATTGAGACCTGGAGGATGAAAACAAACACAGAGTAAAAGTGGTAATTTGACCTTTGCAGCTGATAAGGAAGATTAGGGTTAAGAGCTTGACAAAGTTTGTTCTTGAATTTACTGTTTACAAAAGATGTCAAAAAGATAACTAGGGAAGATTTATTTTTTGAAACCCAAAGACAAAAGATGTGCAGGTCCCAAGTTCCACACTGCTAAGCACACATACTTAAATCACTGAAGATCATCACCTGCATGATTAGTATCCCAAATAGCAGAAAACTGAACGTATCTCCTATCCCACCACTACTGGCTACGGACAGTACTCTCCATAATGCACATATATGATATACCATCCATACCGAAATACCAGAAACATGGGAAACGGGTAAGATTTAGGTAGGGAACACTGAAATCCAGAAGACTGCCGCAGCAGGGAGAAGAGTGCGGAAGGTACTCTGCCACTCTTCCCACTGGGACTTCTGGCGTGAGGTCCCCACATTACTTACAGACCTGGCACATAAAAAAAAAAAAAGCAAAAGAAGGCATTAATGATCTTCCTGAAATAAAATAAGATATCTGATTCACTCTCTAGGGATGGATAGGTGCCCATTTTCCATGCCTGCTCGCTCGTTCCTGGTAAGATTTGGCAAACTTAAGTATCAACAGCAGTGGCCATTTGCCAAATAGGTTCCCAAATGAAACTGCCAACTCACTAATTAATAGAGTTCGAATAGCCTTCAGACAGTCATGACTTTCAATCACTATTGATCTCATTTGGACAGGAACGGGTCCATTTGGCATCTCCCTGTGAAGCCTGGGAGTCACCCAGCCCCATCACTTGTAGGCTTGGCACCAGATTTAAGGATGATCCTAGCAATTCTGCTCTTCAGGCAACACTGAAACAGCAACACAGGTCTCCTCTCACATCTCACCAAAACATCCCCACTAGAGAGCTGGCTCAGACAGAGCCTAAGTAGTGACGAGAAACCACTGAGTAGAAGTAAATATTACACTTTACCAAAGCAACAAGTCGTTCTGCGAGCAGGAGAACAAATGATGCCTGGCTCCCATGACTTGTGTCTTAGGGTGGCTTATCTCATCTCTAATAAGATACGAACTCTTATCTCAAGCCTAGTAAGATGTGAGCTCTGATCAAAGGTTCTTGTTAATAGCATTTATTTCTTGTGCGATTCTCTGGAAACAAATGCAGTTGAGCCCACGTTTCTGCCTTTATCTCCATGGGGGCACTAGCTCTGGTGTCTTTTATCTACTCTGCTGCCTCTTATTTCTAGGATGCGTAAGAACTTTATTTCCCCCAGATCATGAGATCCTTCCCAGCTTTGGTTAAAGTTGACCAACGGGTTCAAAAGTTGTTTGGGGGAAACAGGAAGCCAGAAGAAAAAACGGCTGACTCTGTGACTCTCATTTCCTTAAGCTACATCTAAGCTAAAACACATCCTTGCAGAGAAAGCATGAACCCGTGTAACAAATACTTGATAAACTTTTTCTTTAGGGACATCTTCCTTTCAAGGGAAGAGGAGGGTATACATGCAGAGGTGGGAGAAGGAAATATCCTAGAAAAACTAAATTCCTTTAGGTGTTTTCAACATCCTTGAAAACAGCAAAAGGAGTGAAGTGTGCTCATTTAGGAGCTCTTCACCTCTTTCTCAGTAACTAAACTCTCCACCGGAGCATGTAACGACACAGGATACAGAGACCTAAAGAAAGTGAGGGAAGCTTTTATTGTCAAAATGTCTGATGTGGGAAGCAGATGTGCTGCTTATGATTTATGGGACATTTTATACACAATCCTCAACCTTTCTTTTTTACAATAGGAGACACTACTACTACATAAATGCTGGCCCTTGTGGGTGAGAGTCCAGCAAGTCCCTTTTGGGAAGCATCTTCACAGCACTGCCCCAAATGCGTTTGGTGTTTGGAAGCTGCCAGCAGCAAGCAACAAAAACTTAACCAGCCTGAGGCAGGGCTGCAAGCTGCAAAAACATTGGGAAGGGACAGAGGGTCCAAGTGCAGGGAAAGGGTATTTAAAGATGATTGCCAACCTTAATCCCCAGCACACACTGGTTGTGTGTTCCCAGAAATGCCAGGTTTCTGTGAGAGCACAGAAGGAATTTAAAGAAGGTGAGATCAAAATCCCTATCTTTTAAAATCTGTTCAGTTTGTTTCCTGCATGGCCAAAGTGTGTGCTTTACTGAGATAAGAGCTCCACACAACAGTTAATTTCTCCTGGGGTTACTTAGGAACATTAAAAGCAATAAGGTTCTGCTTAAAGAAACCTGATGGAAATCAGCAGAGCTCGTCCGAGCGGGACCAGAGAGCGTATTGCTTCCAAAGTTCAGTTTCCATATGTGGGCAGAGCTAAAGCTGTGATGTGGGTAGCAATCACTTGGATGACATCGATATAAAAGCAAATGAATGATTACCATAAAGGTCATACTAGAATATATATGCTCATTTAAAGACTTTTGGGCAAGCATCAGCTTTCTTTATAAATCAGCCACGTTAAGAAAACCAGTTTGTACTAAGACAAAGGAGAGAGATTGCACTACAGAAAAAAAGAAATTATGTGGACAATTTATTTCTCCCCTAATTAAAAGATTTCCAACACTGGGAAAAGGCACAAAAGCAACAAATTCTTATGGCTGCTTATCTGCCCAAGGCCAGAGAGCAATCCACTTCACACCTGCGAGCGAGCAGTGACTCTAGAAATCTCGGTGCTGTCAGCAGGACCAACTCCTCAGCTATGGAAACACTCATCTGTATGAGGAGAAAAGCACATCTGGCCCACAGAGGGGAATTCATGCTGGTGGGGAAAAAGCTACATGGAGGTTTGCATGGAGGAGAACTGCCCACAGTGCTCTCCCACAAGACGAAGCCTTGGCTTGATGTGTCCAGAGCTCCACCAAAACCCACTGTTTGTAAAAAAGACAATTTAAAATAAAAACGTTTGTTTTTTATTTAAAAAAAAGCCAGGAGCAAAAAGAATGCAAGGGTTTGATCAATCATGGCTAGTTTTTGCTTTGTTTTTATACAGTTTTTTTCCAAAATACAATTCACAAATTATTTTTGAGACCGATTTTGTTGTTCCTGTGGGGGAAAAAAACCCAATGCCTAAGCTCCAGCAGATTCTCATGGGCTAAGAAAATGATTTCCCCCTTGTTTTATGCCAGCCCAGCACAGGCTGCCCCCTTAGAGGGTTCGACGGCCAGTGTCGACACAGAGGTGGTGGTTTCGGTACTGTGTGTCATTAAGCGCCTGCAGAGTGCTTGCAGCGTCTGGGCTTCATGCAGGGTCAGACAGCCACAGTCGCACAGGACAGGGAGATGTGGCCACACGACTGGCCATGTCACATCCTGAAGGAATGTCTGTTTTGCTGGGGACATTGCTAGCAGGGCAAGGGGACCACAGTGCCCCGGGGTTTCTGCCACTAACAAAGCTGCACGTGGGGTGAAGCAAGACTTATGGTTTGGCCCCAGTTTGACACTGGTGCAGGATATCAGCTTCCCCGATACCCTATAATCCAGTTCCCCCAAAAGCTAATTATTTCAAACTCCAAATACAGAATTTGCTTACTAAGGTCGATCAACACAACTAAGCTCTTTTTGCTCTGCTAATATTATTATTATTATTATTATTATTATTATTATTATTATTATACAAACAGTATTGTTTTCAAGATCCCTGGTATATGGCATATGTCGTGTGTTTTCCACAAATATTAGACATACCCCTGCCCGTCCCTTCCATATTCTCCCTCATTTGTTATGACAAAGATACTCTTTAATGAATCTTAATGACTCATCTCAAATGTTGTTTTTTTGCATTCTGATAAGCACTAGACGGGATGACTAATAGACTACATGCAACACCTAGACAACGTGAGCAATTCAATGTTTGCTTAAACCATATTAGATACTGATAACAGATACAGGCATTGCACCTGCTCCATTGTAAAAAAAAAAAAAAAAAGGAAAATAAAAGAAAGAAAAAAAAGAAACCAGGACAGATACAGTAACCGCTGCTTATATTTGTATAAACTGAATTTATCTTGTCAGTGTTCCAGAGAACGTATGTTGTGGCTGTTATAAAGCTTCCCTCTCTTGTAAAAATGACTAATTTGACATTATGCCCCTGGGGAAGTAAAAGCAGAAAGACAGCCAACTTGGCTAAGACGGAGCTGTGCTTCACAGAGAAGATGTCTATGAATCAAAGACAGGCAGCTTTCCAAGTCTACCAATGCATGCACCAGTGGACACAACAATGTATACATCCGCTTACAGCTGAAGCTGACATTGCCTTTCCTTTTCCTACTTCTGTGAGATTGGGGTTAAATTCCTTGAGCTAGGAAGGCCTGAACAGTCTTCTAACAGAAGAGCAGGTCAGTAATATGAGATATAGGTCTTGCATAGGTGTTATTTTAGTCAAGACCACTCAACAGATGATTTTTTGCTCCAGACGCTTCAGGCTGAGATCCTCAACACAGAGTGGGATGAATGATCCTGACTACAGTGGTCTATGCGTGAATTTTTGCTTAGGTCAAGAAAGAGGCCAGCAACTTCTCCTGCACTCTTAGTACTGAAAAATGCATGTCCTGTAGGTCCCAACATGTAGCACCTGCCAGGCTCTGAATGAATGTCAAAATATTGTGTAAACAGAAATATTCTTCTTGTTCACTGACCACAGTGAGACTCACCGCTGCTCTTCATGTGAGGATGTGTATATGCACTAAGCATGCAGTAAGAGGGACACATGCATGAAATCATAGTATTTTCTTGCCAGAAAGAAACAAGCGATTAGATATGACTCTGTGCTCACTTTCTGTGCCACAAGTTCTGCCACCACCCAGCGCTTGGCTTGTACTGCTCGCTACACAAACGTAAGTCAATGAGATAAAAAAGCGAACTGGGAATTTGCTCTGGAAGGTAAGGGATGAGAATGAAGTAGGTTGAGAATAATAAAGAAGGTAATAGAAAACATAAAAGATGACCAAATTCCGTCATGCCGGGGCTTGGGCACTCACACGCAGGAGTATACGTCAGTATGAAAAAAATAATTTTAAGTCGTTGTCCCAAAAATATACCCAGTGCTCACACAGACAGTCCCCACTTACAGAAGTACAAGAGCAGCAGCAACGAGCAAGGCTTCCCAGCAACGGGCTCTCCCATTCTGTGGTGTAATCATCATGATCAATATACCTAGGGCTAATGTACGTTTTTAAATAGTTGTGATAACTTGCCAAGTGCCAGCGTGCAACTTTTACAGCCACAGAAGAATGATGCAAAACTCCTATATCTTTTGGTGATGGGGGAGGAGGAGAGGGTAACCGTACCCATTGCGAGATGAAGTACTGCCCTTACCGGTAAGGGAAGCGTGCCGCTGCCCACATAGGTGGGAGAGCAAATGTGGTGATGAAGGGCACATCACAGTGATTAGTGAGTTGAACAGGAGAATCGTAAGCCTGTACACAAGCAAAGTAATTCTTAAATGAAGCCAGCAGTACACGAAATGCAGAGAATAAGAAAAAGCTCTGTTGCTAAAGGAAGCTCAAGTGTACTTTTTGAACACAGTCATCCAAAAGCAATTATTAAACTCTGCTGTTTCTGAACACACTTGGCCTTAAAATATTAACATGTGCTTTTTATTTTATGCCTCAGACTGCATGAAATGAATTAAATACACCCAAAATGGCATGAGCAATCTCTTAAGCACTAGCTAGTTTAACGACTAATCTTCTGCTTTAGTATGAAAAGTAAAGGCTTAGGTTTTTCAATCATGAGACATCATCCTAGAGTTCATGTGTTAGGCATCTCTCCTGTCCGCTGGCAATATTATCTGAGGCATGCTTGTAGCATTTTCACTTAATTAAAAAGTCAGAAGCATAAGGACTTCAGATTTTTATACTTTACGGAGCTGGCAGTTTTCTTAATTTCCTTCAGTTTTATGAAGGCGAAATGTAGCGCTTTATGGGTGAAATGTAGCAACTTCTGTTACTGCTCAAACATGCTGACAGAACTTTGACATAGTATTTTTTTCTCCGCAGTAATTATTAATGTTGGTTTGCATGTGCTCAGAATAATGACACGCACATGAATAACTTGCTACACTTTGTGACTCACTGAGATGCCTTCGCAGAAATGATCGTGGTCACACTTTGTGCACCAAACACCGTGGGGAGAACTTTTTGGTGGGGATGGTCGGTGGTGTTTTATTTTAACAGCGAAGAATATACGTCTGAGTGAAAGGTCGTTTGATACCCCCCTTCCCCCAACCCTGTATAAATATTTTGGTTCAGTTGTGTTTGAATGGTGGAGTCAATGAGTTTCATCCTTTGTTTCAGTCATAATAGCATCTTGTTTGAAGTTGCTATTTCAAACCAAGATAGCTGGGCCTTTATTTTTCAAAGATGTTATTTCCTGAGACCCTTTACGCTGTGATCTTATAGACGGTCCCTGCTGGATCTTCATTGTTAATTGTCTTTTAGGGGCACAAATATACAGCCTTTTCTTTCAAATTCAGGATGAATCTGTTTGTTTACATTACCGAATGCAAATGAACAACGAGGCATCCCTGGTACTGCAGGGATGCAAGAAGGAGCGGGAGGAGGTGCAGGCCTATCAACCATACTGCACCCCTGAGCACCCACCAGACGGCCGTGGGGCTCCCCCGGCAAGGGCTGCTCCAGCCCAGCACAGCACGCCACTCCCCGCGGCAGCAGCAGCAGGAGGAGGAGGAGGGACACGTGCACCCCAAACATACTCAGGCAGAGGAGCTGAGCCAACATGCAGATGAGTGCGCAACGCATACTTTGACAGCTCGACAGGGTTTTCACTCCTGTGTGTCCTCTCCCGTGGCGCAAGAGAAATTCTGGAGGAGTAAGTCATAGCTGCTCCGGAGTGCTGGCTGCAATGCAGCTCTTCCACATACCTGTCGCTTCGCATTCCCTCTCTATGCTTTAAACCTCTACATTTTTAGGATCTTATTCCCCCTCCTTGCTGGCCCCAGTGAGAATATGGTGTGCAGACACTGAGTGAAGCCCTTCCCTGGGATGCCCTGACCATCAGCTGCTGCTCTTCTCCTCCTCCCCGTCTTTGCCAATGAACTCACAAATCAGCATTGCAACTGCTCAAATCAGAAACACGGGGCCAAATTCTCCCCTGAGACAACCACCCATTGCTTTCAGTGCAAAATGTCATGTACTTATGTACTTCAAAAAAATCGAACAAATTCCTTTACCTTAATTCACTTCAAGAAGGTAACTCTCCAGCATATTTCTGAAACACCATTGCAGAGAAAAGCAATTAAAAAAAAAAGAAACAACCCCTTAGCACTCAACTTGCAGCTTGGGTCTTCTTTCAAAGGAGAAATTTATGAGCAAGAAGGACTGAAAAAAAGTCTTACCTATGTGGACTACCACAGAATCCCAGTAGGATTGCAGCAATTTCTTCTTTAGTCTTTATCCCTTTTCTTTCCTTTCCTTTCCTTTTCCCTTTCTAGCCACTTCACTCTTGAGTACCACAGCTAGTTCTCCCTCCCTCCTGCAAAAAAAGAAAGCACCAGTAGGTCTGCAACAACAACAAAAAAAATCTCAAAAGTCTGCAGCATGGTGCTGGCACCATGGTTATTCTTAAGTTTACATGGAACTCCCCCTTTTGTCTCTATGGCCGGCAGTATGCCAACACACGCACGCATAAAAGCACGGGTAAGAGCTAAAGAAATTGTGAGAAGGATGGACAATTCCTAAAATAGACCAAAACACACAGGTACACTACAGAAGCAAAACCAAACCAAACCTGTTTTTTCTTTGACTCCCTAGCTTAAAGGTGTCACATTTTGAAAATGAGCAGTGCAGAGGGATCACAGAATTATAGAGTAACTCGGGCTGGAGAGGAGCGCTGCAGGTCTCTATTCCAACCTTCGGCTGGGGTTGCTCAGGGCTTTGGCCAGTCAAGATCAGAGGCTCTCCACGGATAAAGCTTTCACTCGCACTGGGAACATTTATTTCCAAATATCCAGCTGGCGTTTCCCCCGCTGCAACTGTGCACCTCTGGAAGAGTCTGGCTCTTTCTTTGCTGTAACCTCCCATTAAGTAGTTGAAAGTAGCAACGAGATTCCCCATTAGCCTGCTCTTCTCCAAACTAATGAAACCCAGCTCCCTCAGCCCCTCCTCATATATCATGTGCTCCAGCCCACTAAGCATGTACCACTTCTAGTGGAGCAATAGTATATTTGTACACTAACAATAAGTGTTATTTAATGACATTAAATACACTTATGTAAGAATAATTACTTTGAAAATAAGAAATTTTAATAGAGCAAAATATGGCCAGGTTAATAATTTTGCTCTGGATCCCAGAACATTAATTCAGCAAGAAATAAATAACTGCCAGCCTTTCATCTTATCTTTTTGACAGATGTTTCCCCTATATAAAGGGTGGCATAATTGTTTTTGTCAGTGTTATAATTAAAATTGCTGTGCAGCTGACATACAGTTTTTAATGGTTTCCCTTAGGATTGTAACAGATGTTGCCTTATTAGATCAGGACTCTCCTGAAGTAAGAGATGTCATGGGCATAATCAAGACACTTCTTTCAGTCTCTCAAAGTAGACTGCCACAATTTGCCCAGTAACATTTGGCCCTAAGGAATGAAATATATCCCACTTTTCTAAGGAGAAAGTTTTCTGAAGAGTTTGAAAGAAATACTAGAGAATCTTACTCCAGGGTAACAAGTTGTACGGTCCAGCTTTTGCTGCGGCCAGAAATAGCTGGAAAATAGAGAAGCAAGGAGCCCTGACAACTGCACCACCAACAGCCAGAGAAACTATGGCTTTTTAATGGCAAAAATAATCACAGCTTAGGCACATGGTAAAGGGTCAGCTGAAGTCCGGTGAGGAACTGAGAAGCAGCAGTTATTGGGCTCTTATTACAAGAAAAGTTACAACCTTATGACACAAGTGTTAATTTGAAATGGGAGTTAGTTTAAATAAAGCAAGGTGTAACACCAAGCTTAAAGAACAGCTTTTTAAGTGCAATTTAGACCCCCGGTGTTCACTGAAAATCTAGAGAAGTCGAGGGTGGAAGCAACAAGAAACTGTGGCTCCGGCTTGTTTTCTCCTTCCAGCTCGGTGATTTACCGCTACCAGGGACTGCATCTATAACCTGTGAGGCGGGTGCTGCGGGACGCAGGCTGCCGGGCAGGTCCCCCTGGGCACCCACAGCAGGACGGCTGCCGGACGGACACACGGTGGCTTCTTCCCAACCAGAGCATGCAGCGCGACAGAGGGCACACAGACAGGCCTCAAACCAAGACACCGTCAGGACACGGTGCTGCGCTCCCAACGCGCAGCCGGGCCGGGGAGCCGGGAAGCACGCGCGGATCCCCCCAGCTGGGTGCACCCGAAGTGTTTAACACCCCATAAAAGAAGTCAGCCGTAGGTAATGTGGCAAGAGAGTCAGGAAAGTTAGGTGGCTCCAACGAGCGCGGAGCAGAGTAAGAAAAGCAACCCAGGCCTCCCATCTGCCTGTCCACCCAGTCTCTCCAACCCCTCAGGGGGAGCTCACTTTGACAAAACAAATTTAACAGAAAGTTACTCTATATTTTGGTGGCATAGAGCTCCTTGCAACCTCCCAAGGGCTACCAAGTTTTTTCAAGGTCTGAGGAACGCCAGCTCTGTTTTACTGACTGTGGTGCCTGGATCTGCAATTCACAAAGATGAAACTGTCGGTCCGGCTTTCACATTGCATCTAGTTTAAATTAAGAACTTGCCAAAGTAATTGTAGAAGATGCAACATGACATAATTGCTGAATTTCCACAGTAGCAAGCATCATCGTTTACCTATGAAAACAGGCTATTTATACAGATACTTGGATTTTATGGGTTAATTCTAATCTTATCTATCTCGTGGACAGGGATTAATTAAAAATAAGCACAAAAAACGTCCAGCATGAATTA
>NW_008825113.1:3778375-3805208 GCF_000699105.1 Pygoscelis adeliae
GGGGGACGGGGATGCCTTGGTGAGGCGGCTGCCTGCCCGGGAGGAAAGGGTTAATGGGCAGCGCGCACTCTGGATTTGGTTAGTACTTTAAAGGGACTTAAAAAATGTTGGGCTGTATGATCTCCCCATCTAACTTTTATGTGGGCGATTGTGTCATATGTGTGAAAAGTCATACCAGCTCTCGGCTATCTCCCTCATCAGTACTTGGGGAGGCCAAGAGTTGCACGGGGGATCAGTGCTCCTAAGGCAGGCGGTTGTCTCTTAACCTATTGGTACGAAATTTTTTTGTCTGAAAAATTTGCCTTTTAAAAGCAAAACAACAACCAGACACCCACCCCCCCCAAAAAAAAAAAAAAAAAAACCAAAACAACCCAAACCCAACAAAAAAAACCAGTGGAGATCTGTTGTGGGCACTGGCATGGTTTAGTTCTCCATGTGGATGATTCCCAGCTGAATCCAGCTGTGGGCAAGCACCTGGCTATTGCTGAAAAGAAGTTGATCAGAATTCAGGAGTATAAGTTAATAAGTGCCTGATCCTGTTGACCCTGTTCTGGTTCACCCACTCAGCTATGCGGGGGTGTTGAAGAAGGTGTCCTGCCAGTTAAACCAATTATAGCTGGCAAGTAGCAGTCATCAGCATTAGTGGAGGAGTTGGAAGTGAGGCCCAGTCACACCGTGCTGTGCTGTAGTGTGTTTTCTGAACTTAAACAGCAGCTTTCTAAGTCCAGCAGAAAGCCAGCTTTAACCCTTTGTGTCATGAAAAGCCATACTGCCTTTTCAGCTCCGCTTGTCTTGCGATACCTCTGTAAGGGTTTCGGATCTCAGGGAAACTTGTACTGCAGATGGGGAGAAAGCTGATGTACGGCGAACAAAGGCTATAGAAACTCATAACAACGCGAGAGATTTGGTTGGAGGAAGAAAACTGGAGTGTTACAAAACATGCTAAAGGTCTTTATGTGTTATTAGACCGGAGCTCGATGTCTAGTTTTTCCATAAGCTGTGTAGTGCACAGGCGAGGCCACAGAACAAACGAGCAGCCTAGCATAGAGAAACAGTGACTTGGGTTAATGAGCAATGCCATGTAATGAAGACTTCGTATAAACCTTTTGTCTTGGGACCCTAAACATTTCTAAAGAAACAAAAAAAACCCAGGAAGGAGACAATCCCAGTCCTTTTAGTCAATGGGGGAGTTCCTAACAGTATTCGTGTAGAGGCCAGGATTGCACCTGAAAGTGTCAGAAATCTTATTTGTAGTCCTAACGGGGGATCAGATCTAAACTTAGTGAAAATATGTATAATGTTTTCAGAAATACTTTCCGATTGGTAAGGCTTACGGCTAGTTATCCCGAGGCACCAGAGCAGATTTCAAAGGCAAAACCAAGGGTGTTAGAAATTGCCATATATTTTTTCAAAAGCCCAGCCAAATGCAAAGATAAACAGTTGTTTAAACTGTGGTAAATTTAATGAAAAGATTAGGATGCTTGCTGAGTGAGACTCATGCTGTGTAAAATTCTTTGCTGCACAATGAGATGTGTAATTTAGATCAAATATTTGTACATGCTATTTGAGGTAAAAACCATCATTCAGTAGATTGCACTTTTGGGTGACATTAATGAAGTGTAAGTCGAATATTCCTTCCATAGTCAGTTGATTTATTCTATTTCAATGATAATTCCCATACATCTGATAACAGTGAAGTTGAAAGGGGCCTTTCAGGTTAAGGACTCTTGATTTTTTAAGTGATCAACTATATAAGAGGATGAAGGGGTTCCTTGTCTTTGGCTGTTGGATGTTTTTATTTTCCTCTTCACTCATGTGGACGGCTTTTGAATGTGTTGTCATTTTAACAGGCTGGGCTTATTTTGTTAAGCTCCTAATTTGCCATCTTTTTCTGAGTTTAAAATTGTATTTTGATTTCTCCTTGTGTTAACACGGCTAACAAGAGAACTTGCTTGTAATAAGTGATCACAGTTTTGTGGAAATATTAATAGTGTCCTATGTGACTAAATACAAATGCACGTTTTCAGACAGTTTCTGTGGAGCAAGAGAATTTAGCCCAATTCTGTGAAAAAGGAGAAGGAAATTGTTGAGAGACAACTTGCCATAGTGTAGTCTGATAAGGTGTTGTTCACCAACACCTGAATTGCAGCATCACGATAAACCTGAACAATGGCCATAAAACTGGCTTTATTCCTTATGTTTGATCTCTCCCATAGGTCAGTAAAAGGATATGAATCTTATCACTCTTTTCCTTAAGTGATATATAGGAGAACAAGTTATACAGGCCTCACACAACCCTGTTCCCGGTAATACAGGCAATGTGATATAGCTTTGACTTCAATAGCATGAACAGATTGATGGTGGTCCCATTATCAACCCTTTAAAAAGAGTATTTTACTGCGTAAACCCTTTTCAATTAAAACTTAGGCCCTCTAAAGCTTTATAAATATGCTAATCCTGTGTTTACAAAATGTGCAAGATAACATGGCTTGGAGATGCTTTGCTTAGTGGAGGAAGCAGGTTGCTAATACCAGGTATTGGCTTCAGTGATTATTCATAAAAGGGGTGAAAGGGGTGAATGTTAGTACGTGAAGGTGTATCATGGTGAGCGCTCTGTCACTTCTCTTCCTTCCTTTGAAAGCCAAAGTCTAAAGTGAATCATGGCATGTGAGCAGTAAGCAAAAATAACACAAAACTGAATGTTTAAGATAACGGGTGAAAGCTGGAAAATATCTCAAAGCGATAGATACTTGGTGGACGTAGGGCTTCTGTAGGCTTTTCAGACTAACAGAGTAAGGTACTAAAAGCCCTCACAGTAGGTGTCAGAAGCTAACCATCCTCTTGTTCACTCATTTCCTAAAACTTAAACACCAGTGATGCCTGTAAAAGGTCTTCCAGTTAAAAAGCTGCTTAAGCAAGATGGGAACTGTGCCCTGCGTGGTGAGGATGTGAGCAATGAGAAGGAAAGCTTTCCCTGTATCTCATTCCAAGAGCTGTTCTGTAATCTGTACTGAAGCAGTGAGGTACATCTGTTAACATGGTTGCTTCCTCGGTAGCAATGGTTTTCATGTGACCCCTCTCATTTTTCAGATGAGTGATTTTGGGATAAGCAACATGGATCAAGTAGCTCCTGTGTCTAACGTGTACAGAGGAGTGCTCAAGGTGAGTACTCTTGAGCTGTCACCTTCTAAACCCAACTGGGGCATCTCCCAGCTAACGCATTTATTGTGTTCTTATTAATGCTAGCAGAAAGACACTTTCTGCTCTCATTAACTTTGAGGAATGTCCATGTTTGGAAGAATCGGTTAGTCAGACTCTGGCATGCTAACTTCTCAGATGTTTTATGTCCCCTCTTAGCTTTCTCTCCTGTCCACAACAACAACAAAATCCACAAGAGATCCCCCAACTTAACAGCTGTGTGCTCTGTAACACAGTGGTTGTTCTAAGCAGTTATTCAGTATTCAGTTGTCATGTAATTAAGTCAAAATAGAGACCTGTATTCTACTATTTTGGAGCTGTTCACATTTCTTTTTATTATGTTCTGTAATAATTACTCTTACATATGTTGAAAAGCCAAATAAAACGGTTGCATAACTGATAGGGCAAGCAGAATTTCATTTGCATTGTTTTTTTCCCCTTTTACTGCTATTAAATCAAGAACCTGCTTAAACATTAATTTTCTCCTTTTTGAAATATGAAACTAGCACAGTACGGATTTTACTCATTCGCATGCCACAGCATTTTTTTTCCAGTGACTCAGGATAAGGGTCAGCTATTTATACAAAACGCAGGAGTTTCCAGATTGTGTTGAAAGAACTTGCCCTTTCTTTTAGGTACTAGCGATGAGTCAGTGCTTTTATCTAGTAATGTATAAAGAATCTTTTACTAGCAAATTTGTTATTTTGATTTCTCAATTGTTATTAACTTGTTTCATTTGGATGTGAGCCTTTTCACGGTTTGGCTTTGACTGCAGTTGTGGGGGGTACCTGAACCAACCGTACACAATTTGTCTCCGCTGGCCAGTGCTCAGTGGAGATTTCTGAACCCAGTTAACTGAGGCATAACCAGCTTTTTCTCCTGTGGAGTGTATGCTTTCATAACGTATGTACTAGGATGCATTGCAGCTTGTTATAAAATAACAACTAAAAAATTACAGTTCCTTGTTTCTTACTAGGGTTAATGTAATTTGGGGAGATTCAGGAGGGGGATGACACACGGCACATAAAAGGCACCTGGTGCAAAAAGACTCCAAGCCACTTGAAACTTTGTGGTGATATAAAAACGAAAGTTAGAGAATGTGAGGAAATATTAATACTCATTTGCTATTCCAGAAACATAGTTCAGATTGCTTTTGCATTGCACATGAATACTGCCCTGAAAAATCTTTGCCTTGTCCTCAGCTAAATCCTCTACCTTGGCATAAGCTGGCAGACCAATGGATGCCTAAAACAAATAAGCATTTGCAAGTTGCCTTTGTCTCCGTCCCCCTGAACTGCAGTAGCTGCCATGAGCAAGCTGTAGCTTTCCAGAACAATGTTCTATCTTCAGGTGCTTTTAAAAATCTCAGTGGCAACTTTTATCCATCTGTGCCTCTAGATATTACAAATACGGTTTCCTTGTGACTAACAGGCAAGTTGTATAAGTTGTTTTTAAAGTTACCTCCTCCTCTGTTAACATTCCCTCTGCCCCCCCAAAGACTAATGTGGCTGAGGGAATCTAGTAAAAGTGCTAGTATTTCTAGCATACACAGTTGACACAAGTCGAGTTTGAAAGAAGTTAGGTTTTCAAAATATAACAATATTTATTGAATGTTGCCAATATATCAGTAGAATCCACTTTTATCTGGAACTTTTTTATCAGTCCTGTTATCCCCTTCTGTATAATGAAACTAGCAGTGTTTCACTGAGCATCTGAGCACTTGAAAGACTGCAAAATGTGGTAGCTGACGAATCGAGTAACTGAGAAGTATAAAAGTCACAGCAAAGGAGTAACATCTTTCCTCAAGTCCTGTAAAGCTGGCTGTATAGCTTCAAGTGATGTGGTTCAGATTAAATTTTCCCTTAAAAAAAAAAAAAGCTGCATAAATCTACTGTAGGTCTTGCACTGGCAGTTGTTTTTCCATAATTTACTGATCCTGCCTCTGCCAGGAAGTACTCATCAAGTGTATAGTCAATTTAAAGGGTTAAGGAAATGAGGATTTCTTTAAAATATACCTGAAAATAAATATCTCTCTCTCTCTCCCTCCCCCCCTCCCCCTGCCGTCTCTCCACATGTGCATTCTCTATTGTTAAAAGGCTCAATTACAGGAAAACTAAGAATATCCTTACATGGCTTTACTGTAACCTGCAGAACATGCCACCCATTTAGCACTGTGGTCTGAATGTTAGTTGTTTTGTATTTATGTACAAGAAGCTATGTTATCATGGTGTTTATATTTCAAAGGCACAAGTTAGCTGATTCAAGATAGTGGTTGTGCATCTCCAAATCTAGGAAACCTAGCCCAGCCGCTTCCTAGCAATGAAGTTGACAGTACTCTAGCAAAATGCTCACATTGTTTTTTATTTATTCTGTTGCTTTGCAGCGTCAACCAGCATTTGACACCTTTGATAGCTCAAACTCTCTCTTTGCTGGATATTTTTTCTCACTAAATGAAGATCAAACACTTCAAGAAGTGCCAACAGGATTTGATTCTACTTCTTATGGTAACTCTTCACTTTGTTCCTTAGTCCAGTCAGCAGATCAGAACAAAATTTGGGGGGTCTAACTAAAATTTCATGGCTATACTCTTACAAGTGCAACATGGATTTCCCTAAAAAGAAGTGTGTTAGCACACAGACTTCTGTGCACATGCTTGATTTTATCCATGTGAGTTGCTCTGTGGATAGTTGCTGTTCTGTGTACTGAAAAGGAATGGGAACTGGGATTCAGTAGCCTAATAGACTGACTGTCCATGGAAGAAGCCTTAGTAGGTATTAAAGCAGAGCTAAGAGAGTTTAAAAATTTTTTAAAAAGTTTTATGTATACTTAAACTTGCAATATCTCAACCATAATTAAAATGCAAGTATTCTGCAAGCTCCTTACTTGACCCTCTGGTGTTAAATATCAGTATGTTTTACTCCATAAAAAACAAGGGTGGGGATGTTTGCAGAGCTTTTCTTTTTTTCTTTTTTTTTTTTTTTCTGTGTAGAACAGTACCTACCAAGAGTTCTCTACAAATCCTTGCCTAAAATCCCTGACAAAACAGGGAGTTTTGTCCCAAATGTAGATATTTTACCTGATGCTGCCTTTATCTCCCCTTAGGGAAGGAAAAAAGCCCTTAAACCTCTGAAAACCACCAGTCCTTTGTTCTAACGTGATTCTAATCAGTCACCCGCTCTGGTCAGCAAAGCAAGTCCTAGCAGATATTGAGGATGGGTGTGGTAAAAACAGAAGTTAAGCACGGGCTGGTAATGAGCTCCACTTCCTGGGTCAAGTGGAGCCTGTAGGTACTCTAGGAGAACGAGAAGAACTGCACAGCTCCATGAACTGACTTTAGAGTCTGCCAAGTTCATCACCTTTATATACCCTGCCACCGTTATATGCCTCTAACACAGCAGAGCTCCTTCAAATGCAACCTGTGTGTGAGTTCTCAGAGGCTCTCAAATGTTCAGGGATGCAGTAGCGAGTTGTTTAAGTTGTCTTCAAATTATCCCTAGCTTAATGACACCAATCACAAACAAAACATCAGTAAAAGGTTTCCTAATCTGAAACATCTAGGCAGTGTGGTTGGCTTTCTTCAACTTAGAAATTCTTCTTTCAGAGTAAAATGAGGCATCTTGTGGTAAAAACTGCCCAATAAGAAAGGCTGAGTGGAAGCCAAATTTGTCCTTAAAATGGAATCTATTTGCAAATGTAAAAATCAGTTAAGCAGATTAGTAATTTATACTGGCATAGGATGATGCTGACTGTGGATTTTGTTGCATTATTTAGGCACTGAGTACCAGCTTGTTACCAGTCACGCTTCTTTGGTTCAGGCGATAGAATAATCTATCGCACCATGTACTTGGGTGATTGAGAGATGCACGGGAAGGTCTGAAATACAGTCCATTGGAAAGCAGTGTTAAATAGTGCAAGCTGGTTCTTCACAACCCTACTATCAGTTACTTAGCTCTCAAACTAAATGAAGACTGTCTGGACTTATAAGGAAGTCTGAGGTCAAACTGTAGGTGACAAAATAGGAATAAGCAGTCTTGTATTTCCTTCAAAAAAAAAAAAAAAAAGTAAAGTTTCCCTGCAACAAAGGCACTTTATGTAACTACTAAGAGTAAATGAGGATCTGTATCATGGAAAGCTGCAAAGCTTTAATTTAGCACAATGCAATTGTATCAAACCAGTAGCACAGAGATCTTAGTGTTGATATATTAAGTCAAAGACTTAATACATCAGAAAATGGATCTACACTGTTTGTTTACATTTTTAAAATACCTAGTTTCTAGCATCCTTTTCTTATTCTTCAAATAGCACAGCAAAAACCCCTCACTCCTTTCACTGGCCTAAAAGTTAATGTATCTTGCTTTTCCCCTCCACCCCTTTTCTTTCTTGTAGAGTCGAACAACTGTGAATTGCCTCTGTTAACCCCGTGCAGTAAGGCTGTGATGAGTCAGGCCTTGAAAGATACTTTCAGTGGTTTCACAAAGGAACAGTGTCGGCTGGGTATCCCAAATAGTAAGTGTTTTCTATTTATAAGCTCTTTTTTTTTAATGCTAAGGAGGAGGCTGAATAGCGGCTCTTTCAAAAGAGAAAGAATGATGTCAGTAGGAAATACAAGAATGGATCCTATGTGAATCTGGCACAGCTTGACTTGGAAAAATCAGACTTGCTGGTATTAAAAATGGGTGCATGGAGAGCTCATGCTTTGGCAGCGTAAGAGAGAATCAAGTAAGCTGAGGACATCTCTGATTACAAGTGAATGCAGAAGGAAAATAGAAGACTGGTGTGTGGTTTGGGTTTTTTTTTGTTGTTTTTTGTTTTGTTCTTTTTTCTTATTCAAGAATACATTCATTCTGAATTCATTCAGAACTAAGTAACTTGGGTAAACAAATTTTTTCATTCACTGCCTTCTAACGAAGATTATTTGACAAAGGTCGGGAGTTATCTCTAAATGCTGGATACTTTCTGTCTTGCAGATCCCTGGCTGTGGACTGAACAGCAAGTTTGCCAGTGGCTTTCATGGGCTACCAATGAGTTTAGCTTGGCAAACGTGAACTTCCATCAGTTTCTTATGAGTGGCCAAGACTTGTGTAACCTGGGCAAGGAGCGTTTCCTGGAACTGGCACCTGACTATGTGGGTGATATTCTGTGGGAACACCTGGAACAGATGATAAAAGGTAGTTACAGAGCCAGAAAGAGCTTTTGTTTTAAGGCTCTTCTAACATAAACAGAAACGGGACTCTTTCAACACTTGTTTCGCTATGAAGGGCTTTTATTACATATGAAAACTCAAAATGAACTTTAAAACTTGGTTAATAAAAGCATTATTAGGACTATTAATACATCCTTGGTACGCAAAGCACAGCTGCAGATATCTGCAGAAATCATTCTGTGTTCAGGCTGAGTACCTATTGCGGTCAGGTTCTATTTGGAATCATCATTGAAATAACTGAGGTTAAGATAAGGCTACTGTAATACCCCATTTAAAAAAAAAAAATTAACCAAGAGTTGGTCAAAATTTATTCACTTCTTATTACAAGTTTTTGGTTTTGTTCCCTTAATGTAGTGTTTCGAGGTAGTTCAGTGAATGAATGTAAAGAAGTCAGACACCTAGAGGTGTCTTAGGTGAAATCTGATGGTATTGCTAAAACCCTACCTGCAGTACCCTGTGAGTTCCATTGGGTTTGGAGTGTAACATTCAGTAGTTGCACACATTAAGGACTTGGACCTTAAAACACACTGCAGTTATTGTTGTTTCTAAGTTTTATGTTAAAAGTCAATTGGTATGGTGGTTTTCAAGCCCATTGAAAGTTGGTTAGGTTTTTTAGTGTGGTTTTTTTCAAGAGAGAGAATGCAATGCAGTGCGTTAGTAAAATTTATGTGAATGATGACCCTAAAATACTCAAGAAAGTCAGAAGCTTTTTGTGGCATACAGGTCAGATCTTTAAAACGATAAAACCAAATTTTCTTTTTTTTTCCTGCTCTCCCCAGACAGCCAAGAGAAAATGCAGGATCAATATGTGGAGAACTCTCATCTCACCTCAGTTCCTCACTGGGTCAATAATAATTCCTTAAGTAAGTATTTTAAGAAATTTGTCATTTTACATCTCTCAGTTTATTTTAAGCATGTCACAGAACCCAGTTTAAAAACAAAAAAAAGCACCAGAATAGTTACTGTGCTTGAGGAGAACAGCTGACTTCAGTTGCTACAGCCTTCTTTCCTAGTATTGTTTAATTATCATCTAATTCGTATCGGAAATCTTTTGAAGAGCCAAGGCTTTGAGAAAATCAAATTTCCTCTTGGTATGCCAAAGCCTACATCTGTGGAGCAGAATGACCACTCCCACCTCTAGCAAACCGAGTCAAAAACTAGCATCACTGAGGGACGGGGAGCAGCAAGAGTTGTGTTTAGGCCTTTTTGAAGACTGTGGAAGTGTAATAGAGCTTTTGAAAGTGCGTGGGACGCAGTGCTAGCTCCCTCAGATTGTTTGATTGGTGAGGTATTTCATTCTACCACAGTCAATCTCCAGCTCAACCTTATTACACCACTTAATGATGAGGGCCTTACTCAAAACCACTTAAGCTTCTCCAGCTTTTTCTGTAGCCCTGTAGTTTCCTTGAAGAACAATAGACATACTTGTGGTCAGCAAGTTATATAGAGGGAGACTTACAGAATCCGATTTGGAGCCCTTTAGATGGGGATCTTCTCACCGACTTCAGTAGCCTTTCCAGTAGGTCTGTAGCATCTATCACTCTCTTAGTCAAATTTTCATGGGAAAATTGCTTCTTGGTGGCACAACTGTGGTGAGGTGCTGGAGGTGTATTGGTCTGTTTTAAGGGGCTGCAGGGAAAAACATCTAATTACTTCTTTTATTTCTTTCTTCAGCTGTTAATGTAGATCAGAACTCCTATGGTATGCAAATGCCTGGATACCCTAAAGCCCTTGGTTATCCCAAATCCAGTCTCCTGACTGACGTCTGTCAGACTTCCACAGGACCGAATCTCCTCAATCCAGAACAAGAGTTTTCATTGTTTCCTAAAACGCAAGCAGATGCTGTTGGTGTGAACTACTGTGCAGTGAATCAAGATTTCCCAAGAAACAATCTGAACTTACTGATAGACAATTCTGGTGAGTCGTTATCTGCATGATGACCATGGGTCCAAGGCCATATTCTGTATGTCTTTTCCTCCTTTGCGTAATTTATATATACAAGCTAGACTGAGGGGGAGAAAAAAAAACCCAACACTTTTCTCCTCCCCCCCCCCCCCCCTTTTTTTTTCTTGCATCTTCTCAGAATTTCTGTGGGATATGAAAGCTTCGTGCTACTGATGGCAGTCTGGAATTCAAATAGCTTGTAGCTTATTGGGTTTTGTTTGATCCTCCCCCCCCCCCCCCCCTCCTTTTTTGTTTTATAAAGGTAAGCTTAGAGAACACGAATCTAGTGACAGCGGTGCAGAAAGTTACGAAAGCTCAGATTCGATGCTACAGTCCTGGAACAGCCAGTCGTCACTGGTGGATTTACAGCGTGTGCCATCCTATGAGAGTTTTGAAGATGACTGTAGCCAGTCCTTGTGTCTGAGCAAACCTACAATGTCTTTCAAAGACTATATTCAAGAACGAAGTGATCCTGTAGAGCAAGGGAAACCAGTTATACCGGCAGCAATTCTAGCTGGCTTTACTGGTAAGTAGTGAAGCAAAATGGTCACTCCTCTTCTTATGTAACATCAGTGTTCTCTATAAATGTGTACCATGGTGATAAAGTTGTATACTTGTAAGGTACGCTTTACAACTTAGTCAGAGACCACTACTCATGGAGAGTTTCAATTTTAAACGTTACTAAAGAAAGTCTCATAGGACTATCCATCTAAAGCAAGAACAGGAAGGTACGTCAGAACACGTAAAAATCAAATGCGCTTTTTGATCTGTTTGAAGAAGAGGGAAACTTGGACAAAATCTCCCACACTTGGGAGTTTCCGCAGGTGTTGGCTTGCCTGTTAAGACTTTGTTTCTGTAGTCCTTGCTGAAATCGGTTTTTCCTCTGGAACGTTTGCCAAGCCAAGGACTGCAGGACAAGCCATGGAGCTTGAAGTGCAGCTGATGGGAGGTGGGAGTGAGGGCTAAGGGATCCATATGAAATGGAAAGACATAGCTTGTGTCAAATCCTGTGTTTCCATGAAAAAGCTGACTTGGTTTAATTTTAACATGTTTAGGAGCAGATTTGTGTTATAGAGAAATACCTTAGGTTTCTTCCTGATATTAAAAAAAAAGGGTGAATCAGGGTAATTACAAGATCTATCCTGTGATATGAGTATGGTCACATACATTGGTTGTGGTAAGAGCTTGCAGAAGTATTAATTGTGGTTTCTCCCCGCCCCCTCTCTCTCTCAACAGGCAGTGGACCTATACAGCTATGGCAGTTCCTTCTGGAGTTACTGACTGACAAGTCCTGTCAATCATTCATCAGCTGGACTGGAGATGGATGGGAATTTAAACTTGCTGACCCAGATGAGGTATGTGGCTAATTGTGATGAACAAAAAGATTTAGGGTCTGATCCGCCATCTGTGGGCCTAGTCTTGAATGTAAAGCATTTACACGATCAGATGCTTGCTGAAATCTCTTCATCTGCAAATGCTTTATTGTACAGTCAGGATTGCTGTGGGATATTCCCCCCTCCTCTCCCACCCAGGGATATCAGCATTTGCTTGTAGTTTGGAGAACACATTGTATAGCTGGAAACTTAAAGGTTATATACAAAGTTAGTTCTTTTGACGGTGTAATACTGTAGATTAGCTTACTGGATGTGGTTGAATCAACAATGCCTGGGATTGCACGAAGGCATGGGGAAAATGCACTCGCGTATCGCCGTTCTTTTAGATACACAGCAAATATGGTAGTGCTGCTTTTGAAATATTTTGGGAACTTACAGCTTTAGCCATTAAAAATAAATAGAATACATTTTCATTTTCCGATACTGTTATCAGTAGGAAAGTTATTGTATTAAGAGATGTGATATAAAGTCCACTGAAGCCTTTATTTAAAAAAGAGGTGGGAAATCATTAACTCCAAGGAACTTTATATCATTCAACTTCCAGTTAAAGAGCTGTCCCTGCTGCTCAGTAGTTAAATAGTGTCTTCCTGAGAGAGGAGACTATACTTCCCGTAAACTTGATCTCCTTAAACACATTTTGGCCCATCCACTACAAATAGGTATCCTTTTCACTGATATTTGCTATCAGCCACTTTCTTCTGAAGCTGCTGCTGCTAATTGTCTTGGAGCGTGTTCAGTTGCAGGGTCAGTCACCAGCTCTTCTCTTCTCTGAGTTTGGGACATCCAAAGCAAATAAAATGCTCTGACTGATAAAGGGGTTTAATAACTGTGTTTATCAGCCACCGACTAGAAGAACGTGACTTGAATAAACCCTTTGCATTTTGCTTTCTTTTTGGACTGACAGGTGGCACGGAGGTGGGGAAGGAGGAAAAACAAACCAAAAATGAACTATGAGAAGCTCAGCCGAGGCCTACGCTACTATTACGACAAGAACATCATCCACAAGACTTCAGGGAAACGCTACGTGTATCGTTTCGTGTGCGACCTGCAGAACCTGCTGGGGTACACGGCGGAGGAGCTGCACGCGATGCTGGGGGTGCAGCCCGACACGGAGGACTGAGCCCGAGGACGTGATGCTGCAGGGGTGAAAATCATGTATTGGGACTGCGTCTGGGAACCATCTGCAGTCAGTTCTGGCTGTTCAGATGGGTGCAACTGTTGGGAAATAAGGACCTTAACTGATTTTGTAACCAGGGAGAGCTGGAAGGAAATGGCCTTATTTCGTCAGTGGCTTCGGGTGTTGCCATGTCAGGCACTTGAGCAGCATGGAAGTCGGCACAGACCCCAGCTCTGTCACGAAGACACGGAAATGCTTTTGGGTTAAGCATTTCGACTACCTGTACTGCCGTATAAAGCGTTTTGGCTACTTACACTGCCATATAATAATGGGTTGGCTTTAAAACCAAAGGTTGGATGAGAAACCAGTGATGCAGCAGAACTATTGCTCAGCTATTTTAAAATACCATCGTCCTTGCTTACATCTTATATCATGCAATTTATTTAAAAAAAAACAAACCAAACTAATTTATTTTAAATGAGCAGTAAGGAGAATCGATATTAGTTTTGTTCTAAAGCACGTTTTATTATTATTATTACTACTCCAGAAATGTGCTGCATAGGTACATAAACACTCTGTGTCCAAAACCAGATGTAGCAACCGTTAACAAAAAAAAAGACCCTTTAAAGAAGGGAAGGAAAATCGTACCATTTCAATATTCAGTTTGTATATATTCTGTGATTCTTTTTGAAACTCTGTAATGCTCCTATTTAACAGATACTGTATAGTGTAAATTAAACTAATTGTATGTGTGTTTTGAAATAGGATGAATGTAAACATCAATTTTTTTTTTTCATGTTTGTCTAGGATATACAACCTTCTGCAAATATTTAATTGGCCTGAGAGACAACATAAGTGCTCAGTATGCATGCATATGGTATGCCTATGATATGAAATGGGGGGGTGGGGAGGGAGAGCTGGCTCAGTATTTTGCCAAGACTGAAGCTGGCAATTCTTTGTGCATTTTGGCATTTTTACAAGAAGCTAATGTTATATTCTGGGACATAAAGGGCCTGTTTGTGGTTTCTTCTGTAACTGAAAATGAAAATATTAATATGGATAAAATTACCTTTTTTCCTTTATAAATGGCATCTGTTTTTCAACCTCTATGCATGTCCTTTTAAAAAAAATTTATATACAAGCCTTATTTTTTCAGTTGACTTGTCTCTTCTTCCTGCAGTTTATCCTGTATGATTAAAATATGAATTCTATTTTTGGAAATAACTGTGACTCCTTTTCAAAGATCAGGAGGGATTTATGTAGCAGCTATTTTTACTGCAAAAAAAAAAAAAAAAGAAAAAAATTCACTGGAAAAATGTACTTTGTAAGAAAGCTTTATTTTTTATCTGAGCTTGATGTACATTTAAATGTGTTGTACAGTGTGAGAGGTTTAAAAATACGAGTCTTTATTAAAACCTCTTGAACAAGAAAATAGTGTGTGTGCTTTTTAATTTGGAAAGTTTCAGAGGAGTTCTTCTTTTGTTTATTTGTTGGTTCAACCCTTGTTGATCCTATAACCACCACCCTAAACCTCTACAGGATTAAAAAACAAAAACCAAAAAACAACAGCCAGACTTATGGGGGTAGGGAGCTTGTTGGAGAAAATTCTGCAAGAGTGCATAGGCTGATGGTCTTGAACCAAGCTAAAAGTATGCAACCACTCTGTGTGTTTAGATACAACTTCAAGTTAATGCCTTTGTGCTATGCCTCTGAGAGAAAACTATCAGTTCTGCACTGTGTTGTGAATCAGCGTGTAAACTGATAGGTAAATACATGGAAATTAATACACTTAAACTGTTCCTGATCCTATCCTGTACAAGGGAAGCCTACTGTCCTAACTATCTTTAGCTCATACTCTTTTCCATCCCTCCACCTTACAGAAAAGTAGGAAATGCGGAAACATTTGCTCTTAAGCACATATTTAAAAAGTAGAAAATGTAGTTATTAAAAAAAAAAAATTAAAAAAAATGGTGCTTTCCCCTAGACTTCTTGATCTTTCTTTCTACCCAACTGTGGCCATGTCTCGATACTGCTTTCATTGTAGTCACCCTGGTTTGGCAGCATGTTAAAAATTTGGAGAAAAAGGATGGGGTTTTTCTGAGAATGTGCCTTTATAAATGGAGGGAGCTGAAAGGTAGGCATGTGTCTCGCAGCATGGTCCTGGTCTTCTCTGAGTATTTGCAGACATTGTCCTTCAGCCTTACTTTTCATCGACCCTGTGAAGGAAAAGAAGCCTCCCACATCCTTCCTCCCTCCCTTCATGTCGGCCACTGCTGCAGGCCTAGGTGCAATCTCCGTGGGTGCTGGCCCACAGACTGGTCTCACACTAATGATGAAGGGGATGTAAGGCCCTAAAGAGAGCTGCGATCCCCTGAGCTGAGCCAGAACTTCGCAGAAAGAAAAAAAAACCCTCAAATCAACAAGCTTTCCTGGGCTTTGGGTAACACTCTTAAAAAGGTACTGCTACTACATTTTACCAACTTAAATGACCTGCCTTTGAACTCTGATCCTAACGAGGGGAGATACCTTAATTTGCAGGAAATAATGTATGGTCTGTCACGATTAATGTGTTTTTTTCCTGGGTGTCTTTCTCATGCCTTGGCTGCAAAGCCCTAATTGTCCTCTCAATCTGTACAAGTTTTATTTTCAGTCTGTTTTCCCTGAACACAGAACTGTTTCTTCATTTAGACCGAAAGCTTAGTTGCCTCTTGCGTGAATGATCGGTGACGGCTTCAACCTAGAGACTAAAGGGAAGTTGTTTGTTTTCCTCCCTCAGCAGAAAAAGAAATTTCATGATAGCAGAAGCAACGAAGCAGACGCAACCCATGCTAGTGCATCTTCCAGAAGCAAAACCTGGTATCCTGTCAACGCAGCAGTCCAAGCTGTAACCCAATGTGACCCAGAAGACAATTATTAAAGGATATTTTGTCGCAGCATACACAGAAAACACCACTCTGTTTTCTCAGCCACCCAGCATCAAAGAGGCTGTTGAAAGCAGCCTGGCTAATTTCTTACCTTCTTCAGGACATGCCTCCCTGCCATTCCCATGCCAACTTTCCTCATGAGACAGCAGTCAAAATAAAATCTTGCAGCTGGCACCTACCCATGGTTGGCATGTCACCTCTAATAACAAAGTTCGACTTCAAAGCCCTCTGTGCTCTTTTTTTTTTTTTTAATTTTAAAAAGTGTAGAATCCCATCCTAAGTAAAACAACACCTCCGGGTTGGGAAATCTGTGAGCCACGAACACTCAATGTCCAGGAGGCTATTCTGGGAAACATCTCTGCTGCACCCTATAGTTACACTTGCCTTAGGTCTTAGCTGTCAGCCACCGTCAGATACAGGTTAGGAGCATGAGAAATGGGGCAGATGAGGGATCACTTACCCCAGTACTGTATCTCCACCAGTGGGAGGAGGATTGAGTAAACCTGGCCACTCTCTGCTGGTCTATTCCCCATGTGATCCCTCAACACCACCACGGTGTTTGGCCTGTTGGAGGGGACACCCTGCCCATTTCTTTTACTACTGACTTAAGGACTTCTTGCCTTGTCTGACCTATAAGGAGGCCCCTTGGCAACTTTCTACTGACTTGTCCTCAAGCATTGGAGACCAGCACCTCACCCAGGGTCTGAGGTAAGGGTACGCCAAGGTTTTGCTCAGCAGCAAAACAAAGCTCTCTTCTCAGTACCCTTCCTCATGGTACCTTACACTTTTTTGGGGTTTTGGCAGTCACTGCACATTGAGCTGATGATTTCAGAGAGCTGTCAGTGATGACTCTGAGATCCACTTCTTGGTAACTACCATTTCCGAGTTTAGCATCACATACACCTTGTTTGGGTTATTTTTCTTTGAGTGTATTACTTTAAATTAACCTACACTGATGCTCATCTGCCACCTTTTTGTCAACTCACACCGTGTTGTGAGGTCCTCCTGGAGTTCCTCACCAGCACTGTGGCATTTGACTACTCAAACTACTTAGTATCATCTGCAAACCTGGAGGTTTCACTGTCCTCTCATCAGCCTGGGATTTCTGGCCCTGGTCAGGGCCAAGGCAGCTGTTACTATGCTAAGGACCAAGAGGGCTGTTGCAGGATTCAGCCCTTCTTCTGTTTTCAGTTCCCAGCTCTTCCACAGGTTTCTGGGTAGCCCCAGGTAAAACACTTCAAGATTGAGCCTCTCTGACATGTCTGCTGCTATTCTAGTATAAAACTCATTCACTCACCCTTGTGCATGCAACTAGCAGCACCAAGGTGGTGTTCTGCCGAATCTCTTTTGGGCTTTCCCTCTCCACAAGTAGGTTGTGGGCCAGCACTCTTGTGATGCAGGACCACATCTGGCAATGAACAAGATCAGCAGCAGCTTGTACAATATGGAAACACAGCATCTGGCCCTCAAGAGGGTTCAGTAAAGTGCTCTGAAACTACAGTACTCTATAAATGTCAACCAGACACTGGAACTTCTCATATTTTTGCTAAAAAAAAACACCTCCTGGAATTGAAAAAGAAGCAAGAACTAAAAACCAATTTACATGTTGACAGCACTAGTGGGAAGCCTTTTTGATGCCCTCTCCAAGGATGGTCCAAATTTTGCCAGAATAAAGAATTGCCAGATTTTGTCCATCGCAGTTTATTTTGTGTCTCATGTTTCTCTTTTTCTCTGGGTGAAGCGGAGCACTAGTTGAACCGTCTGTGTTCACTCAGCCATGTGACTGCAGCAGTGCTTCATATGCTAGACACATGAATGTTCAAAATGCTAAAGAGGGAATAAAAGGCATCCCTGTAAGCAAGAAGAACGAAAAATTCAGCCCAGGGTGCAAGATCTTTGAGAAAGATATCTAGTATCTCATTTGCAGTGTGTGCCGTGTGATGTGTAGTCTGGAACCACACAATACGGGAAGTTATTAAAAATAAATAAGATAGGTTGGCCAGCGACAGCATAATTTGCTCTGTGCAAATTGAGATTTTCGAGTGACAAGTCTTGTTTATGAATAGACGAGTTTTAAGATAATTCTGTGGTTTGGGGAAAAAGCATCAGATCTCGCCATTTTTCTTCCTTCTGCCTCTACCTCTCTTGGCATTTACAACGACGTAAATGATGAGCTTAACAAAATATGAGTAACAAGTATAATGAAATCTCTGCACACGCAAAAGGGTATGTTCTTTGGAAGATATTGTTCCCAGATGCTCTCTAGATATCTGGCAAAATGGCCCAAACTCCCATATAGAAGGTTTGCCATGATTTTCTGCATCATGACCTAAAATGAGAGAGCAAATGCAAAAGTCCTGATACAGTTCCTCTGCAGCCTGCATATCCAAAAACTATTTGTTCATTATTTTCTTTCACTGTGAGCAGATCCACAAAAGAAAGCAGGTTTGTCTATGCATTAACCGTCAGTGCTTGGGCTGCGGAGGGAAATCCAGAACCCAGAGGGAGGCGGGCAAGCTGAGCTGAAAGCGTGTGGTTTGGAAATGGAGGGAGCCATCACACTGAGCGGTGAATCCCTCCCAGGCCACCACCGCTGTGTATCGGGGCTGGCTAACCCCGCTCTCCTAGCCCCATCCCAGGTACACGCACATGAGGCCAAAGGCAACATGCACAGGGGCTAAAACCTGCAATCCCCCTGGAAAGCTGGTGGCCATACCCTTCCTTTCCGGTAAAGCGGGGCTGGGCTCACCCTCCTGAAGGATGGCCAAGGGGGACGGTGGTGGAGCGATGGCTCCCATGCCGCTTCATGTACAACTCGCTCGCCTGCGCAGAGAGGTCTGGGGTGGGATCGCTCTGCCACAGGAGGGTTTCCAGCACCCATCTCCCACCTTGGCCCTCTGAGTGAAGTGCAGAAAAGGAGGAAAGTGTTTTCCATTAAATGGTTGCAGGTTAAAACTCAATCCCAGGTGCAGAGACCAGAATTCCCCCTCTCCTTCAGCTGGATGCCTGATTATTAGGCTAAAGAGACCTGTTCCCACTTGCGCGGCCTCTCTTTGGCCTGATGAATCTTGAATCAGTTGTCTTTTTTCTTTTTACTTTCTTTTTTTTTTTTTTTTCTTGACAGAAGGCAAAGAGCAATCTAGCAGATGCAGTTCTTCCATTTAGCTTCCTCCCATTCGCAGGGAGTTTTCGTTCTCTTACAGGGTGCTTTTTGCCCTGCGGAGGAAGAGGAGTTCTTCCAAAAGAAATATAATTCCTCCTACATGCCTTTGAACAGACCTGTTTGTTCGTTTTTCCCCATCCCGAGTGCCAGCCTCTGGGAGATGCCAAGAACCCACGTCTCTTGCTGAAGTCAGGACCGGGTCCCAAACCCCCCGTCTCGCACGCTGCCCGCCCCGCAGCCAGCCCTAGCTCCAGGGAGCGCTGCCGCTGGTGAGCCAGCGGGACAGTTTCTGCAGAAGGATGAACTGGTTTTGAACAGTTTCCCCAATGTCCCGGGCACAACACTCCTTTTCTACCTCATCAGGACTCTACGTCTGATGGCTTCCCAACTTTTTTTTTTCTTTTAAACAAATATAGGCATTGTTGTTTATGCAGGGAAAATTTCACTTTCTCCTAAAGGGGCTTTGCCAGGATCCGAAGGCTCAGGATGTATCTTTTCCACAGGCAGTGCCTTCCAGAATTCACAGGTCCCTCCTTCTCTCTTTCATACGCGTGAACACTTTTCATTACACATCTTTAAGCAATCTCTAAAATCCCCAGCTAGAGCCCAGCGCTGTGACTGAGTTCCTGTCCCACAACTCATGTTTTGCGAGGGAAGGAGATTCCTGCTAGCGAGGAGCAGTGAGAGCTGCCAGCGAGGCCGGTCCCTCTGCAGTGATCCACGTTTCTCTGCCTGCTCCAGCCTTACACAGCTCAGAAATGGGGGATTTGCCATTTCCCTTGGAGGAGCCTTGTGCAGACTTTACCCGTACTCAAGTCAAACACTGTTTGGTTTCATGGTGCCTGCTGCTAAGTCACAACCATCACACTTCTCCAGTGGGTCAGCACGGCTAGTTCTCAGTGGTGGTGGTGCTATCACCTGTCTGTTTACCAAACCTTGAAGACCACAGTCCAAAATGACCATTGTTAGTGGTAACCCTAGTGCTTGGGCAATTTTGTCCATCGTCGTCTGACTTTACCCAGGTTAGCCGTGTGCAATGACTCATTCAAAAAAACCCACCAGTGGAGACCACAGAGATCCATATATGCCCTATCTTCCCTTCCTAAATGAGCAATCCTTTCCACTAGTTGAAGCAAGAAGATGTTTACCAGAAGCTGGAGCGCCGGTGGTGCTGCCAGCTCTCTGCAGAGCGCGGCAACCGGAAGACCGAGTGCAAAATGGGCTCACAGGGTACAGCTTTCCACTGCAGCGTGATTGGGCCTGAGATGTTCATATTTTATTACATCCATTTTTCTCCAAGAAATATTGCAATGCTCTCACTATTTGAAGGGAGGGGGAAATAAAACACACGAGCTGCCTAGCTATCCTTAAGCAACCTATCAAATAAAGCAATAAACTATTAGCAGGCAGAATGGCTTTAAAAGGACCCACAGCAGTTTCAGACCATCAGGGGAAGAATAAGAACGGAAATGATTCTGAAAATTATTAGTAGTACCTTAACAGCAGCCCCTTAATATGTCCCACAGTATTCTCAGTCATTAGCACAGCCGAGCTGCTGCTCCATGCCAATTACTGTCCCTGCGCTTCCCTCTGCTTGAGAGGGATTTGCAGAGGATCCAGCTGAAATGAGATTTTAGTGAGATTTTGCTGCTCTTGCAAGTCTCCGCTGCAGCAGCAGAGGTGGTGTTGGGTGGAAGCTCTCCCAGCTCTTTCTGTAAGCCGCTCTCCAGAAATAGAGTTTAAACGTGGCTCAGACAAGGAACTGGCCACTGCAGCTGTATTTCTTCAGTTTCTTCACTGCAGGGATTGACTTCTCACTAACGGAGCTGCAGGGGACTGGCGGGACCCATTTATGACACCCACACAACCCAAACCCTCTAGGGTTTGTCCAATTTTGGTTTTACCTCCTCTTTCACCCTTTGGTATCACAAAGTGCCTACAGTGTGCAACTCTCTATAGCAATGCTTCATTACCATCAGCAGGTTTGCCTCCTTATCAATCTAATGTAACCCCTAAGCTGGCCCTGCTTTGAGCAGGGGGTTGCACCAGAGGTCCCAGCCAGCCTCAATTATTGTATGTCTCGGTCTTTTGTTCATAAAGGCCCAACTCATCCCTCGCTCTGACATCCCAGGGTCACGGCACGGCAACGAGAACAGATGCTGACAGTGGCTGCCCATCTTCTGACATTGCCTTCACCCAACTGCGTAAGGAAAGGTTGCTGAGCTGAGACAGGGAACCTGGAAAATTCGTGCCTTGGCACCTCCTCAGCAGATGGAAATCTGAGCCAGATGTCTTATAGAGGGTCCTGCCCTAACCTGAGGCCTGAGGTCCAGCGTGGCAGCGGGGGGCTGTGCCAGGTACTGAGGTGCTGCTTCAGCTGTGGGGCTGCTGCTCAGGAGCTGTGCCTGCAAGGCGGGAGAGGTCTAGCAATAAAGTCAGCATAAGAGGTCTCTGCAGACAGCCGGTTCTCAAATTGCTCACAGAGGCCCTTGTTTTGCCTTGGTTTTAAGTCACCAGGCTAGCCTGGACTCTTCCACCCAGCCAGCCAGTCGGAGATCTACAGACATTAAAACAAGGCAGGGAAAAGGGGGAACATGGCTTCTGCCTTGCCACTACTGTCCGGCATAGACTTTCCCTGCCCTGGCCGCCATCACTTGACTTCTCTTTTCCCACAATGCTTTTATCCTCACTTCCAGACAACATGGAAGGGGGCTGGCAATGCGAGTGGAAAGCGGGTCAAGATCCCGATTGTTCCTTGTTCCTGTGTGTGGGTGGTAAGAGAAATATGAGAGCCACTTCTTAGCAGGCCTCTTTGGCCTGGCTATAAACCAGAGCAGCTCCAGCGGCACGATCCAGGAAATACCCAGAGCACATTATCGTTCCCTGACGGCTGTCCCCTCCTCTCCCTGCCCAGCTCCGAGCTCTCTGCCCACCCGTCCCAGCTCACTCCTGCCTGTCCTTGCAAGCTGGCGCAGGGGGCACGAAGGGAGGAGAAGGGAGAGGCATTGCTTTCAGCTGCTCCGTGCTCCCAGAGCCCTCCGAGGACTGTGCAGAGCAGTGTGCAGGGGCCTGTCTGCAGGGGAGAACCATGCTCTCGTAAAACAGGGCTTGAATGTCAAGTGGGGTTTGCATTCTGGAGTAACTCCCCTCCCAGACCGGGATAAACCAAGCCAGGGGAAGGCACAGGGGACTATTGCACTGTTGCTCTTCTGATTAATTTTCCCTTGTAGACAAGCCCAAAGTTAAAATAGCTCCAGCTTTCCTCTTGGCCCCAGAATAGGAGGGCAGAGGCAGCATGAAGATGCACGTAAGGTGTCCTTGTGGATACTTTGCTCTGTTCTGTCTCTGTGGGACACGCGAAGTTTTGGCTGTGGATGGGATGGTCCTCGTGTCTCTGGGGAAGCGGTGGCTCCCTTTGCTTTCAGAATTGGCCATGAAGCCTCCATCCATTGCAGAAAAAGAAGAGCAGTGCTGGTCAGCTCTGTTCACAAAAATAAATAGAGGAACAGAAAGTTGTACCCAGATTAAGTCATGGGTGATAACTATGTGAACACAGAGGTCTCCACCAAGTTACAAAATACCAGCTGAGCTGCTAGGAAAGGGTTTTAATGTTGCAGCATAGATTCTGTGAGCTAAACAATGCTGTTTTACTGCTAAAAACCAAGGAAGCTTGCAACATATGACCACATTTACAAAATACAGCAGAAGGTTACATCATTGTATTGTAAATGTCCCTACTACTTTGGCTCTGCAGGCCTGCATGTCAGGAACGAGTGCTGAGCTCTTGAGTAACCATGTGTGTTAGAATTCAGAAAACATTGCTAGAGATTCAACAGTGTCGCAAGTCGAAGTTACTTACAACATCTTAAGTTTTTGAATTGTTTCAAGGTTACTTTCTCTTGCTTATTACCCGTAGTATCAGGCTCTGAAGTTTAGGTGTTTTTAAATGCAGCCACTCCTGGCTAGAACTCTCAGGGAAGATGCTTTGTGAGCTGGAGACCTTTCTCAGTTAAATATTTTCATCTGCCAAAAAATGCATGAACAAACCAGTTGAGATGATTCGGTTTTATGCCAGACTTATCACTGTTTCAGCTGGGGAAAAAAAATATTTAGGGGACAAAAACTGTCTTATGTTTCAAAATGTTCTACCAAAAGATCTGCTTTTTCATTTCAATGTTTCTGTCCCTCCCCAATTTTGCCTAAAATGAGAACTGAAAACAGAACATCACATACTTTATGAATGAAATGTTTTATCTGTCTGATCAAAAGTGAATTGTGTATTTGGAGGTGGGGGAAAAAAACACCAAAACAAAAACATAGTTTTAATTCTAATTTTTTAAACAGAGAATGTTGGATCTTTATCATCCTCTCATTTGAATTAATTAGGAGTACATGAAAACCAAGATAAGGTGTTTTAGGTCTTTCCCTTGCTGGAGATGGGGTGTTTGTGCATGCAATGTACAAAGCTGTTTAAGCCTTACATTTTAATATGACATATTTATGGAAAAAAACTATTTGCATCATCATGTCTTCAGTTCTAATGCAGATTGTCTTTCATATTGATGGAAAAGACAAACAAAACCAAGCCAGTGTAGCTCAACCCATGAAAGTCCTGACAGCACATCCATTCCTCAGCTGTGTTCATCATTCTCATCTCTCATGATATAGTATCAGTCATTGTTACAGGCTCCAAGTCTGGACAAGGCCTGAATTTCTATGGAGAGAGACAAACAAACACTGATAAACCTAATTTAGGGAAGTAGTCTGTTCTTTGGTTGTTTGCTTATTTAAAGAAAAACAAGCAGCTGCGTAGCAATTCACAAGAAAATCTCAACAGATAACTAGCAGGAGGATTTTAATTGTTTTTTTCTTCTTAGATCTGGAGAGTGCTAAATCTGCTTTTTAGCTTTGTGAATCAGGTTTGTGATTATTTTATTATTGTTGTTATCCTATTTGAAACTTCAGGCGGAATCATAAAGAAATCCAATTATTATCCATGACTTAGATCACAATACACAAAGCATTTCCAACAAGAAAATTATCTGGTTTTGTGTGTGAAGACAAAGATAGATTCACAACTGCAAACATTTTAAGTGTTTTCCAGGTTTTGAAAGTTTATCAGCTTGGAAAACATAACCCATTCCTGAAATGAAACACACTGTAACCAAACACAACTACTATTCGGAAATACTTGTGAAACTAGCTTCTCCCTGTTCTGGAAGATCTTGGAAGCCAAGACTGAAGATGTACCACAGGCATAGCAACCATCTCACCTGGGGTTACACTGAGACCTCCAGAGCTGATGTCACATGTCTGTACAGAGGGAGCAAATAGGGCACCTGCTAGAGCTGTGGTACAGCAGCCCCCAGCATCCAGAGGCTGGGAACATGCTGAGCTCATGCTTATCCCCAGGTCCCTATCTGACCAAGCATCCCTACCTCCATTGCAAGATGAAGGTGCAGTGGCAGCCCCACAAATGCTCTGTGGGCTATGCCACCCCAGGCTCCAAACCCCCTTATTTCTGTACCCTCCACTGCAGGCAGCCTCCATGTAGCCTGAGTGCAGGTTCCTTTTAAACCGCATTTGCAACAGGCAGTGCTGCCTTCGGGCAGCCTTCCTGGGCATCCTGCCTGTCACTGCCGCGGGTGCTGATGGGGCAGCTGGGGGCCGCAGAGCCTGCCAGGCCTCTGGATATTGCGGAAGAGGCTACCTCAGGGAGTGCTTAAAGCTCAGAGAGACCTGAGCTTTCCTCTGGGGAATAGCCACATGGCTGTCCCACATTTGTCCCTAAGGAAGGTCCTGTGGATGGTCAGCTAATGTGGCCCTGAGTTCACCGTACAACAACTGCTGCACAGCAGTATGGACATAACCTGTGAAATAGGCTCCTGCTGATATAGAAACATAGAGGTGTCCCTCTCCAGGTTCTCCTCTGAAGCCTCTCTCTCTTTTCTCAACGAAAAACCTGTTTTGAAGATGAATGCTAAAAGCAACAGGACTTTTTCTTTGACCTTCATACCCTGCTGGGAGCCCACTAATGAAGAGGGTAGCCTCCTTAGCATCTCTAATTTGGGTTTCATGCCTGCTGCATCTAGTAACTCTGATGAACTATCCCAAACAACAGCCTTAGGAGCAAGTCCCACAGGCCACGTAAGGCTTAGAAAGGACCCCAGAATGCAACAGACCTGCTGAAGTGTTGCGACACAGGTACCTGGGAAGCAGAAGGAGGTATGGCTCAACACCAACACTTCCACCACCAGGCCCCCAAAGCCAGTGTTAGGCAACAGGCTGCTTACAGTGCTTGTGGCTGCCACCTTGTAGTACTTTCTGTGTTTCCTTCTGAGGAGGGAAACAAGTCTGGTGCAGAAAAGTCAGCCTTGTGGGATACTTCTGAGATCTGATAACCATCAAAGAGGATAACAGAGAGGACAGGTTACTGATGCGGAGCGAGCTGGTAAGTTGGACACCGTAACTTCTGTGCATTTTGAGACAACTATGTGTAAAACCATAAAGCCTGGACAAAAAAATATAGGCTAGGGAAGCAGGAGCTTTGGTAATGATGATGCTTCTCTCTAGCAGACATAGCTGTGTATAATTTCATGGTATGACGTTTGACCAGAGAGCTAATATCTTTGGATGTGTAGTTAGGAGAACACTAAAAATAAAAAATGGAAAGGTGACAAGACCTCTGTACTTAAGGTCTCAAAAGCACCAGCCTTCTCACCCCCTCAGGACCACTGGTGTCTTCAAGTCAGATGTCTTATTGTCGAAGAGTCAAGTCAGATTGTTTAGTCCTCTGCAGCCTGTCTCCAGCCCAGACTTTTTCTCACTTTGCTTTGAGAGCGCAGCCCCTGCCTGTGGCTGCCTCTCCGTACCTGCCCCCATTACCACATAACACTAAAGCTTGAAGACACACTTTCTTCCACACCTCACTTCTTGTGTGCACAGATGAACTCCCCATAAACATTCATGCATTTTCTTTTCTACCTCACTTCATGTCCTGCCATAAGGCTTTCCTCCACTGTGCTGTCTGCCAAACAGCTGGAGAAAGGTCCAGCTCCTGTCTGTCCCGGCTGCTGCAGCAGCACAACCACCTGCCATGCTAGCAATGCTGCCATCTCTTGTCTCCTTGGTTTATCCCTGGCCACAGTTAGCACTTGTACAGCATGAAGTACAACGGTGTCCTAGGTTCCAACTGCAGTGAAGAGATGATGGTGGGTGCTAGCTACCCTTTTGTACTGTATGGACCACCATAGGTACAGACCACAGCTAAGCCCTCAGCTGGGGCCAGTGGGATACGTTACACTGGCATGCACAGCCAGCCTTGGCAGGACCATGTAGGTACAGCTTCTGGTACAGCAAATAAACATAGTAATGGTGGAAAAGTGTATCAGTTCTGTCCAGCTTTCTAGGAAAGACTTTACAGAAGAACTGTGATTACAGATAGGAAAAAAATATCCAAAACTTTGAAACTGAAATAGGTGTTTCCTCTGAAGATGTTCAAGAACTCAGTCTAGCTTTCTTAACAAAAAAAAAGTGGAGCCATGGGCTAAAAAATGTACCCCTGGAAAATGCAAATTTGGTCACAGCATAGCTGATGAAGATACAACAAAACTTAGTGTCTCAAAATTGAAGCCAGGTATGAGTGGGATATAGAAAATAAACACATTTTTCATAGTGAAGGGAATTAACCAATGGAAACAATATTTCATGTTGTGTACTGGATTCTTTATCTCTAGAAATGCCATCATCAAGATAGGAAGGGGGTTTTTCAGCTGATGTGCTCAGGTTCAGATGAGAATCAGTTCGAGGAAAACTCAGTTCAAGGAAATCCAAGCGATGACGTGATATGTCTGAGATCATTCTCCGTGATCAGGTTGGCCCCATGATCTC
>NW_008825113.1:3805218-3869615 GCF_000699105.1 Pygoscelis adeliae
CAGCAGGAACTCTCCTGATCCCCAGCGGCACTGTGACTGTCCCTAAGCTTTACCCTTTTACGGGGTGACAGTGACACAACCTACAACCCTTCAACAGGAACTTGCACTTAGGGAGTAATGCAATAGAAAGTGGGGAAGAAATACCTCCTCATCCTTTCTTTTGCTGTCCTTTCCCCCCACCCATCACAGCTTCTCTGATCCCTCTAAATTCTCCTTGTTTTGCTCACCAAATGGAGGCTTCAGTTTGGTATGCAGTTTAATGGAGCTGTGTTTGTGCAGATGCCTGAAAAGACCTTCTATAAACTGTTCCTACCAAACATTCAAAGTAATGCCCGAACATGCAGGCAGTCTCTTGGTGTTGCTCAAGAGCATTTGACATGTCATTAAAAAGACATTGCTGTTTAATCCTCATTCTTTCCATGCTTCGAAAATAGTGACATTTCAAGAAAAGGGTCAGGTTTTGTTTCTGGAAGTGGTTGTACTCTTCAGTTTCCTGTTGAGTTTCATGACGGTCTCACTCTTTATAGGTGCAATTTTGAGACTGCATAACTATGCCTGCAGCATTGTATTTCTGTGTTTTGGGTGTGTATCACACAATTATAACTACAGCTGAACCACTGGACATGGGAGCGCTCCTGACACTATATCAGTGTGAGACCACAAGCTGCATTAGCTCATCTTCCATGCCCCGGCTGCAGTGGAGAGGAACAGCTAGAGACCAGGAGCCTGCTGCATGATCAGCATAGAAACAAGCTGCATGGCTTATACTTGTTACAGCCAATCATTTAGCGTGGACAAATTGTAAGTGGGATAATGAAAGCCACTGGTTATACAACAAAATCAAGCCTGCCATACCTGTGGAAGGCACAGCCAGCACTCTACACTGATGTAAATAAGCAACTAGCATTAATGCAGCAGGATGCAGCCTAGCAAGCAGGTATCCCTGTGACCTCAAGGCTGGATGCAGCTGCTGTGTGAGCAGTGGAGCCGCCAGAGTGCATCGTTGCCTCCTGCCACCTGACCAGGGGCTCGAAGCTGCACCAGAGCATGACGATGTGCGGAAACCCCCTTCTCCAGTTCCCCATCTCCAGATCACCCCTGTGAGTTACTCACTTGCTAGATGCTTAGGGGATTCAGACCGCAGGTGCTGTGAGGAGCAGGCAGCTCGCCCAGTCTAGACACTTGGGTATCTATACCATTGTTCAGTTCAATTCCAGCCTCACCTGGACAGGCAATATGAAGACAATTAGGATATCTAATCACAGATCAAGCCCTCTTTTTTCTGATAGAGGGGAGAAGAGATGCCACCAGCAAAGGTGGCGCTCCCAGGTGAGCACAGTTGCACATACCTTCTGCTTGGGTCCCTCTGGACAGGGCTGAGCAGCCAGCAGAAGCCGCAACGCACATGCAGAAACACTCTTCGGTTTCACTCTTGCATCAGGTTTACAAGCCTGGGGCAGCAAAACACACAGCAGGAGTATCTGTGCTGCACTTTGAATCCGAACCGTATGTCAGAATGGTGCTGGATCATTTCTATCACAAGACTGAAGGACGCATCAAGGTAATAGGATTCCATGTCCCATAAAAATCTACTTTTCTCAGAAAACGAGCGTGTGTGTCAACATCTCTGTCTTTGAACTGTGCATGGATAGCCACTGTGATGCATCATTCACAGACCCCTGTTGGCCAGGGATTCAAAAGGCTGACAAATCCCTCATGATAAGGGAATGAATTGTAATCAGCTGTTGTTACGAAGATTAAACACACATTTATGACAGATGTATCTGTCAGGGCAGCACACGACACATGTCACAAGCTCTTCTAGTGGCAAAGTCATGTCCCCTCAACACAAAATTGAGAGGGCAAGGAAATAAAAAAAGCAGCTTGTGTATCGCATGGTCTGTTTCATTTCAGTTAAGGATCACAAATCAAACGGATTACTAAGTCACAAACACTTCCTACAAAGCAAAGCAAAGCAAAGACAGATTTGCCCCTGCACCGAATTTAATTTCAGAGCTTCACCACTGAAACTTGCTGCTGCTATTTGAAGGGAGCACTTTTGTGCTTTTCTCTTGGCTGCAGATCTGAATTATCCAGAGCGAGGAGCTTGAATGAAATACTGCTGAAGGCAAACAACAGGTCATTTTAAGCCCTGTGAGTTAAAACATTGTGAAACGGGAGTATTTCACTATGAAATAACAGGTAACCCGGCTGCCTAGGAGGTGGGCCGTGAATGTGATGTCCCAAGGAAAGTTACCGCTCATGAATGGTTTGAACTAACTTCAAGTGTGTCAAGAGGGAAAAACCCAAAACCATACAAAAAATCTTTAGGAAATAAGCCTCTTTCCTGTCTCCATGTCCCTTGTGGCGAGTACTAGTTGTCTCCTACACCCACAAGGCACACTGTTCAGCTTGTGGAGGATTACGGTGGCTTTCTTTGGCATAACCGAGCGAGAACTCCTTTCTCACTGTGATATCTGAGAATGAAAAAAAAAACAACCCACACAAGGGACTTTTTTTGAAACCTGCCCTCAGGTGAAACTAGGATGTGACTCACCACTCAGGTAGCCAGCTTAGGTGGAAGCCAAGAATATCTGAGGTGTCAACCAGTGATCAGAAACCAAGGCCATAAAAATAGCACAAACACTTTTGTCATCGAAATTAAACTAAAAGTCTCCCAAACCCTTCAGAAACAACTACCTCTGTGGCTGCTTCCTGAAAGGGTCCCTGGAACAAACAAATCTTGCTTTAGCTAGTGTCAGGCTACAGAGTCCAGCCCAGCTGGATCAGCTCCTCTGCCCCTGGAAGAGCTCCTTCCACTTTCCTCCAAGCACCTCCAAGAGGCGTTGCGTGGGCACAGTGGAGGACAAAGCTGAAAGTCTTCCAAGACTGCCTAAGAGAAGAACTACTCAGTCAAGAAAAATCATTAACAAATGTCAGGCTCTGGGGAGTGCAGGCAAGGGGGAGAGCAACAATAAGAGCTAATGTTTTTTTATTTTTTCTGCATGTAATTTGCATGAATTGATGTTACTAGGAGTTGCTTCCATATAGTGTGACGTGGCCTTACAGTTAGAACTGTATGATTTTAGAAAGCAAACGGTGGGTTTTTTTTTACCAAGTGGTTACTTTAGAAGTAAAAGAATCTTACACAGCTCAAAAAAAAAATCCATAAAAATAATGAAGTCTAAAGAACAAGAGGCAGACTTCTTTTGCAAATTTCAGTTCATTGTACTTTCACAGACCCACGGAGAAGTGAGGAGAAATGTTCCTACATTTAGTGCTTAGTGAATTGTGTTGACATATGCGTTAGAGGTAAAATGTGGCGTGCAGAAGTTAGCTGTAGATATGTTACCAAACTATTATGGGGCAGAGTTGAATTCCCGGTCAGGGCGTCCTATTTTGCTTTTGGTTAACTTCTGTTGTGCTTTTCAAATGATGCCCATTAAGCCGTACAGTTTGCTGACTGAAGCAGGGTTTTCGTCTACTGAGTCCTTCCAACAGCTTGCCATAAAGCTGTTTAGTAAAATTCTTGACTTTCCCAGTTGAATTCTCTTGGTGCCAAGCAATCCAGAAAACAGTTCAGGGACAGATTTCCAAGCCTTTCATCTCCGGGCTGCCAGTAGGAACATATGACTAGAAGTCCATGGACTGTTTAGTATATGCTCTCTTGCTACCATTTCAAATAATATAATTTAGAAATAATAATAAACTCTACTTAGAAACTATTCAGGGTTGGAAAGGAGTTGTCCCAGTACTCCTGTTGAAAACTTGCTTTGGACCTCACTGTTTTGATGGAGCAGAAGTACATTGTTTCCTGCCTAAATTCAATGAAGGCAAGTTTGTATGCATTTGTTCCTGTGCCCACGCTAAATTCAGTCGCTTATTCCCCACGGGGATGAAGAGAGTACGTGCTGCTGTCTGCACTAAATTCTTCTATATTAAACATATGTAGAGCCAAATGGGTCCTTTTTTTGACCTCTGGGTTTGTGAGTATGCAGCAGCAGTATGATGGAGGAGTGAATCAGAAGCACATTCCTTTAATTTTTAGAGTCTTTTTTACACTCATTCAACAAATATATCATGGAGATAAGCTTCTGGGGATATACTGGCTGTATGGAAGTGGCTAACACAGAACAGCAACTTTTTGCAGAGGCCAGGGGAAATGTGTTGTTTCATAAGGGGACTCCAGTAATGCCAAGTATTCATACTGCAGCAAGAGCACGGCAAGCAACATCACACTCAACACAGCTCATGAAGATACGCATTAGCAACAACTTGCCTTTCACACAAACCTTGCGAACTCTGGGTGTTTCAGCTTTTCAGATGGATGAGTGAGATGCACCATCTAACCATGAATAGATTTTGGGATTTGATGGTATTCCCATGTTGGCAGCAGTCCAGGCAGCACCAATTCTCTGCAAACAGTTATGCAATGCACTGCAAGAACTCTGGGTAAACGGCTTTGGAAAATTGATTTAAATTAAATTCTCCATACACTGCCCATCAGCTGAAGATTTAAGCCATGTACTGGTCAGAAGATACAACATTATGACAAAGTCAATGCCCTTAAGCATTATCAGGCCCTGCAACGCAATCGTTTAGGTTGGTAAACTATAGAGATACTTCCTGACCTAAATTTGGTGTTGCTGCTAGCACTATCCCTAAATAACTTTGGGGAATGCTTTGGTAGGTAGAGCATTTTAGGGTCCATTCCCAAAAGGTGGCTTGTACAGAGCCACCTTGTTTTGGACAGTGAGCCAGTTTACCAGCACAGACACGGGCTGGTCTGTGCCTTCTGGTGTCAGTGCTCGGCAATATTCCTGGTCACATTTAATTTACCGGTATAGTCTATGTTGCTCCTTTGTTAAAACAGGTTTAGAAGCGAGTTCAAGTCTTCCATCCATTTCGTGCTAGTGTCAAACACTGTTGTCTTGTAGGGAGAAGAGCAGCTGAGACGAATGTTTATGGCAATGGAGTTTGCACAGTTAATTCCCCAAGCAAAGCCAAAGTCTCAGTCAAACCACTGCCAGAAGAAATGTTTCCATGTTAGCTAAAAAATGTAATTTGGCACTGAAATCCAACCAGCCTACAAGGTCCCACAGTAAATGGGATAACTTCTTCCCCTTTTCTTTTTTTTTAATTTAAATCAGACTTTTTTCATTTAGCCATTGCAGAAGGGTGTAGGATTGACTAAACACAAGGACTGAATCTTTACTAAAAATAATAAGCATGCCTAACAGCCTTGATAAGAAAAAAAGATATATAGTATGTATGTACGTACATATATACGCACACCTTTTATATTTAGGTATGACTATATTATATATTAAAATATTTTTATTTAAAATAAAATGTTATATGGCTGTTTTAGAGTAAATTAGGATGCCAAATCAAGATTCTTAGACCATGCTCCTCTTTCATAAACTGAAGACATCAGTAGGAATAGCATATGTGATGCAAATGTAGACTCACACAAGGATTGCTAGAAACAACTTTATTTATGAACTTCAGTGAATTCTCTGGGTTAACAGCTGGGAGGACTTTGAACAGAGGACTGCTACATTTCTGAAGTGATGGCACAAAGTGTCCAAGGGATACCAGTCCCATACACCACTATGTTTGGACAAAGCCAGCATTCACAACTCCAAGAGGTCCCCCTGAAAATTAGGATGTACCCTAAGAACACCACGTATCAGGACTAGAAGCACACACAAAAATGTATATGAAAGAGCTCAGCCTGAAGTCATTTGGGAGAAGAAATCTGCTGAGGTTTTGGGGGAAGAGATGTAAACCCACCTGTGAATGTCTCCTATTCAAAGCTGCGTCAGGGGAGGTTTAGACTGGACATTAGGAAGCATTTCTTTACCAAGAGGGTAGTCAAACACTGGAACAGGCTTCCTGGAGAGGTGGTCGATGCCCCAAGCCTGTCAGTGTTTAAGAGGCATTTGGACAATGCCCTTAATAATGTGCTTTAACTTTTGGTCAGCCCTGAATTGGTCAGGCAGTTGGACTAGAAAATCGTTGTAGGTCCCTTCCACTGAACTATTCTAGTCTAGTCTTGTGTATTAGGACCTAAAAAGTCAGTGAAGGAAATAAAATGTGAACACCTCTACAGTATTATGTAGGCTTACAGCTAAGAAAAGATTATCCCATACTATGTAGGATTTCAGTTTTGGGAATCTTGGTCTCATCCTAATTACAATCAAAGCCTCGAGATCTTCAAAATTGTTCCTAAAAAAAAAAAAAAAAAAAAGAACTGGGCCCCAGTTCTTCCACAATTTAATGATTTTGTTCCTATCCTTCAAAAAAGGACATGGAGGAAACAATGGATCCGAGCAGGCTCCTTTGGAAAGCGGTCGCAAAGGAGGGCAACCGTGGAGTCTAGCAGCCACCGTGCCACAGGGGAGCAGAGGGCAGCCTGGCGCAGAGCTGAAGCCAGCCCTGCTTTGAGTGGAGTTTGGGCCAGGTGAGGGTCCCCCCGGCCGAAGGTGCTGTGTGAGCCCAGGGGAGGCGTGAGAGGTGCAGCCCAAGCCCCTGCCATGGAATTTGAACCCTTGTTGCTCCTGTGTCCCTGTGCTGCAGCAAATAAACCATGTTTAGGACTTAATAGCTGCCAATAACCTTTTTTTGTCTGCAAAGTGTTTTCAGAAAAAGCTGATTTTGAGCAAATATAATCTTTCCGGGAAAAGCAAGCCCAATCCAGTCATTATCTTTGACAGTTAAATCAGCCCTTAACTTACTTGAAAGTGGTAATGGAGGAACAAGCCTTTGCAAGCTAAAACCTTTCTGGAGCGTACGGAGCCTGTTTCTTGCCCTCTAAGAATAGCATGCCTCCTAATCAGCGTTCCCTAGAGACTCGAAACATAACCAAAAGAGACCTGCAGAAGCTCTGTGTGTGTGTGTGTGTGTGTGTGTGTGTGAGGAGAGGCACTGCATCTTTGCCAACCTATCTGCTCAGCTAAGCTCCGGAAGATTGTTAAAACCTGACAAAACTTGTTACAAGCTATTTATAATGTCCAGAAGTACTTTTTAATTTGCAGTGGGAGAGAAGAGGCAGGAGCCCTGCGAGGAAAATGTCCAGTGTTAACATCTTGCAGTGACCACTGCCAAGAGCCGGCGTGGCTGAAGACCGACCCCCCAGGCACCAGAGGTGGTTCCCCCCCCTGCTGCGCCCATGCCCCAGGGGCCCATGTGGCACACTCTGCATCAACATCGACTCCAGCTGCTCCACTCTGCAGTGATTCTCCTCCCACCCTGCCAGTGCCAGCAAACGGGATGGAGGGGTACAAAGCTGGAGACAACTCCAGTTCCCTGCTGGAAGGCCTCTTTGCCAGTCCAGTCCCCAGACTGGGATTTCTGCCTTCTGAGTGTCTCCCTTGATAACACCCACAGATCATGCACTGAAAAGATGTCAGCAAGAATGAAGGCACCCAGGCAGCCAGTTTTGGAGGCTGACCTCACGCTGGCAGTGGCTGAGCCCTCCCCGGTGATGGCTGGGACCGGCCATGGTTTGTGAGGAGGATTCACACCGCGAGGTCACTCCAGCTGAGCTGCCCTTTCACAGCACATTTTCCAAAATAACCAAGAGAAGGTGACGAAGTCTGTTTTGGTTTGAGGAGTACAGTTAGATACTATCCGTCCATCGTAGAGCTGTTTGCCTTTCATTGACCTTGCTGCAGGACTCTGCAACCCACTCAAACCCAGCCTCATGTTAAAACCCATTTGAGCCTATTTGTGCTCCCCTCAGCCAGGACTAGCTCTCACCCACCCGTGTGACGCAGGCATGGGTGGTGAAGGAGGGCACTCTCTATTGCTGGCAGCGCACCAAGGAGATGCTCACGGGGTGAGCAACCAAGGAGCCCACACCAGCAGCACCCCTGCCATGGGTAGCAGGGGTCATGCGGAGGATGGCGGCTGGAGCCAGATCCCTTTACAAGGCAGCAATTACTGAAGCAGCACCTACCTGCAGATGCATAAAGTACAGGCAAGGGTGTGTCAACTTTTACAATACTCCCTGGCTTTCATAAATCCATTTTATGAGTTGCCTCAGAAGTGAGGCTTAGCACACGAGGTCCTGACCTGTGAGTAAATTCAGGACAGGGAGCAGCCTTTTCCTCAGAGCGGCCAAGGGCGGTCGGGAGCACAAAGCGTGCCGGCTTTCCATTTCTCTGTCTGAAGGAGCAAAGGTTTCAGTGGTCTGATAGGGAGCAGCCCTCATTCATCGCCTGAATCATAATGCTATCACCGTCTGGGCTCTTATCTCCAGCCAGTCACGTACAGCCTGCTTGCTGCCTCTTTGAACTCCCTTCCTCACCGTCTGTCTGGACACACCTGGGAGGGAGGTCCAAGTGCCGGGCTGGGAGCAGGTGTAGAGAGAGCCCGGGGATGGCTGCCCTGTCCACAGCCCTGCCCCGCCCCCTCCGAGGCAGGAGCTGGGCAAAGAGCGGGGCTGGGCGGGGGGCGGGGGGGGTCCCTGAGCTGCATGCTCCCCTTCTGCTGCATGTCCTGGGGCTTCCAGGTGAGGCAGCAGCGTAGCAACAGGTTAATACTGCTAAGGCCAGCGGGGTGTTGAGAGCATTGCGGAAAGCAGTGCAAAGGCTGCTCGAGACAGCATTTAGCTGCTGTCAGCACCTGCATGTTGCCTGGTGGATGCTTTATAATCAAACATTAACAGCTATCATTAGAGCTTCAGCTTTTCTCAATGTTTATTTACAGGAGAAGGTTTTAAATGCAATTGGGAAGGATGTGGACAGGCTTCTGGCAGAGAGAAAAAGAGTAAGAATGGGATCTGGCAGCAAAATTGAACTGCTTTCAAGAGAAAGAGAAAGAGAAAGAGAGGGGGGAAAAGAAAAAAAACCCACAACTCAGAGAAGCCCCATGCCAGCAGAAAGCTGATTTCTTTCATCCTGGTGGGGCGGGCTCTTTGTGGGCGCAGCTCCTGGCCGGCTGCCCAGTAGCGTAGGTGGTGTGCTCTGTACAAGAGTTCAGGGCTGCCAGATGAGCCATATCACCTACAGAGGGAACTTTGTCCTTTCAGCCACAAACTACTTGCCTCTCTCGAGCAGGGGTGTACTGGCTGAGCCATTATAAAGCAAAAAAGGGGAAGCCACCAGTGCAGCTCGCCCTGACAGGGAGCGATATTAACCTCCATTCGGGGTGGAGGACAGAGGTGCCCCAGGACGCACAGGAGGGCTGGGGAAGGCTCAGGGGTGGCTGGAGGCATCAGAAAGTGACTGTAGAAGTGGGCAGATGGGGAACAGTCATTTTTGGAGCAAGGACCAGAGGGGTTTGCATCCAGCATAGCAACACAATGCTCACGGGTACATCTACTGTGTGTATGATGGCCAGACACAAGTGACGTCTGTCAGCTGTGCCCTGAGCTGGTGGGACAGAAGCCAGCACAGCTCCAGCACAGCTCCAAGCCCTGTTTGGCTGTCCAGCTTCTCAGTCTCACATACCTGCCCGGCTCTCGGTCTGGGCTTGTTTGGCTTGAAGCAATGCTGCAGCCCAAGTTGGGGGTGGCTGCTCTGGACTCAGCAAGGGAGGACAAGCTAAGAGCTTGTTAGCAAGACCTCTAGTTTTTGTTTGGTGCCTTTTGTACTGTGCATATTGATGCTGCAATACCAACAAATCACAAAGCGTTACGTTACACCATCCCAGTGCCACACGTAGCAGGGTTTGTCTGAGGAAGAAATGCCCTGTCACATCTGTTGCGAAGAAAACTGAACTATGATCCTGATGGCTATGCCAAGGTACACAGGAGACGTACTGTCTACGCATTTTGTGGATCTGCAGGAGATGAAACTGTGACCTAACATGCTCTGCACATGTCATGGGACTGCACTAAGTCATACAGGCTGTGTCATTTCATTCACTTATCTCCTGTGATTCATTCACTCCTAAGGAGGCCTACATAAATGCTCACTGCTCTTTACACATTGCCGAAGGAAAGTGTTCTCCACAAGATGCAACACAGTATTTTCAGCTGACCAAGCAACCTACATGTGTAAAATCCAAGACCGGGCTATGCAAAGCAGATGTAATGGGATCATCAAAACCCTTATCCACGGGTAGGAAGGCTCTGGAATGGGAAGGAGTTTAAATCTCCCTGCAGCTGACTGAGGTCGCTCACTGCACAGACGTGGCATGGCCAAGCGTGGTCTGGCTCCACACAACACGCCATTACTCCTCAGTTACCTGGGCAGCTCTCCCTGGTGCGGCTCCTGCTAGATGCATATCTCAGACACAGCCACATCCCCGGGACTAGTTAGCACCGATGATTTGGCCACGTGTGGGGCCTCCCTGTCCATGCCACAGCCATGGGAAACATTTGGGTCCCTTTCCCTATGACTCTGAACAACAACATCCCATGTTTCCTTCTCTATGCCTTTGGCAGAGGGGAGCTCCAACCCCTATGTAAAAAAATATGTAAATTTTTCTCTTTGCTTCATCCTGAAAATGAAAGATGCTTTAAAGTCCCCAGCACTTTAATTTGCTGAGCACACATTTGTAATGGCCAGGGTCAATGAAAACAAATATATCTGCCATGAAACAAAGCTAGAATGAAAAATCCCAAATAGTTGCGCTACACACTTATCCCACAGGCCATGAGTGCAGCACCAAACACCATCTTGTTTCTCGTCCCCAAAGTCACAGTGTGGCATGAGCCCTCTACCCAAACTCCTCATGCCTACCTGAAAGCCTGTCTCTCTCTCTCTCTCCACATACATGAATAGGAATGGCCAGCTACATGCCTGACAGCTTATGAAGATGTGAAACAAAGCTCTTAGAAGGGCTAGGCAAAGCCCATGGATACGGCTTACACATACAGTCCGAAGAAATGAAAGAGCTGGCACTCACAGACTGAAGTCACATCTCACTTATTGAGGTTTGTTCTCCTTCAGTACATATAGTCATGCACCTCCCTGCAGCTACACTCAAATTCAGACTTCAGGGGGGGACCCTCAAAGCAACTCAAACCCTTCTTCCTTCAAGCTGGCAAAGAAATAAAAGAGAAGTTGCCATTCTCTTATTCCATCCTACTCTATTCTTAAATAGTTGGGAAGTATGCCATAGCACAGAAGGAGAAAAATCCTTGGTCTAAGCAGTAGCTTTTTGTCTCTGTGCAGTGCTGATGCTCCGATGAACATGAAGAGAGGTCCTGGGGACAGCGGTGGTGATGACAGAGTGGTGGCTGCGCAGTCACAACTGGGGCCTTGCTGGCTGCCTCCCTGAGCCACAGGGAGGGCACAAGGGCTGTAGGCGAAGCTGGTGTGAGCCCACCAGCTCCGGCACAGGGCGGCTCGTGAGGCTAGCGGGAAGCCTACTGCAGTTGAGGGATGCCTTGAAGTAACCTGTGGCTAAACTGTCACGCTTGTTATTTTGCTCTTTGAAATTTTTTTTTTTAATCTTTTAAAAATAGGCCCCAGAAAGCAAAATAGCTGCTGCCTGAGACTCTTGCGTTGCTCTTGAAGACTGTGCAGACAGGAGGAGTTATCCCTGCAGCCAGGTGTGTAGCACATAAGGGACACTGTAATATACAGATACTATTTTTTTAAAGGAAGCTGGCTCTCTGCAAACACATCAGATAGGTCTTCACTTGGGTTTATTGCCACTAGGTCAAAATAGCTGTTTCCTCAATTTCTTCTCCTGCATACAGAGGGGTGGGCTATATGCAGGATTTCAATATTTGCGGTTCTAAACAGGACTTGTACCTCTAAGTTAGGGTAAGTAAGTACCAGTAAGTATCTAGATTTTCAGAAGTGTCAACCAGATAAAAAATCCAGCCATCTTCTTCTGCTCCTATCCAATGCTGAGTTCCTTAGTCCTTAAGCTCCAGATCATCAATTTTCAAACTGATTTTCAAATGTGTTCATAAAAGTCCAAGGCAAGCCTGACATCTTCTTTTAGCTGCTCTAAGGAGTTTAACAAAAAGCACCCATTTAAAAAAAAAAACCAAAAGCTAGCCTCCAAATCTCCACTGCCTGAAAGAGTTTGCCAACACTCTTCAGCTGCCTTCCTGGGAACATTTAATGTCAGTTTGCTTTGCTCTACATGCATGGGTAATATATAATCCTTGTGCCACCACTTGCTTTGAGCGTTCTTCATGACTGGAGGCATTTTTTTTCCTTCTTGCTTTTGATCTCACCGAGACTGTTATTCCTGTAGTAGCAAAGCTATTTGTCCTTTTAAGTAAGCATGTGGTAATCCACAAAATCCATGATTCATAATGAAATTGGCTTCAGTCTGCAGGAGTTTAATGGTTGTCTCAACCCAGTACAACTGGCAATTTTGGAACAGAGCAGCTGCAACCCCTCCTTGAAGTAATAACATCTAAAGTGTTGGACAAACTGGGTAGTTGATGATAACCAGTATAAAACATGATATATAGCATAGCTCTGGGTGAATTAGAGTGCACTTTAATTTGAGCTTGTGCAACCATGTTTAGCAGCAGTTGGTGTTCTGACTGTTTATACTAGTTGTAAAATTAATATCACAATTGGACTTGACTCTTAAAGATCAGCTTTGAATCTTTTAAGACCACCAGCCATGCTGGTGCACTGAATTAGACCAAGACATATGGAAAAAGCAATGTATTTATGATGATGCTCTTTAATTACAGAACAAAAGGTGTTTAGACTTATGCTGCACAGGGAGCTGTAACATTTTTAAACTATCATTTTTTTCTTAGGTGATATATATGTTTCTCTTGTATTATACACTTGCCATACTACTACAATATATTTATGTCTTTGTATTTAAATAAAAAATCTGGGAAGATATGCCAGAACTACAGCCCACAAAACTTAGCCTGATGCCCTTTTAGGCAAACACAATCCCTTCATCACACACAAACCTTTTTTTTTTCCGTCAGAGTACACCTTAAATGCACTTGCTGTGCTCTTAGCACCCTGTTAAAATGCACGTTTGAAGTGGCATTAGTTTCAGTCCACTGTCCCACAGTATTTTACTAAACCTGCCATGCAATGAAACCACCTGCTAACCCTAATCTGCAACAAAGAACCTGCCCCCTGATTCAGAATCTATTACATACTGTGGTTTACAAATTATAGTTGCTTGAGACATACTTTTTACTTGTAGGAGGAAAAAAATAGTCTATTTCTAGCTGTTACTGAGTATATACAGCTTGCTGGGTATGGTGAGTGAAGCCAAGCCAGTCTTTTGTTTCCTTTGATCCATTAAAGTCTGAGCCCGTTTCCTTCTGTCGGAGCAACATCACAAGCAGCAACGTTCAAAGCAATGTTTGTTTTCTCACCCCCTGTTTATGCTCTGTCTTTCTCAAGGATGTTCCTGTTGGTTTGAAATTTCCCAGGATTAATTTTAGCTCGTAAGTGATTTTTTTTCCTGGAAAGCCATAACCAGCAAGCACCTTAACGAGTACTCTTGGCACTCTAAGAACAGATGCTGCGTCCCTTTAAGAGAAAAAAATTCAAAGTGGCCTTTGTTCTTCAGCTACTCCAGGGGAAAAAATAGCCCATCCTTAAATCAGCTTGGGTGAAATCAGAAAAGGCTGGCCAAAAGGGTTAAAGGGAGACTTGGGAGGAAGAGGGGAAAGAGCGTGAGTGTTGAAAATACCCGTGCACAGAGAGTTTCATGTTTTGGGTGCTTGTTTACATTTTTCACAGACTCAGCTAAAGACAGAGGGAGCAAAATATGTGTCCAGCACAACACAAACCCAGGTCTTCTTGTGGTGGTTCTTATCCTGACTGGTGGTAAAAATGACCATATGCATCTCCTTGAGGCTTTAAAAACACCCACGAAATCTGTAAGCAAATACAAAGATTCACCCAAACACTGATATTTTTGGCATTTTCAGCTTCCTGCAAAACAGCTTTCATCTGAGCGGCGCTGACTGCCCAATGCCTGCACTAGACCCAGGCAGCCAGCACTCATTTTTGTTGCCAGTTTCAAATTCACCACCTACATTGGGGAGAAACATTAGTGCTTCCAGGAGGCACTGGGGGATCTCACTCTACCGGGAGCAGCGCCCACGCACGGGCACCCCGGACCTGGCTGCCCCTTCCCGTTCGGGCAGCCAGGGTGAGTTATAACCCACAGGATGATGCTTCTGTTTCAGTCTTGCTTTGCGGTGTGACATTTTCCCCCTCCGCTAATTTCTCTGAGCAGAAATCCCTTTCTTTTCCTCGGGCACGTGCACCTGGAGCACTGAACTCAAAGCAATCCTGCGCCTTTGGGTCGCCGGTGGTGCTGCTTTTTCGATGAAGGTAAAAAGCTGGATCAGAAGATTGCTGGGGTGCTGGGGAGCTGGTCCGGGGTGGGGGAAGTGGGTGGGCTGGAGCCAGTCAGCTAGAGGATGGCTGTTGAGGAATAGCCACTCGATGAATAAGCATACCTGCGTGCCCACAGTCCTGGCCAAAGCCCCGGAGACATGATTGTGCTATACCCTGCGTGGGCTGGGTTTTTTCTTTCTTATTTTTTGCGTAAGAGCCATGCTAGGTTTAATGCTATCGGGGTGCTGCTGCAGTTTGTTGGGACTTGGTTTGTTTGTTTTTTGTATCCATCCTCAGCCTGCACGGGTCCACCTTCCCAAAGTGTGAATTTGCATGTCAGGTTCAATGGAAGTCCAAAGGCTGCCAGGGCTCCCATGAAGCTCACCACAATTTGCCCACCCTGGGCGGCTTGCAAGCACTGTTCACCTTTGGTAACACATCCTAAATGATTACAAATGAGTTTCTATTAAAAATAAGCCAACAACAACCTCCGTTGCCTCCCAAACACATGTACATGAGAGGGGACCTGAGAGGAAAAGCCTCCACAAGACCCTCTTGGTGGCACAGGACCTGCCACCACCTTGCCCCGTAGGGCATTAAGGAAACCGCAGAGACGGGAACAAGTGTGGGGATGTCAACTTTCCAGCTGGCTTGCCATGACAGAGGTCAGTATTTGCTGCTGAAATTTTTTTTGTTCACAGCTCAGATGAGCAAATGGAGAAAAGCAGAAGACCCACATCGTTCCCATCAGCTTGGATGGTGCAGCAGTAATGCTGCAACCACCACATGCCTACGGCCTTCTAGCAAGGGGACATGGTGAAAATAATTACAAAGGGAAACTGCGTTGCCTTTTCCCGATGATTTCCACTGTTTTCCTATGAAACCCTGCGGTTCCCTCCTTTTCCCTAAGTCTTGGCCCTTGTGCGGGCACCCAGACCATAACCCAGGGAGGACACGTCCCCGATGAGGCGCTGCTGGCTCTCCTCCACTCCTGCGCCACGGTGGGGAGTGCTCCACTGTGCACAGCTCCCTGTGAGGTAATTAGAGCCTTTAGTTTTCAAAGATTATATATTTCAGCCATCTACAGGAGGGAAGTTTGCTCTTCCTACCAGTTCTCCACCCAGGAGCAGTTTATCTCCATCCAGATAGGGCTGAAAAGGTACTTGAGCCATTTGCAAGTGTGGGCAGATCAGCTAAAGGTGATTTAATGCAGAAGAGGGCAGAAGAATTGCCTCAGCCCGCTGCCACGGCACCGGGAAGAAAGGTCTTCCGTGCCGCTGGACGGCACCGCCGCATCTTTTGGAGATCTTTCAAAATAAACTCCCAGCAAATGCTATTCAAAAATCTGGGCTAAGCAGATGATGCTGATACAACAAATATGTTATGACATAGCTTTTTTTAATTTACTTAGGAACATAAATAGCTTTGTTAATTGCCATTCCTTTCGAAACTTTGGAAGATGTAAACAGTGTTTGCCAGATGAGTGGGGAAATATATCTGAATTTCTGTGGTGACAAGGGAGACCATATTTTAACAAACACCACTTAGCAAGGGCTCTGCAGTGCTCAGAGTGGAAAATTATCTGGAATTGCCTTTATTTTTTACAGCTTGATCTTATCGTGAGTTCCCAGACCCACAATACCTACCATAAAGCCCTGGGTCCTAGAATTATGGGGAAGCAGAACACAAGAGTTTGTTTAAAACAAAAAGAGAGCACAGGGAAAAGAAAAAGAAATTTGTTTCTCCAGTGGCTGCAGAGATGATGTGGCCTGGGCTGACCCAAAGGCTCAGGGAACAAAACTGCATGAACAAAACTGCAGCTCTCCTGAATTTCAAGCTGTCACAGCTTTCTGGGTCTGGCTGATGGGAATTCTGCATGTCTGTGCTGACTGCCTTACACCAACAGACAAGGACGATGTGCACCAGCCCCTTGTGGCTGGTATCACCACTGTGGCGGTGGGTGCTGAGGACCTCACACGGAGAGACCGGTGTAATATCATGCAACCAGACGGCACATGGAGACCCTGTCCCTCCCAGCCTGCTCCTTAGGTGGGGCTGAGATGATGGGTAGGAGGACCCCAGCCCCTTCCCACAGGCTGACAGACGTGAAGGGGACAGACGGAGGAGGGCAGGCAACAAGGCGATCGCCAGGGACAGTCCCAGGTGAACCAGCCAGAGGCGAGTGCTGGTCTCAAATCTGCTAGCGGTGGCGGCAGGAGGTGGGCAAGCAGCACTGTTGGCTGGGGATGGGGTGAAGCATTTTGGGAGGGGATATCCCATGCCCCACAGGTACTGCTGAGGAGGTCCCCACCTGGATTTCAGGTTTCCTAAACAGCAGTGCAAAAGGGTCAGCCGAATACAGCCAGCATCACAGGGTTTATCCCTAATTCTGCTACAAGGAGTGTCTGCATGTTATTTGACCTTGATGCTACACCACAGGGCCCTGCTCCAAGTGGGGCGGGGAGAGGTTGACCAGAGGAGCCCAGAGGTCCCTTCCAGCCTACATGATCACACACCCCTGCATGCCAGACCTCCCAGCGCTCACCGCCTCTCTGCTGCAGCAAGGGAGAGGTCCACACACACCCCCCGGAGACACCCAGCTGCCTTTCTTGCCACATTAGCACATGGTCTTTCATGCCAAACCCACAACCCTTTCCCACTTAGTATGGATCCCATGCCACTGAAATGGAAACTGCAATCATGGGAGGCTCCTCCCCTGTGAAGCAAGGCAGCCACATGCCTCCGAGGGCGCGGTGAACCGCCTGCTGGATTTTTCGCTCATTAAGATTACTTTATTCATCCCTGCCAATGATGTTCATGAGTAAGGCTGCTACTGCAATTCATGGAAATTGCATACAACACCCCTCACAGATATGTATTTTTCCCTCTCAATGTACATGGTGTCATGTCTGTCTAAACACACACGTTTGGTTTGTGAGTCATTACCGAAGGCAGAGGTCATCTCCAGCACATGCTTTAAATCCTCACTTATCTCTATCATTTATTCTTCCTGTAGTCTAATAGCTTCACCTCCTTTTCTTAATGACATCACCTCCCATGTACAAAAGACACCAGCACCAGTACAGCTGTCATCTCACTAACTCCAACCTCTACCACAATATTGCCAATCCCTGGGTTTTCTTGTTGTTTTGGGGAGTTTTGGTGGTTTTTTTTTTTCCACAGTAAATTAATTCAAACTTTCTGCAATCTGTAGAAAGTCTAGATATGTTTTTCTGGCACATAAGTCTCACTGAATTTTTGCCAGCCTGAAGAAATATCTTCATTCATTTATCTATGCTCCACTGCTGCCATACGAAGCTGTGGAGAGTAAATGGAGTTTCTAATTTGGCAATATGACGTTTGCCCACTTTTCCTATATGTCGAACAGGTGAGCTTGAAAAACAGCCTGATGCACAACATGAAAGCATTTTCCAGGGAAAAGTTATCAAAATCTCAAATTCTGACAGGAGAGGAGATGCTCAGTTGAGCTCCTCCCTCCATCACTCACAGTGGCAAGTTCTCGTACTGGTGTGTTTCTCGCATCAGTGCCATCTCTTAGACATTTCATGTCTTGCACAGCCCTCACGTGCTGAACTGACCCATTGCCCTGTAGCCAAAGCCACTTTATTGCGCTTCTCTCATGCTTTGTATCGTTAAGTGTTTCTCTCCCTAGCATTTCTGCTTAGACTATAAGTTTTGTAGTCACCCTAATTCACATCAATTTTTCTTCCACATTCCCTGCCTTTTTAGGTCTCTCTGTCCATAGTATTATGTTGGAACTATTATTATTTCTTAGTTCCTTGCTACCACAACTGGAAATCCCTATTCTATTTTACTATTTTAAACTTGGGCTATTGCGACTTCCTTCTTTGTTTTTATGTTCCTACACTTCTGGCAAAACTTCAAGGAATCCCAAGTATTGGAAGTAGCAAAGCGTCTGTCTCACTTTTATTGAGTCTTTTTATTTTCATTTGATCTTCTAGAGGAGACGGACAGAAAAATTAGTTATGAAAACCAGCTCCTGCTTAGTCACAGGTGTGTGCAGCGTACTACAGTTTGAATCTAAACCAATCATGCTGGTCCTGTGGGTGGATAACAACTTACAAAAACTAACTTTTAAATGAGGTTGAGTAAAGGTACCAAGTCATCATAATGAATAAACAAATACACCTTGGTATTCCACTTAAGGAGACTTTCTAAGGGAAAATTCCTTTCCTGAGTCACATTTCTGAACTCCCTACTACAACCCTTGAAGACAAATAAAAACCAGGAAATCTGGTCTTCTGACAGCAGGTACAGTGTTCTCCCCACTGACGATGCTGGAAAAGGGATCCCCGTAAAAATGCATTTCAGTGTTGCTATAGTAAAATTATCTTTCAACAGAAAGAGGTGGATCCTGGATTCAGTAAAACATCCTAGCTAAGCCTGACAAGAGAGCACTAGTAGACGCTTTTTGATGCCATTTCCCAGGCATTTCTTACTGCTGCTGGTACAAGTTGTGTGACCAATCCATCAGCGCCGAGCACACAGCATCAATCCCTGCTCGCTGCAGGCCAGCACGAACAACGCATTGGCAGCACAAGGCCATTTCACACCTATTGGAAAAACCCACAGCCGTGACTGAGCAGCTGCTGAGCAAGTGGTCTGCACGGTGCGGCGACAGTGCTGGCAAGCAGACGACGCTGGGCACGCACACAGGTGACAAAGGCAAAGCAGGGTACACACAGGTCCTCTGAATACAGCTCAGGAGCCTCTGCTGTCACTCCCTTGGTCTTCAGAGGGCCACCACACACCAGCTTGTGGCTTCCACAGCTCCCACTCAGGCAAGGTGGGTGGGAAGATGTCTCCAGACTTGTTTCCCAGCGGCTGACGGTGGGATTCCTCTCACCAGACTTTAGATGCCCACCAGGTGTGAGTTAGTGTGGCGATAAATCCCCTCTGCAGCCCTCTCAGCTCTGTTTTAGGTGCTCGCAACAGGATGGGGTGAATCTTGCTCTAGGAGGACATTGTCTCCTTCCATTGCCTATAAAGTGAGCCTGGGTGAGTAGTTGAGCTGGAGACTCTTAGAGTGTAAATGTCTAAGGTCAGGCAGGATGAAACCTCCCTCTTGTCCAAAAACAGGTGAGCCTAAAGGAAAATGCTTGAATGCACATGTTTTTGTGTTAGGTATTATTATTTCTTTGTTAGTCACATATTTGCACATTTTAGGAATGCACAACTGAAATCAAGGTCTGGTTTTTTGACTGCAGAGCCAGCAGGCACCAAACCCAGCCTGAAGTTCTCCTCTTTTTAGAGTAAATATTTTCAGCATATGGAAGGAAAGGCTGCCAAGTGAGGGGAACATTATCTAAACTGCCTCACCAAACGGGCTGACAAATACCTACAGGTCCTTCATTCCTCACCTCCTGGGGCCGGCTCTGGCAGCGTTCACTCGCCAGAGAAATCCTGAAGCCAAGGAAACCACGTGCCCGGGTAAGGTGAGCCCAAGGTTGGCTCTGTCAATCAGAGAGGAGGAACACGGTGCCAACAGCACTCACACAATTATCTGGCTGAGGTTTTGAAACCTCTGCTCAACAGCGATGATTCAGCAGTTGATTACTGTTCATTTACTGGAAACTGCTTCTCGTCACTCAAAAGGAAAAACAACTGGAAAAGGCCTATATCACTCAATTTTACATTAGACAAGACCATTATGGTCAATTGCAAGCTTACAAAAAAAACATGTACTGGAAAGCTCCAAAATCAAAACATTTTTTCTTTCAAGAACCTTTTAATTTTCATGTTAACATAATGTTCCTTCTATTTGCCTTCTGTTTTTCTGGCCTTCTGGGTGTGCACTTCCCATTTTTGTCTGATCTCATGAAGACCAGAAACTTTACTGTATATATAACCCACCTCCCACAGACACATACACACATGAAATTTCTTCCTGTAACTGGGAGCTGAGCACTACAGGGGAAACAAAAAAGAAAAAGAAATACACTTTTGCAAGATCCAAGAGAAGTCACAAGAGTTTATGTTGTACCTGGCATCCCAGCCAACATGCCAAAGACTAACCTGAGACACTCCAGAGAAAAAAGCACGAGTGGCTGGCACCTGTGGAAACAATTTTGAACTGGAGCTGCCACACATATACCACAGCCCATGGGAACGCAGGAATATGCAAAGTCCAGTCCCGAGCTTGGCTAAGTCAATGGCCACTCTGTAATTTCAGAAGGTCACATCCCTGGAACTGCTGCTTCAACAAACAGTAGCATCTAGACCTGGAATTATCGTACTGAAGAGCAGTGGCTTGATCTGGTATCTTCACTGCACTGTTTTGATGCATAATCTGTCCACTGGAAGACTGACACCTGCTAGGAGTCTGCCCACAATGTTTAACACAGTTTGTGCTTTGGGGACTTAACCAGTGGCTAGGAGCCCGGTGTGCCACAGGTACATTTTACAGGTGGATGGATCTTCATCATTCAGTGTCAATGCAGTAATCTTCAAAATAACACAAGGCCCATTTTCTAACTCAGAAACAAAAGTATAGACAACATTTAACAAAAATTATTTTGCTTTAAGTCTTTCCTTTCTGGCCAGGTCATCTGAGTTCAGGAACCAGCCACTAGGTACAAATATCTTTCACACTAGCTGGGAAAACTTACACCAACTATCCCATCCTCATCCATGCTTGCCCTGCCACTAGCACAATGATGTCTTGAGCCTTCACTTGGGCCCCTGGAGGCTGACACAATACCAAGAAGGGACCATCTTCTATAGCTGCTTGAATTACACATTACTCTTATTTCCAGGGCAAGCACCTTCCCAACACCATGCACATACCTTCAGTTTGACCATATCCCCCTCCCCAGATCTAACAACTATGCTTACATTTACATAGCAAACTAAAGACTGTGTTGCTCATCACAACATCCCTTTCAACATATTGAGCGGTACTGTGGCTTCGTCATGTTTGACATCCCATCAGTGCTGCCTACAAGTTATGGGTGGACAGAGATTGCAACATTTTTCCAGAGCACGTGCCTACAAAACTTCCACTACACAGGGGTGTCCATATAACCTGCCTCATTCAGTGACACTTAAGGCCACATCCTGCTACAGGCAGTATAAGATGTTTTTATCAGGTGTGTAATGGTTGCTAATGAAGAACTAACCAGTGGGAGTTGCACCAAACCATCCCACTAGCATGATATCATCTTTCCAAAGGGAGGCATCCCAGAGTTACACCGAGCTCACTCTCAGTGACTCTCAGCCTGTGGCTTTCAGTCTTTGTGGGACAAGATCGCTTTGTTTATACATTCACCAAGATACCAGGACAGGTAGCTCTCCTCAGCTCAGTTCTTCTAGGACTCGATGCTACGGTTTGTCAGGGCGAGTGAAGCGGCCAGCCCTAGGAATATGATCCTCTGAAGTTGTAGTATTTCCATGGGTTCAGTTATGGTTTCCACAACTTCAGACTGGTCCTTGGTTACCAGAGCATTATTTACACATTCATAAAAAAGATTAATTCACAAATGCATATAACAAACCTGTGGGTTTTGTCCATGTAACTCATATTCTGAAATATTGCCACATATTCAATACATGCAATAATAACAGTGATTTGTGCCTGAATCCTCATCTTCTTTTACACACTTTGCCCACTGTCCTCACAATTGCAGAACTCTTGTCTGGCCAGGTCCATCCCATCCCCACGTAAAGTTAATGTAATGGACCAGGTATTCTCAAATACCTGATGGTGGGGCAGGGAAGAGTGGCCTGGGGGCTTCCCTTGTCTTTTGGGACCTGCCTTCTTGCTAATGGCTCCAGTAGTCCCACTTCCAGTCCTGATATCCATCCCAAAAGGGAGCTCTGGGGAGTCCTAGCCCAGCCCCAGCGAGCATGAAATTAGCTGAAGTGATGGTGGCACGGGTGAGGGGAGGATGCAATGTGTGTGTCAGCCCACTCCCCTTGAAGATGAGGAGAGAGGGCTTTTGGTCAGTTTTGTTTCACTTGTGGGCAGAACAAACAATGCCAGACTCTTGGTCCCAAACTGATAAATTTTTAACCTCTGGGAAATCTTTGTGAATCCTCTCAGTGGATTCCTCTCATGCACCCTCAGGAGCCAGGTGGTTTCTGGGATGTAGATAGTGAGCGTGAGCTGCCAGACCACCAGTGCCTGGAGAGGACTTTTATTATGGGACACCTGTAGGCACCCTTGTCCTGCCTGTGGAAGGAATAAGCCCTCCTCAGCAGTCTCCCTCCAGCTCAACATCTCCTCTCACACCAGCACGCAGCTGGGACTTTGTTCCATCCTACCTCTCGCTCAGGTTCTCCCATACCCTCTGTGGTTGATGCCTCCCCATCACCACCACTGACCCTGAGCCTCAAGTTTGGATTATCCTTCCCCAGAGATACACATCTGCCTCCCTGCTCATCCCTACAGCTTAACCAGGCAAGGCGCTTCCTCCACTCCACCTCTCCTTGCCCAAAAACCTCCTCCTTCCAGGCCACCACCACCTCTCCTTGCTGCTGTTGCAACCTCCTTCTCCAGGAGACCAGCTCCCACACAGGCAGATGACCACCATCTTCCTCCCTGCACAAAGCAACCCCAGGCATAACATAACTAACTGCTGTCTATCTCGATATGGCCTTTTTCATTCCCCCTTCACTTCTCCCTCTGCACCTCTGTAGGCCAGTCCCAAGCAACTTTGGTTTGAGGGACCTATGGAGCTCCAGTGACTATAGATTCAGCTCTTAGTCCCTCCCTCCCTGCCTCCCTCTTATGTTATGTGATTTTGTATGGAATTTATCTCATCTAAATAATTTCATCATCTAAGAAGGGTCTAGTCTCAGCTAGGGCCCCCAGACCCTCCCTAAAATCAATAGACAGTCATCTAGGACTGGTAGGATGCCCAGGGCCCCAGAAGTATCCATTTCACCCCATGTCTTGGCAGGACAAACTTGGTATGGGCAGCTCGCTCAGTGACTGCTGCTGTTAAGGGAAATGAAACCCACCCAGGCCACTCAGTCCTCTTCTCCTCAACTCTCGATGCTTGCAACCATCTCCCCAGATCTCTGGATTTCACTCATGCTGGACTTGCCTCCAAAGCTGACTTTTCTGTCTTGTCACTACCTTGTAATTTCTTCCTTCTCGTATCCTATTTTTCATGTCTTGCTCATCCCAGGTTGTAATTAAATTACTCACAGTAGGTCAAGTAAATGTGATGTCACAGGATTGGCAAAACCACTGGTCAAATTTGCCCCTTGCTAAGCCAGTATGATCTGATTTTTGGCCTCAACCCTATGAGCACGCACATACTTGTTTAATTGTATGCATGAGTTGTGGTGCTACCTGCGCTGGGACTATGCCCATGTGTGAAGGAAAGCACGTGCCCACAAGCCCAGAGGCTCACGGCCACAGAAAGGGAAGGGGCTGGTTAGACTCCTTTCGACTGCAGCTGGGCCTGGAGGTCTGCTGCATCCCACAGCAGGCTCTGTTGTCACAAACAGGAAAAATAGGAAAATATGTAGGGTCTTGCGGCTGCCTCTCCAAAGCCTCAGTACAGGGCTGGCTCAGGGGACTGACCCTCAAAATGAGAAAGGAACAGAGAGTACAGCTGTAAAACCCAGCAGCCAGATGTCTCCCAGTCTCATCCTGGTGCAAAAGAAGTGGCCCGCACAAGGCATGGGATCAAGCCATAAATAAATCCCAGTGCTTGTACCTGCATATTAACATTCATCCATCACCACAGTTATTAGCCAGGACTGAGCTGTAACATTTTATGGCATTTAGGACAGACAACACTTTCTTCTGACTTAACGGTATCTCCTGTGAACTAATTCACTCAGCTACAAACCATTACTCTTACTCTTACTCTTTCTTACTATTACTATTACTATTACTATTACTATTACTATTACTATTACGATAAACTGTGCATATAGTGGGTTTAAGTATCAGGCACGGAACAAAGGTTTGCGTGCGCTATATAAGGACTGTCAAGATCCTGAGACAGGGTTAGAAACTGCTTAATGTAGGTGTCTACTTCAGGTGCTACCTGCTGTCACTGAGGTCTGAGACAGCTGAGTGAGATTTAAGTGAGATCCAAAGCATCTAATACAACCATTCATTTCCCAGTGAACACTTCTTCCCATTTCCATAGAACGTCTCTTCCCATTTCTACAGCTACAAAAAGCTTCAAAGGTTTTTGCTTTTGCAGGAGTTCAGTCCCGATCCAGTCTGTTGAAGTCAAAGAAAGACCTCCCTCGGCTGAAATAAGCATTGGATCAAGCCCCAGGAGAAGGTATTTTTGTGGACCGTTTTTGTGGATCCTTTTGTACAAGGACCCAAAAAAAGAGCTACAGGAATAGCACACCACAGATGATATTCCCCCATTACAATGCTCCTAGACATTTTTATTTTGGGACAAAGATTCAGAAGTTCTCCAGCAGGTAAAAATGGCTTTTCCACAAAAAAGCTCATCAGATTCAGATCATTAGCCATATGCCCAAATTTTCTTTTTTTTTTCTCGTACAATTTGTTTGTTTTTAACTGAAGCGAAGCCGTGAATGCATGCCAGCCCTTTATCCTCCCCCAAAAGGGGGAGAAACTTAGTCATGATACATCCATCATTCCCAATTCTTCCAACAGCCTGAATACATCAACAAAACGGCCCAGTCTAATGAAAAAAAAATTATTTGGAAAAAAATAGTAAGTAAAACAAGTTTCCATATGTTTACCATAAAAATAACCTAGACTCCACCTTGGGTTGTATAAAAATACAGACTACAGATTGTATATTTTGGCATTGGTTAAAAAATGCCTTTGTAAACATACCCCATTAAAATTTAACTGCAGCTTTTATCATTTACTCAAGTAACATATGAAAGGGCTAGAACACATTTATCACAGAAGTAGTCATTTTATCAGGGCTTAGTAATAGCAGTGATGTATTGTGCAATTTGCAGTGCATGCCTGGTTTACAATACATTACTGGTGAGTACTATCCATACACATCTGTAAAGTATCCTTTAAAGTGTATCCAGAAACATTAACACCTATTAAAAAAAAAAAAAAACAAAAACCCAAAAAGTTATAGGAGCAGCAGACTTCTCAATTCTGTAGATAAGACTTAAGTTAACATATGTGGTTTGTGTCCAGACTGCTGGCCAAGAGAGGCACATGCAGGAGGTACTACAGCAGGAGGACAAGTTTAATTTGTATTTTTTTTTAGTGGTTACCAAGGTGAAATTAGGACAAATATCCCCAAAAAGCTGTAGTTTGAGATTCGGCATCACTTTTTGGACATAGTTTTTACGGTATCAAAATAAATGTCGTAAGGGTTCATATGACTCATCGAGCTGTCAGGTCTGGGTCCTTCCCATTCAGTTTGGATTTTAATGAGCCAGAGATGCTTGAGAGACTTCAGATCTTCTTAAGAAGTAGCTTATATGACTCACTGAATTTTGCATTACCCCAGCAACTGCCTGGCTAAGCATACATACCACCCATGGGCCAGTGGCAAACCCTCAGCATCCCTCAGTGCCGGTGGCAACCCGAGATCAAGTGGGAACAGCAATGAGCTCACTTGGGCCCTGCATTTCTGCAAGAAATTCCTTTAACAGACTAATTCTAAGCCTTTCAAAGTAGTCACTGTTTCTACTACAAACAGAGCAACAAAAGAGGGAAAGTTTAAATGAAAGAGTTACATTAAACCATCACAGCTACTAAAGTACAGCTGAGTAACTCCCCAGTTACTTTACCGAAGCAGCAAGAACCATATGGGTACCATACATCATTGCTGCATCTCAGACTTGATGAGCATACGGATAATAAGGTTTGTGTGTGAGCGACACGGTACAATGGCAGGAGGTGCACACAACCACGTAGCGTGGGCAAGAAGTGTTACACCCTGGTGTTACCACGCAGTATCATGTATTTGCATAGGAACTAGACACCGTAGGGTAGAGGGACCGACTGATTTCCTCCTTCAGCTTTTCTGAGGTTACTCTGTCGTGTCAAAGAAAGGGGGATCCTATTTATTTTTAAAATTAAAGGCCGCCTGTATCTTAACTATATTGCCTGGCAATTCCACATATGAAGGTCTGCAATTAAGTGTAAAAAAAATAAATGCCTTTCTGTCCTACCAAGTGGGAAAGCTTTCATCATTACAAAAGAGGAGAAAGCAGGAGGAAAGTTAAGAAGACCTGCAGGTGGACAGCACAATGCCTCCTTTGAGTTGAGGGGCAAAGACAGTTGCTCAGTAAACACTCTGCTGTTTATTTTTTTTGAGTGTGTGTGAGATGGGGAATTCAAAGGATGATATTCAGCACAGCTTAGTCTTAGTAAAACACATGTTCCAAGACCTGCAGACATCGCCAAATGTTACAGTCCATTTCACGAGACTTGAATATATCACTTCTGTTGTTGTTTTTGTCGCAGGAAAAATATCCTGAATGCAGGGCAGTGTTTGATTTTGTAGCAAAGTAGATACTGGCAGTATATGGATTAACTAATTATCTCCGTTTACATAAGGAAAAGTTTGTTTTGATGTAGGATGAAAATGACTGGAAAATACAAGTCAGATATTTCGTCTTTTCTTTCCCATGTGCCAGGCACACGTGCTAACAATATCCCCCAGCCATTCATCACACGTTCTGTTCTCTGTGGCTTAACCCCATGGAAGAAGGTCGCTCCTTGCGCCAAGCTGAGAATATGCATTATACCAATGTGTGCACAACACATTGTTGTGCTCCAGCATAGTGTTTTCTCTTGAAGTTTGGAGACTGGAAAAACTGGGCATCGTGTTCATGCCAGATTATTTCTGGAGGTAATTTATGTTAGAAATGAAAGGGAATATCTAGCAGGAGATGCTGATGAAAAGCATTCAAGTGACAGAGAGACGGTGGCATTTCTTAGCTATCTGATTACTGGAGAGTTTCTCCAGTCAGCACAACATCACTGAATCGATAGCAATTCTGCCCTGCAAGGCCACTTTGGGGAAAGCTGTGCACGCATGTCCAGAAACAGTGTTTGCACTTTAACATCTGCGCTGCTTTATCAGTGCATTTTACAGCCACTGCTGTTAACTGAATTATATTGCTGCCATGAGGTACCTCTGAACCCCAAGCCTGTTGCCTTGCACACAAAACAAAACAGGGCCAGGCAGATGGAAGAGAGGGCATGGGGCGAGCATGACAGCCTGTGGCCAGGGTGAGGGCCACCCCCTCCAAAAGGGAGTCTGAAATTATTCTACTTAGTCTAAAAAGCACCTAATGTAAAGCAGCAACCTGCTCAGGGATGCAAGAAACAAACCCGAGTGAGAGCCTTAACCAGTCCACAGGGTTGTTCCCTCATTTTCCAGGACTTTAAAGTCAAATGCAGATGACAGAGGGACCACCGGTGAGGGCATTTTGCTTGGGCACTTTTTTTTCTCTGTCAGCAGTGACAAGTGACTCAGGAATCGGAGGCTGCTCCTGCCCAAGAAGACCTGGCCCCCGGCACTGCCTGTGGGGCTCTCTCCTTGTGTTCACTCTTGGTTGCCCATTCCCCGGTCAGCTGTGGCCTGAGCCAGCCCCTGCTGATGGGAAGAGCACCGGCCAGGGACTCTCCCAGGATGCAGCAGAAACAAGGCAACCGTGTTTCGTAAGGGTGCAGGGAAGAGAGTTAAGCTGCGCAAGCAGAAGTCCTGCCCTCGGCACTGGAAAACAAGCACCAGTCCATTTCTGTTTGCTGCTGTAGATGTAACCTCCAGCAGTACTTAGACAGCTCAAGTCTTGCTGTGGGTCTAGTCTATTCTGCCTATGCACCTCCCGGCGCTACTCATTTGGGTACCACCTTCAGCCATTATTAACATTTCCTTTTACGCTGCTGTTCCAAAACACCAGCACCCTCAACAGGAGCAGGAGCAGGGTGTTTTGGGGTTTTTTTCTTTCTCCTTTTATTGTCTAAAAGAGGCTGGGAAGCATTTTGGCACACTTTAACATGAGAGATACTATAAATTCAAGGAACAAATAACACGTATTCATAAAGCTCCGACGACTGCAATGAAGACCCGAGACGTCCATGCCTACCTCTGCTCCCATCGCGACAGAGAGGACCCGTTGGCTTTGCTGGGAGCAGACAGGTCCCCGGCCAAGGGGGACTATGCAGCCAGCAGGTGGCTGAAAGATGTGCTTCAGCTGTGTGCTCACACAGGTTCAGGGGAAAAGGTGTTTTCCAGCATGGGCATCAGCCTGCCTGCAGGTCCTGGCGAGGCTGCCTCCCTGCAGCAAGCCACCCAGTCTCCTTGTGCTCCCTACAGCATCTCATCCCGGCTCCAGGTGGGGAGCTGCAGGGTCTCAGCCTTTGTCTCTCTGTCTGGGTTTGCATTTTTAAGCTTGGGAGTAATGCAGGTTATAAATAGGTAACAGGAGAGGAGCCGATCACTCGTACCACAGATCACAGAGGTTAAGCAGTGAGATCGGCCCGGAGAACGGCCATTTTGCCTCAAATCAGCCCAATTCCTGCCGGAAGCCTCTGGGGAGGTCCCTGGTCACCGCCCGTGGTGGGGCCTGGGAAGATGCAGTAATTGTTCATACCACCAGAAAGCCCATTGTCTGGGCAGCATTTAAATGGCTGGAATGAATAATTGTTAAATTATGGTGAGCTGAACAAGGAAAACACCCACAACGAACAGCAAGAGCATTAAGTGTACCATCTAATGGTTCTGTGGGTGACCACAATTATTCTTCCATCTTTTCTGGAAACAAATTGTCCAGCAAAGCCACACAGCTACAGACCAGTTTGTTCTGAGGGTAGAACCAAAATATCACAAAATAATTTACAGGGGATACTCCTTTCCTCTACCTACTGTGACTGCCTGGTGCAGCACCAAGCTCCAAGGAGACCATGTCACCTTACAACTTCAGCTGCTGCGAGTTACCCAGAGAAGGTCAGCAGGCAGCTCGCCCTCCCAGTGGGCGATGGGGCTCAGCGTGGCAGCTCTCTCACCGTGACAGCACTGACATTTTCCTCTCAACTTGCATACGGGAGTGCTCAGCATCAGCGTCCTTCTGGTCGCTGGCACCAGGCAGCCCTAAAATGCTGCACTGCTGTGTCCCGGTGGCGCCGGTCCAACCACCTAGTGTGGTTTCCTGCACACGGCTTTCAAATCACAAACCATGGAAATATTTTATCTCCAGTTGCAGAATCATATTGCTGTGAATAGCATATCCTTCCTAATTAATAATTGCAATATTGCCAAGAAAGTTATGAAAGCTTGGGTCCCCCTAATTGTCTAGTCAGCCTGACATTTTCCCAAGTTTTCATAAGTCATATTTTAGTAAATAGCACTACTTCTCTTGCACTTCTCAACACTTTCTGGAATAATTTAGGGTAAAGTTCTTTAACTTATAATTCTAACTTCTTTATTTTATTTCCATTCTAGGTCTTTCCAAAGATAACCTGTCAATAAATTGCAGAGGGATGATTTTAAAATTCCAGTGAACTGAGTGAATATTGAAGAGGGAGGGGAAAACCAGTTTGCCACAAAAACTATTTGCTCAGATTAATTAATGATTTAATGTAGCCCAAACCTCTTTGAAAATAAGAGTTGTCAATTCAAAGAAGAAACACAGAAGTTTCATGTTATGAAACAGAGCCCAGGCTTCATGTTTATTAAACCGTATGAGCCTTGCCATGCATTTTTGGTATTTTGGCACTTTCCCTGTCCTGGGAAGTTGGAAATTAGAATGTGTTGGTTTCTTTGGTTAGGTTAATTTTTTTTAAAGAGCCTATAAAAAAGCAAACTGAAGTAAACTAACCAATTTGGCAAAAAAAATTTCCAAAAAACCAAAGAACCCCCTAACCAAAAATGCATCACTATTAGAAAATGCTTCTCAGGCCAGGCACAGCTCCACTCCCTGCACTGCACTAGCAGCAGTTGCAACACTCACGTGGGGCACAGGGGATCCTCACTGGAAACGTCTGACTCCCTGCCTGACTTAGGGAGCGTTGACCCAGGGTTTACAGCACAGTTTTTTAGGGTTTTATTTTCTGAAGGAGAGTCATATTTGTATTTTCACAAAAAGCAAATGTAAACAAGTATTAAATCCTCACAATTCTTCCCAAAATGGAAGTCTCGCTCCCTGCCAGCCTTATTCATAGAGCAGTAGGTTGCCACGTCAGAAACTCAACTACGACAGGCATCGGCAGCCTCTCCTGATGGCGAAGGGGTTTAATATTTAAGTGACATCCCAAAGCAAGTAGGAGCAGAAATTAGGACCCACATACACTAGGTTTGGGATTAATAGGAAAAAGTGCTCAGTGATGTAACAGCCTTTTAAATCACCCTGTTTGGTGCATGACGTCTGCAGCACTCCAGTATCGCTGTCAAAGCCCAGCAGATCCACAGCTCGTGTAAACCAGTGCAGCTCCACTGGTGCCGGTGGAGCCATACTGGTTTACACAGGCTGAGGACCCAGTTCGAGGCATGTGAAACCATTGCAAAAAAATGCAGGGGGAGTGGGGGGGCTGAAGCAGTTTACAAGTTTGGTTTTGGTTTTGAGTTGACACATGGTGGTCAATGTGCACTAAACTGTAGGCTAGCTGCCTTCCCAAGCCCTGCCATCATCATCATCACAGCCGTGGGAAACAACAGCTACAAACATACCCCTCAAAATGGCAAGGTAGGCGAATGCTGGCAAGATGAAGGTAAGTGTTATGGAAACAGCTCAGCTGTCTGCAGCTTCTCTTATGGGAAAGCTGAATAAGCACGCCGGCCCCAAAAGAGATCGTCTGACCCCCTCTGTTTTCTGAACAGTGTTTCCATACCAACAGCTCGGAGACTGCTTTGGGATATGGCACAATATATGCTGCCCATGGGCTTGATAAGGTGAATACCTTATGATAGCTAATTGCATGGCTACTAATTGATAGGACATGTGCTCTGAAAAGACAATGAAGGTCCTTAAGCTCCTTCTGAATCCTCAGCCTCCTGCTCTCTTCTCAAACACCAGCAGTGAGTGACATTACCCACCTTCAAAAATATCGCCCACTTCCTCGCTCAGCTAGAACTGAGCACTGTGTTCAGTTATCTTTGAGGGATCATGGAGAAAGTAATTCAAGAGAAAATGCTGTGACAAAAAGTTAAACTAGAATTTCTGAACTAAGAAGTTGTTATTTCTCTCAGGACAGGCTGAAATTTCACTGGGGCATGTTGTGTGAAAACAGGGCAAGGAGACAGCCTTCGGTTTCACCTTTTGTAAATCTCTATTTGTACCTTGTTGGCAACTAAGCGCCTCCTAAGGCTTGGCATATGGTATTATCGAAAGCACAAAATAAAAATATTGCACCCATCTGTACTCCTACATGTCTTTCCTAGCCAATTTCTACACTCATGAAAGCAGATTATTTTAATATTACATTTTTTTAAAAATTCCTTAAAGCAATGTCGCAAAAGTGTTTTCAGTTTTGTGTGTCTAAAGTACTTCATCAGAAGAAACACTTCCAGAGAGAATCACATTTACTCTTGGGCTGTTATCCAAGATGTTGGTAGGATGAATGGGCCCTAACATGGAATTAAATGCAATTAATGCCTATGGCAAGGTTCCTTTACATTCCTGTGAAATAAAGGAGAATTCACCTCTCATGTAATAAGCCTATTCAAGATCATTAACTGCATTAGTTACTAATACTCTTAGTCCTGTAGCATCTGTCAGCTCTTTTAATGGTCCAGAGTCCGGGCCAATTAGAGAGTAAGACTGGAACAACTAAAGATAAACTTTCTTTGAAAGTCCCAGTTTCTCTCTGCTGTCGCCTTCCCGTCAGAAAGTGCTTAACTGGAGCAGGCATGCAGCCAAATCCTATCTAGGGAAATTCCCCGCCTCACAAGTTATCTATTTAATTCCAATGGCACTATTTTATAATGGCCCTTCCTGTTTCTTTCTCTTCGCTTCTCAATCTAGCTGTGCTGAAAAAGCACCAGCTTTTCTTGTCTGTATTTAACATTCTAGCTTTTTTTTTTTTTTTCTATATCACTGGACAGGCCCCTAGCCTTTGAAAACTCTGGGTTATTTCTAGATGCGTAAGTCAACAACTTCTGGGGAAGGCTTATCTCGCCAGCTATAAACTCTTTACCTACCTGACTCTCTTGAGAACACGACATATTGGCTGCTCATAATTCACGTAAATGTTCAATGTTTCACGACAAAGAAAAACATGCCGAATTATTTTTATCTCCTCTCCCGGAATAAATCTCCACACAGTTCATTTCCAGGCATCCATCACTTCACACCAGAGGCAGGGCTTCGGTAACGAAGGGAGATCTAAGCGGAGAGGCCTCCGGAGCACTAACCTGCTCCGAGTGGGACAGAAGCAAAGCAGGACTGCATTCCACCTCCAGAAGTCAAACCTTGCCACGGTACCTTTAAAGCGAAAATTTACCAACACATGCTCACACCGTTCGCTTAATTTAAAAGGGCCATAAGCAACGTTGTTCTCTGCGGTGGAACAGACCTGTCTGGAAGTGTTAGATACCAAGGATAGATAGGAAACACAGCACACATTGAAGAGAATTATGGGAATAATTGGAGGTAAAAATTTAAAACACAATACATTTTGCCTCTATCTGCTCAAGAATAACCACAAACTGAATTGCAATATTGTTTCAGCTTGTCTAATTTTAATCATTTATCATTGCGTCAAATGATTCTTGGTCTGTAAATTACGTAAATTCATGTAAATAATGGAAACCCAGGCTGTGTCGACCAGCCCTTAGCAGGAAGTGATATATTGTTGTTGTAGCCCTCAGAAATGAAAGCCTAATTTCTTAAATGCTTTAAGAAAGTGTCCCTATAAAACCAAAAAGTTTTTTCATTGCTGCAGAAACAGTTTTCAATATTTGGCATCATTGTAGGGGACACTCCTGTTTAGCTGGCTCATCTTTGTATGGGCCATTAGCATGAGTCAGAGACACAGAGCTAAAAATTAGCATGTATTAGGTCTAAGAGACCAGAGCAAGGAGCAAGACTCAAAGCAGGTTGGTCTTATCATTTCTAAACCTTAAACTGTCAGACGGGGGGAAAGGAGTCATAACAAAATATTATTCAAACGTCACCTTTTCATAAAAACAGGCCATGTCAAGGGTGTGCTTTTTGGCTATCAGCCTTTCTCAAAGATTCAGAGGCAAACCTTGATAGCATAATAACACGCAAGATAGCCTGATAAAATGTTAATAAGCCAATGAAAAGGGAAAAGTGTCTTTAGCTAGAACTGGGAGTTGAATTTGGGTGGATAAAAGCTTGCAATAGTGTTAGATTACAGAGGGTAACACAATTCTGCCGAACTGCCATGAGATTTTAGCTCAGGATTTTTATAAAAAGGCATTTGCTCTTGATTGTTCCAAGTCCCCATAGAGAGAGACTGGTTGACACAACCAGTTAGATGTCAAAATGCTTTTTCAAAGCTGAAATAAATGCACTGATTAGGGGGGAAACTTCTCCTCCACTCTCCAAACGTTATAATTAAAATAAAAGCAAGGCAAGAGACCTTTGAAATTTGCCATAGGCTTTGCTGAGCTGTATTTGTACAACGTCGCAAGCTGAACTACACTGATTTTGATAAAAGACTGTTCCTGCAACCTGCCACGTGATTAAAAACAGAGCTGCCTTGGGTACAACAGGCAACAGGCAACAACAAATCAAAGACCTGAGGACACAAAGAGGTTCATTGGATGTAGCTCAGATTCAAGATAGACAGTGCTGAGTCCCAGCAGGACCTTTCCCCTTGCAGAAACGCAACCCTGGGAGCCTGGTGTGGCCAAGGCTGGAGATGGTTCTCCCACAGCTTCCTTAAACCCGGGCAGCCCTGCAGGGACCAGGACCCAGGCTCCCACGTGCAGGGGCAGACACCAGGAGCCCCACACTTTCTGCCATCACAACCCAAACTCCCAACCCTAGAGAGACCCAGACCTATTTAGGGCTTGATTTTTTCCCCTACAGAACCTGGAAATCCCGAATTTCTAGGTAAAGCCAGCGCATCAAGAGCTCCCAAGCTCCCTGCTGCAGCACGCTGAGCTAGAGCCAGCGTCCACCCCGACAGCTCATTGCCCCACAAGCGCTGGCAGCAGCCTTGCTCCAGAGCCACAACTCCCCATCGTCCTGGCAGCTACTTGTGAAATTGGCACTGTCCTCGGCCTCCCAGCTGCTATTATTTATTTCATTAGTAAACATGGTGTTTCAATACTTTTAAAAAGTAAATTTCCAGTTTCTGGGAAATAGGAATAAAATTAAATTAAATCAAAACTTTCACAAGATTTCCCGTGTACCAGAAATCCTGCTTGCTTGCCATTTTTCATCAGTAGTTCAGAAAAAAAACTTCTGTGCTGAGCTTGGACGAATGGAAGTGGAGCTTGTAAAGTCAGTGGTTACACTTGGAAATTTACACTTAGGTTTGAATTTCACTCTGAATCACTCCATCGTCTTAAATATCTTAGATAACTTTTATAAGAATGAAAAGTCAAGCTTCACAGACCTTTTAGACATTTAGTGCATATTTTAAAGCAGCATATATATATACATATATTGAACCTGTGTGAATTCATCCTACCATCTGTCAGAAGTATCATATCAAGTGTCTGTAAGGGACTTTGGAGGTTCAGCACAGAGAAGTATGAAGTTTATTCTCTGGGGATGTTCCCTGTTCCTCAAATACAGAATTTGCAAAACCCATGGAAATTTGAAAGTAAGGAAGAAGGAAAAAAATATGAAATGAGCATTTAATTGGGGTTTTAAAGACAAACAGAAGTTGTCTAGGGTAGCAGAACCACGAGGATCCAGCCCTGCAAGGATGGGTCGCCCTGGTGGGCGCCAGGCAGGGAGAGCAGAAAGACAACAGGGACCAGACTGGTGACTGGTAAGGGGCATTTAGCCAGCTGGTTGCCCTGCTTTCAGTGGTCATATCTGAAAACTGAGATTGATAAGCACGTTCAGTGTAGAAACAAAGTGCATGCCAGGAGGAAAGGGATGAAATCATGCCAGAAGGCTGACGAAATTCACGGGGTGGGCAAGCTCATCCTTGTGCTCAGCATCCCCGCGCAGAGGACGGTCAGGGTCTTCCAGTCAGCCTTGTAATCAGGAAAGTCAGAAGAGTAATGCTGAACGGGGCTTTTACTCACACACAGATTTACACACCCTTTGGTGCAGGTGTCCCCTCATTGGTAGGGAGAGGGAAAAAGTGAGGACACTCAGTCAAAGAAAATATAGTTCCTGCACTGCAAATACCCGCCAGAACAAACCTCAATCAGCTGTGCCCCTGGCACACAGCAACACCATGGCTGGAACGGCATGTGCGCAAACAGCGCCGTAAGCATGCAGCAGACACTGTCACTTACCAGGTCAGCTGGCCCCAAGCTGCACAGCGTTTGCCTTGTTCTGCAGGAGTGGCACCAGTCAGCCTGCCCCGAGGACATGGCACAGCTGGCTGAGCTGACAGCTGTTTTGCAGCTGGACTCACGCTTTAAAACTGCACCAGCCCCTCTGCCGGTTGCAGTCATCCTCTACCCAACCTCCCCCAGGAACGGAGAGGGACCCAGACCTCAGTGAACCGAAACCTGTGGATGAGCTCCTCTGCTTACCCATCTCTATGCATCCACGCAGGTTTTGATAAAGGTATCACAGTTCATACCTCTCTGTCTCATGGAGCCGAGTTCAGACCTAATTTAAGCTCTGACAGCTTGCAATGCTGTAGTGTGACAACATCAGCTTTGGCCTTGTATGTTGCACATGAGATAGTCATATGGAGTCTCCAGTATTACCAGTTTAAAATATTATTCTATGATCACTGCAACATTGTCTTTTTTTTTTAAGAGGGCTGAGTGGTCATATATCCCCTCTCAAATGAGCAGTTGAAGCCTAGTTTCTAAAATGTTCTTCTGAAGAGAAGAGCACTGAACACTGTCACTGTACACTGATCAGCTGGTGAGACTGCCCTTGCTAATTTTTCCTTCCACATTAATGTATCTAAACGGTATTTTACAGTCTTTGGACATTCAGCAGTACCTAGTTCGTTATATGTGCAGCTGCATTCATACCAGATGACCCATCAGGAAAGGCAATACAACTCCCTAACCCCAGCCCAACCTATTAACTTCTCTCATATCCCATTTTTCCTTTTTTGTTATTTGACTCATAGAATCAAAAAGTCATGACCTCCAACAGAAAAAAACATGTGTGAGAGAAATAATAGCATGGCATTTTGACTCTCTCCAATAGTTGGGAATATGTTTTCAGAAGCATAAAAAGAGAGAAGGAAAATCAAATAAGAAACCAAACAACCAGAGAGCTAGAAGTGCAGGAAGCAAGATGAGGAAGGGGACGGCAACATCAACGTACAAAGGCGAGTGAAGCCAAGTGAGCCTTATCCAAAGCCACGGAGGAGCAACTCCCCAGCCGGCGGCAAGCCCGGAGCCAAACATCCCAAGGAAAGAAGAGGAGGGAAGAGCAAACGTCCCCCAGCACAGGGAGTACCAGTGGGTGGAAAGCCAACGAGAGATTTTTAAATGTTGATTGTATTTCGTATTGAAGCGTAAAAGAACAGCAAGTTAATGAGAAGGGCTGGCTGAGGCCTCTCCCATAAATCAATTGTCTCTGGGGGGAAAAAAAAGAAAAAGACACTCCTCCACAAAGAAATGCAACAACAACAAAACATCAAGATTTTTCCCACACTTAATAATGTTTTACACAATTACAATAAAGGATCTCCAGGGAGTGCGGTTGCTTTGTAGCGCCAAGACACGTACTTGAAAAGAGCAGCTAGATGAAATTGTAATAGAGCTCTAGCTTTTGTACTCTGGAAAAAAACACAAATATATGTATAGGAGAAGCTTTTACAGAAACAATCCTTTAAAGAAAGAATGAGGAAAAACAAACAAAAGGGAAATGCATTTTCAAGCATCAGTGCTAACCCGCTGAGAAGGCTGCTGCAGAATTAACCTAGTTATTTACATTATTATTGAGTTCAAATAGCGTGTAGGTCTTCAGCATGATTATGCATGGTCAATTTTATTTGGTGAAATACATCGAATTTTATTCAGGGAAAAAACCTAAATTACGTGACATCCACACCCAGCCTCCTTGGGTAGACACACAGTAACAAAATACCGGCCTGCCACGGATGGATTTAAGAAGAAACTGTGACAATTAGAGGCAGCTCCAGACTCCAGAAGTTTGTAGTAGTCCAAGCAAAGACTTAAATTTAGGACCCAAATGTTAATCACAGCTCTGAGAAGCAACTGATTGTCTTTTCAGGTAAATCAGATTTTAGTTTTATAGGTGTTTAAGACATGATTAAGACATTATTGTGATATAATGGCCTGAATTTCGCTAAAACTGGAGAAGGGTTGTTTCTTTCAGTTCCTGGCTCTGACACAGACTTTTTGTGTAACCAATATCCAAGAGGCTTGCTTCGCTTTGCTAAAATGGTGGTAATAATGTTTCTTTTGTCAGTTTAGCTCTTAGCCTTTTCGCAAGTGCTTTCTCCATGTGACCGTCTTGTGACACTAGGTACTGTAAATACACAGACTTACTAACAGTATGGAATCCTTATGATTAACGGCAACTCATTAAATGCACTCCATATGAGTTCTGTATTGTTATTTAGACATTAAAACAATAAAATAAACCAAAACACGTTATAAGGCAACATTGCTTTTTGTTAAAATAAGCTATTTGCAATTTGCATTGAAAACACGCTAGCCAAAATGGCAGCACAGCCCACCCTTGCAGGCCAGTGCAGAAACAAACGTGTGACCCTTCCTTTTCTGAAAAGGCACATTTTCACCCCAGTCCCCCATCTCCCCATGCCCCACAGCGGAGCAGCCCCGGGGGGCAAACGCTTTGAAGAGGGTGAGGGAGGGAGCCCTCAGGGCTGGCCTCAAGCAGCCCCCATGTCTGTGGAGGAAGAATCCAAAGCTCAGGCGAGCTGCCCCACCACGCCTCCACGCGCAGACACAAGGCACGGGGAGGAATGACATGATATCCCAGGTCAGCTAAGGTATTTGGAGATAGGAGTCAACACTCCTTACATTTCAGACTTCAGTATAGCTGAGAAGCAAACAGACAACTGCGGCTGACCTTTGAGCTCCCGTGTCCTATTTTGTAAAGCACGGCGTCTCGCTGGGAGTGTGAGCTGCTGGGTTTGAGTTCCACTCTGTAATTGAATTTAATGGCAGAGCATCTTGCAGACACTCCAGAAGAGGGGAACTGCATCTTATTTGCATTTGTTCCTCTCCTGTAAAAGGGATTAAGGGTGACTAGTTCAGAGGAATCCTGCCTGATAAGTCTCCTGGTGCTGCTCGATGGAAACACAGAGCGCTCCCGTTCTGCATAAGAATTAGCAGGTTGTTGGCCCTGTGGGAGAACATAATTTAAAAAAAGAAAACAAACCACAACACCCTGACTTACTTAGTGCTAGGATTTCATGCCTTGCTCTCTTATTTCTATTTCTAAGACACCAGTAACACACTGAGTCACAGCAGGCATGGGAAACTTTGCTCTTGGTTGCACAACGTCACCGCTCTCCTGCATCGTGATCTTATGAAATTCAGAAGTATCATTAAACTGAACCATCTCTGAAAGGCCATCTTATATTATGTAAACAAACAGCTTTTAGTCCCAGAACAAGAGATCATTGTGTAAGATTATGCATCATCTTTGCATAGTTCAGACATCACTGATCTGATGTGATAGAATTCCTGAGCAAGAAACAAAGTCCTAATAATACTGTTTCATTAAAAAAAAAAAAAAAAAAGGAAATTAGCCTGATTTTTACAAACAGTTCCACTGCTGGTGAAGTCTGGGATCCCACAGTCTCTCTCAGAAGTGGGCCATGGGAAAGGGATTCAGGCTTGGATTACTTCCCATTCTTTCAAACACATCTGCGGCAAGCATAGCGTGGCAATGCCTGTTGGATACGAATCCCCTGGCACTTACTTACACCTTGGTGCTTTCGGGTCCTGTGAACTTCAGTCAGATTCATCCCTAGAGGACCCATTTTTCAGAGGGATGCCTTGGTTTATCCCTTAGACAGGGCACTTCTTTCTGTTCGAGCGAGCTGCTTCTCTCCAGAATAAGCTGGGGGAAAGGAGAGAGGCGATGGCACCGACGTTCACCCCTGGCAATGAGGTGGCACTGCTTTCCTGGAGGCAGGGCTGTGGTGCAGCCGGAGGAGAAGAGCTGCAGCTTCCTCAAGCTTCCCACAGCCCCATTGGCACAGGCTGTGCAGAAGACTTGCCAAGGAAGTGTCACCCTCTGGGCGTCCCAGCCAGCTCTCTCCACCTCGGGGGATGGAGCTCAGCACTTGGGTACAGCCAAATAAAGGTTGCTCCAGGTGCCAGCAGATTCCAGGCAATGAACCCGGTATGTACAGAGGCCTGCCTTCACCCACCAGCTGGAGGGGAACACAGCAGCCATTGAAACTTATTATAAAGTATGTAGTATTTACCCAGAAAGCCTTTATGGCCTTTTGCTGAAACACATGCGCTATTTGGGCTCACATTAATACACAGAGAGATACAGGTCTCTTGAGGCATGTGCATAATTTAAATAGCTGGCGTGAATTTTTCTTTCTAAAATACAGAAGTCCCCTGATCCACCTTGGGGACAAGTATCTGTAGTTTTAATTCAAAAGGCAAAGTGTCTTTTAGTCTCCAGCAGCAGCATCTAGCACTGCTGCCAGGTGGGGAGGGGGCTGGCTGCTCCCACTGGATAAGCTTCCAGTCTGGGCTTCAGAGGCTGGTTAGCAACTGGGGAGGAAGATAAAGGAGCTGGAAGGGGTATGCATTGGGGAAGAGTAATTGCAGAGTTACAGGGCTCTACCAGGCGTACTTCTGACCAGAAGCCATTCATTCACAGGCCCCTCCTGGCTGCCTTCATCTCTCTGCAGGTATGCAGCTCTGCACACTGGCCCTCCCTTTCTCACCTGCTTTAACCCTCATTCCAGAGGCTACATCCCCACTCCTTCATCCCTCACCCTGCTCCATTCCTGGCCCTCCATCTACATCCCGTCCTCCATCTCCTTCATCTCTCGTTACCATCACACCCTACCCCTGGATCTACAATCCCATTCGCCCAAAGGCTGGCCACTTAACTTTGCCCTTGCCCATCTCTTTCTCCAGATCACAAGCTTTCCATCTCTTTCCGAGTTCCTTTATGCATCATCTTTCAATCCTTGTCTTCACACCCAGACACTGTACCTATGTATTTTTACACTTTCCAACCTGTCATCACTGACTACTTTTATTTTGCTGGGACCCATTCTGAGCTCCTTCCTCCCTTTAATTCAATGGCACGGCTATGATTCTTTCACACATGCCTCCAAACCATGCTCTTGCTGGCTTCTCCTTCCCAACACGAGGTCTACCCTGCCCACTATCAGCCCTTGCTCACATCTGACACCTCTTTTCTCTGTTCTCTTTCTCATACTACTGATGCCTTTGGTAGGTCCCATGACTCCGCTGACTTCCCTCCACTATTAGCCCGTCCTACCCTCCAGCTGCCTTGTCAGCTTCCTACCTAGGAGAACACAGCATCTCTAACTCCAGATCCCACACCAGAAAGCCTAGCTTTCTTCTCATCACTTCTGACTCATCACTACACTCTTCCATCTGTCTCCACTTCTCTCTCTCCCTCTACAGAGAAGTGCACCAGTTTCCCATGACAGAAGATGAACAAGAAGCCCACATACCCTTCTGCCACTCTTGGTTCCACTTCTTCTGTGACTGTACCATGAGATGGAATACAAGGGAGATGAGTTTTGTTGGTGGCTTATCTGCATGTGACCCCTCCCTTAAATTATCTGCTGATTTCCTTTGAAAACAGTCATGCGTCTTCCAACATTTTTCTTTTCACATTATAAATGCACTTCAGTCTTTCCACTACTACTATTTTTTTTAAACCAGGCTCCCCCTCCAACTGTTGACTGGTGTCTCTTTTTTCTTCCATCTCTAAGTCCATTGAATTCACCATTTTCAGTGGTTCCTTTCTTCCAATCTCATTTTAGGCCCTCTTCTAACAATTTCCTGCCATGGTAACTCACTGGATATGCTTCTCAGTCTCATTAAATGAGCTCTTCCAAGTCATCATCCAGCCAATGTTTTTTCTTATACCACCCCTTTACCTTGAGCTGTAGTCCTCTGTTGGTTCTCTCCCTAGATTTTAAATTTCTTTTAGCATATGAAAGGAGGACCCATCCCATATGTAGCCTTGTCTTTAATCCTTCTTCATCTTAATTCTTGTGGGCAACCTCATCTTCAGGAAGCAGAACCTCAAGGGCTGGAAGAGACCTCAGGCAGATGTCTGGCCCATCCCTGGGAACAGGGCAGGCCCAGCTATCATTTATGAAAGGTTTTTGACTACCTAGGTCTAAACAACCTCCAACGACAGAGACTGCAGAGGTTCTCCAGCCAATTTATGCCTGATTTTGCTATTCAGACCAGTAGAAAGCTTTTTCCTGATGTTTGACTAGAGTTACTCTTGCCACAATTTAAGCCTGGGACTTCTTGCCCTAACGACCACAGACAAGGAGAATGGATTATTCTTTTCAACTTTGCAGCACCCTTTTATGTTATGATATTCTCTCTCATCCTTCTCTTTTCTAGACTAAGCAACCCCAGTTCATACATGACCATGTTCGTCTAATCCCCATTCACCCATGTTGCTCTCCTCTGGTCTCCATTCAAGCAGCATATCTTTCTTGAATCACAATTTAGACACAGCTTTACTAGTGCTCACTAGAGCAAATGGATTGGTTCAAATGTCCTGCAGACTATCTTTTGATCCACATAGCCCAGTATGATGCTTGCCTTTTCCAGAATAGCATGATATTGTCTCACTTTCTTCCACTTCAACTTTCAGAGCCATTTTCTGAAGAAATGCCAGAGAGCAGCGATAGTTACATGGCTGCTTTATTCTCAGCTAAGTCCAGTACTTTACATTAGACCTTGTTGAATAGCATCCCATTTTTCACCTAGTTTCTCCAACGCCTTTGTATCATTTGGATTTAACCAGTATGATCACAGGCCCCTCTATCTCACTGAGATCTCTTGCTACATCCAGCTTATACAGTTTTTCTCTATCATCTCTCTAAATTATGTGGTCTCCCACCCATCCAGGCAGCTAAAAATCTCCTCTGTGGGCTTTCAATACCTCATGTCTATGTTCAGACTGCATCTTTTTCTTTAGCCTTAATAAATAAAAACAACTTCTACTTTCACACATCCCAAATATTGCCGGAGAAATGGTTTTCCTCACCAGTGCTCTCACCTTGGTACACCCTGTCCCTGGTGAGTTCCCCCCACCTTCTCTGCCATATCACACCATCAGCAGCTTGTTGCCACTTCACACATCATCCCCTGTTCGCTGCTGAGCTTCCAGCCTACACTGTGTTTGGCCAGCAGTGTCCCTTCCATCTTCAGCTTGCCACGTTACTAACAAGCATTTCTGGGTTTTCTCCTAAGTTCCCCTTACGCTTCAGGGCAGATTTCCAGAAACAGCAAAGAAACTCCCAGGAACTTCATTACCCTCTTCAAACTCTTCTTAAAAACTTCTTCTTTGTCAGGAAGGCTACAATAAATGCAGAAACAAATACAACAATAAATGCTTGGTGTGCTGAGAACACCAAATACCCTCCTGACTGGCAGTGTCCTCTTGCTTCCCTACTGCCCCCTCATCTCGCTCCTTCACCCACCGGCTGCTGTCCTGCACTTCTATCACACATTTTTTAGGAAGGGGCCTCTCGCTCCAGTATGTAGTTGTACAAGACGTAGTCCAGTGGTGTCCCAGCTTCTGACTGGTGTCTTAGACACAATCTAACAACAAATACCCCTAAGTCATGGCAGACCATACTGGAAAGTTAACCTTGATAACAAGTGGCTGCAAGTTGTTTGCATTTGACCGCAACTTGGCACTCCCTAAGTTAGCACGGTGATGATATCAGTTCATTTCCCAGTGAGCAAATCTGTTAAAAAGACACTGAAAGTAGCTCTCAAAGCAAGTTTCATGGCATTTGCTGCATGACCCTGAAGTGAAAGGAAAGCTCATTTTCTAAGGTGGTCCCTTTGGTTTAGAAGTAAAATACCTGTGGAGGGGAGTGGAGGGGAAGGGGCACTCTTGTTCAAGGGATAAAGAGAAAATTTCAGTTTTCAAAGCCATTGGACATGGTACTGTCAAGTAGAAAGCACATAAGGAAATATAGCAGCGTATCACATATAATCTTTTCTGGTTTCAGCTTGAAACAGTCTGCACTGGTTAGTAACTTAATAATTTTGGAAAGTGTGAATACCTCCCCTCCTCTTGTAGGAGTTGTACTAACCCTGCACACGTATACCTCTAAATAAAGGACAAAAAGCAAACATGTTTTGAAGAAGGACGTAGTCAATAAGAAAAAGCCCTCTGTATCTAGCAGACAGCTCATAGCGGTAGCAGCACTGGTGATGCTCAGAAGGGAGTGCTCTGTATTCGTGTTTACATATTGATTGTTTTGAAGCCTCTTTCAGTTCCAGGAATGATAGACTATAAAAAATGATATATATTTGTGGTTTGGCACCCAAAAAGAGCTTCAACTCATGCACCATCGCTGGCTGCCAACATCTGCAAATTATTACGTGTTGGTTTTGTTTGGGGTTTTTTTTAAGCCTCAAACTGCAAAACTAACGTCACTCGCTGGTTGCACCTACTGCCGAGTAACAGGGTGGAATTTTGGTATAGGAGTTTCGCCAATGCAGGTCACCAAGTTTACTAATAAACATGATTTTATGATAATACTTATCCTCTCTGCTGCTGTGCTATAGAGTAAATTCCAGCTAAATAAAACTCAGAAAGAAATTTCAGTTTCTTTTCAAAACCAACTAGTGAATAAAGAACATTGAGATTTATTTTTAAAACAATCTTCTGCTGAAAATCTACCAGTACCATGGTATAATGACACTTGGCATTGTCAAAGGAGGAAAATAATCTGCGCAGATGATTTTGGAACCGTATGTGTGAGCAGTGAGGAACAGTCTGTCAAAGTGTAGAGCCCTCATTCTTGCTGAAATACTTGGCAATGATCTGCACATAGAAAATCTGATGCCAGAAGAGCTCACCACGTGCTTACACAAGCCCAGCAGATCTCGTGACTGACACACAGCAGCACAGATGTGTATACAAGGAACCATCCTTAACCAACATCTGTCTCAGGCACAAGTGAGAAAGAAAGCATCATCCTGAACAATTAAGCCACAGCTGCCAGGCAGCAGCAAATACTTGCTTAAAATGCATCACGTGGCATCAAGTCATCAGGGACAAACACCATCAACTTCAGCAGCTGAAGCACACATTTTTTTCTTGCTTATAAAGGGCAATAACGTAGGCAAACGGGAGCACCATGACACTAACTTTTCCCCCCTTCTTGCCGGTCTAATTTCAAGACCACAACAGCAAACCCACCACTGCATATGTGCGTCACGGAAAAACGGTACTTCATGAGACTCAGTGTTTGTTTGCAGAGAGAATAGGCATGCTCATAACGCAGACGGATAGCCAGAATTCATCTGGATTGGAGTAGAAAAAAAGATAAAAAAACACTGGTTAATAAACTCAAGTTCAATCCCTTTATATTAAACTGTTAAATTTCAGGCTCCTTTGTCTTCGCTGCCATTTTAGCTTTAGTTCAAATTGAATCTGCAGCATAGGCATAACATTGGCCTGGCATGCCCATGTGGTACACTGAAGCAAAAGCACTATTGTATTACAAATTCATGCCCTGGTTGATTTTGTAACTGCTTTCCAGTACAAATTAACCCTAAACCATCAACAGGTCCACAGCAATGAAGGTTATTGTTGCTGTACTGCCTGCATGCAACATGCCTATGGGAAACACCCAAGCCACAACAAAAGGTCCACAAAAAAATTAGAAATGCAAACTTGAAAAACCCATGCCTTGTAAGCCACAGTGAAACAGTTTCATCTGCTGTCAGTGAAGACAGCTCTGCCAGAAACAAATATGCCTGCATGGCCATGACCTAGCCAACAGAAGCCATAAAAGGTCTAAACACCAAGATGCAGCTCTCCTCTTCAGGAATATCGATTAAGTAAACCTAGACCAGGACAGTGGAGCAGTGGTCCTCACCACATTTGCTCTGCAAGTGATGCTTTGTCCACCTAGTTTCAGCATGGATTTCTCTTTCTCACATGCAAAATGAATCACAGGTCAGCATAAACACTGTCAGATGCCTTCAAATCTCCCAATTTTTTACTTTTTTTTAACACTAACACAATGATTTTGCATAATAAGCTCAGCTACTTTTCCCAGCTCCTGCTAAGGCTTTTTTCTTAGTCCACCAGTTACTGTGTATATGGCCAGCTTTGCCATACAGGGCTCTGACTGGCATGCACTGGTCTCTCCACCGCCCGCCCCAGGTTAGCACCCCTGTAACAGAGCTGGTAGAGGCAAACCCACGCTGCCTCTCAGCTGCCACAGGTCAAAGTCCAGCTTATTATTTAATACATAAGCTTGAATGGATGAGTCATAAGCCCGCATGCTTTTCTGCTACTGGAATAGTAACTTTTGGTGAAGGAGCAAACAACTTTTCAGACTGCTGCAGCTAGACTGAATGGAGCCCTTCACATTTTAAGCATACCGGTGAGGAAATGCACACTCACACTGAAATCCCGTGTGAGATGGATCGAGGGCACGGTGTAACTCAAAGCCATCTTCCTCTCTTCGAAGAGAAGGGCGAAGAAAATAAAAGATCTCAGACCTGTTCATGCACCTTCTTGCTCTCACATGCATATATTTCTCAATGCACTTGCTCATCTTCTGCAGCCTTGCATTGCCTTTCCCTTCTTTACCTGCGATCTCAGTTTTAAAAGCCACAGAAACTTTTTCCCTCTTAAAATTCCCCATCATTTAAATTCTCCCTCCCACACATGGTCTTTGTAAACGGATGGTAAAATAAGTTTGTATGAAGCTGTGTACAGTAAAATTACCTATTTGTTGCCCAGCCAAAGCCTACCAGAGGATCCCCATGAAGAATCACTTATAAGCTGAAACACAGTGCCATGGTCCAGCATGTGTTTGCGTGGCAGGAGGGTTAGCCGATGTCTCGGCCATGCTCTATCGCATGGCACTGGGACTTGGGGTGAGTGCATACAGTGATGGGTGACAACCCGGACCAAAGGGGAACGGGGCGGGCAATGGGAGGACCCCTGCATGGCCATATGGTGGGAACAGGGTGGCGTGCCTGCCCTGTGCGTGGCACTGTGCCCCACAACGGTGAGAGGGCACCTGGACAAAACCTGGCTCTGCCTGCTGGCCCGTCTGCCCTGCTCAGGGGCTGCTGCCTCTGTCTTTCAGGCAGGGATGGGGGGAAGGTGTCTCTGGGCAGCATTTCAAAAGCCCAGCTGGGACAGCTGAGGAGAGTTGGGAAATCCCGATTTCCCTGCTGAGACAACTTGGAGCTGGAACGGGACGCTCCCAAAGATGGAGAAACGAGAAAGAAGCAAATTAAGAGTCAAGCAAAACCCAACCAAACCAAACATGAACAAAAATAGTCCTACGCACATCTGATATGCTATAAATCCTGTTCTTCAGTGTGGGGTGTGTATTTTGCAAGTCTGGCCTGTCTGTGAAGAACTTTCTCCAGTCAGATCTGGAGGCCAGGCTTGCTCACATGGTGTCCATCAAGAGGAAACCCCTCGAAAACTGGGTCACTGAGGTTCGAGCCTGGAGCCCGGCCACAAGGAAGGAGCCCAAAAGCACATCACTGAGCTTTGCAGCGTGCAGGCAGCTACTGACCCGGGTCACGCAGCGGCGCCCACGCGGTGACCTGACTCCCTGACACTTAAGCGAGGGCCAAGCCGTAATTTAGATGAAGCTAGTGATTTTCTATCAGCTCCAGCAAGCTGAAGGTCTTGAACCCATGAGCTCACACGGCTTGGTGTCACCTAACTAAGCTGACAGCACCAAATCGATGAGTTCATGGTGCCCTGTGTTTCATCTATGGCAAACAAAACTGAAGAAATAGCACACCAGCACTGTCCTTTGGGGGGGATGAGATCAAGACAGAGGTCCTGAGCATGGCCAGACTTCAAGAGGAGCACGTGTAGACAGCTGAAGAAGCATTCCTGTCTTCCACTTCTTTTGGTTGCAGAGGACAAAGCCCCTTTCCCTCAAGGAGCGCCTCAAGCGAGGTTTTGCTCCCTACCGTCTCACTGCAGTGGTGGTTACGTTTTAGACCATCGTGCACTAGGATCAAGGCAGATATGAAGTCACAGGGAAGACTGAGCTGCTGAAATACAGCAAAGGAGATGGAGCAGGAGAATGCAACGAGAGGAGAACTAGCAGATGGGCAGAAGATAGGCTAGATGATCCTGAAAGGGAAGAAACCAGTGAGTTTAGAGCTCTTCCTCTGCTTCCTGTGTTGCTGGGATCCCAGCAAATGTGTTGCTGGGATCAGGTAGGATAATCCTGCTCCTGGGTCCGTTTCTGCCAGATGTGCCTGTTCACATTCTCAAGTTCAGTGCACCTCCTTCAAGCAAGCACATAATAAATTCTCAAATTTCCCCCACGCCGCTCTTACACGCACACTCCATTCCACGTTTCCCCAGGGGCATTTTCCACTGGATCTGTTCTGTTGCAAAGGCAACAGATGGTTGCCAAAAAAAATCCAACACAAAACAAAATAGCCCAGACAGCATGGATGCAGTTCATGTAGTTCAATTGTAGTGCAATGCAGTTCGTTGACCGCTCTATCATTCCCTGTCATTACTGGTAAATTATTCAATCTGTTATCAAGGAAAATGCTTTAAACATGCAATCATCTATTGTTTATCTTGTGTTCTGAAAGTGTGTGGTCATGTCAAATGTGTCCTAAATTCTTTCATTTTGTCGGCCCAGTTGTACCTAGACACCAGCATAAACAAATACCAGATACACACACCCACAAGTAATGTGATGGATTCAATCCACTTCTGATGCTTCTCTTTCATCTTCAAGGAAAGAGAAGGGGAAAAAAACCCTGCTCCACCTCCACTGCACTCACACCATCCCATCACCACCAGCCTGCCTTGCTCCCATTCGAGTGGGGATTTTCCTGAGCAATGTGGGTCTGGCACATTTTTTGGCACAGATTTACTGAGCCTACAGAGTGACCTTAGTGACCGAATGGCACTTACATGCTTCAAGGGGTGAGTTTGCGACTGAGAAGGTTTGCAGGGGAATTATTTGTACAGCTGCATCACTAAACCAGAAGATAAGAGGTCTGAATATATTGGACCTGAATGTGTGTGGCAATATCACCTCAAAACAGAGAGCATGCACAGTGAGCAAAGTCAATTATCCGGGAGTTTGCCACCAGTGCCACACGTGGAATAAATGCAGTGTCCTCTGCTCCTGCCACCGTGTTCTCCATGCTGGAGACCAGGATACTTGGCTGGGAGTAAAACCAGGTTTCTACTGCTGCAGGAGGCCAAAGCAGGTGGCATTCGACCCTCTTTGTGTTCAGGCTGGTTTTTCCCCTCCCTGCCTGCTTTGAGCTGTAAACAGCCCAAGAGAGATGTCCTCTTAAGTAGCAGGCATTGCCATCACCTGGGAGTGGCTCCCAAACACTCCACCATTTGAAATCATCACCTTGCTTGCAAAGGTTAATAGGACGGGCTGATTTCCAAGTGGGAAGCTTTGGCCATAAATGGGTTAGCAAGAGGGTGGGGAGGAGACAGGCCCTTACAAAAACAAAAATTCACTTAACCAGCAGTTGTAACTGGGCAAGGTCACTCACAATACGCAAGAGGTAAAGCCCAGCGTAACAGATATTTATTTAATATGGGGAAGTGTACCAGGCCACACATCTCCAGTGGGGATCTGCTGCCCAGGCACAATGCTGTTGGGCATCCTGCAGCATGGGAAGACAGGACAGGTCTTTATACCAAGGAGCAGGAGCAGGAGCACCCGCCAAACAGGAACATGCAGTGGCAAATGCCAGGGCTCAATTTTGTTTGATTTATGTCTGGTGTGAATGAAGCCACTGCATCTACCTCCATCCCATACCTTAATGCGCTTCCCCCACCACATGACATCTTTTTTCCCCCCTGCTTTTATTCCTTCTCATTCAACAGCATCAAGTCTCATGCATCAGAGTATATAGGATGGGGAAGCACTGCCATGACCTCTCTGCAGGTCATCGCAAGGGACAAACACAAGGAGAAAAAAACACCCGTTCTTGGAAAACAACTACTGAAACTTTTCTTTTCCGACATGGACTAGCTTGGCAGTTCGTGCTATTTATAAAATGAAACATAAAATGTCTTTCTCTCTTTCGACAAACACTGCTGCACATGTCTGCTTAGATCTATTTCAGGCATCAGTACTTATTCAAGGCAAATCACAGCTCTGTGTAGGTGTGTCAGGGATGATTCAGCAGACACACGCATGGCTGAAAAGGTACCATGCCTTTGGAAAACAGAAATGTTGTATACCCCTTTCTAGCCAGATTCCAGAAATCTCCCTTTTCATGCTTACGTTAATACATAAGGTGGTTCTGTTCATTGCTGTAGAGAGCTGCTCCTTCCACTGGCGCAGAGGGTCAATCATGGAGTCTGTATTAAGCAGAAAGTACCACACAACAGCATCAAAATACTGATGTCTGTGTGTGTTGTATCACTTTCATTGAACAGCATCGAATTTTTCCACAGCTAAGAAAGGGGACAAACAGCAGTTTGGTGACATATACATCACAGCTAATGTTTCCTTTGGTGTATATACATATTTACATAAAGAACATTTAATAGTAATAGGGAAACATACTTAAGTAATGCCTTTTATACTAGGAAACCAATCTATGAATTTGATCAATCTGTTAGATTTTTACAGCTTGATTATTAAACCAAATTAACTCCTACTGTTACACACAGTTCTTGCATGAGACATATCACACCCCCCCACATATATCCAAATATTTACTCTCAAGAAGAGCTGACCTCTCTTAATGCCCAAATATTCTGTACTACTCCAATTTAGATGTAAAATGTCACATTTTAAAAGAAGAGCCTTGGGAGAACATACTGAAAATAGCCATTATGTCCACGAAAACATCTCATTATCCAAAATTGACTTATGTTTAAAAGTGTCCTGTTTATTTAAAGCTCAAGTTCTAAAAATAAATTCCACATTTCCCATTCTGTTCAGATAAATAGTCAATTACTTAACATGTTTATGGCACTAAAATGAACACTGGTGTGTTTTGTTGTGTTTGTGTTTTTTTTTTAAAAAGTGTTGTAATGACAACCAAAGATTTAGTAGCCATTTTAATTGCTGAAGTTGATCTCATAGGAAGTGCTTTTGGAGAAAGACAGGCTTTTAGCAGGGCAATGATTTAATACATTGAATTTACTGCAAGATAAATAAGCAAGAGTAATACTATTTTCAAATCCCTCTACTTTTGCCTATGTGAGGTCTCCATGAGGAGTATCATTAAATGGATCAAGAGGCACGCAGCTGACTTGTCACGGGGCACTGTAAGAGAAACAAGCTCCCCCAGTTCAGTCCTCATTAGGAGATGCGGAGGGCTGATGCTTGCAGTTTTTGGAAGGAGTTGCAAGAGAAAGTTGCTTTTGCTATTAATTTCATGGGGTCCAGATGTGAGGAGATGAGAAGCAGCCTCCTTGCCACACTGGAGATCTGGCACAGGCTTCCAGCTGACAAAAAGCCTAAAAGCACACAGTGATGTTTCCAGCATTTCAGGTCTAACACATCAGGAACTCTACCAAACGGCTCCACGGGTCTTCTGGTCGAACTGGCAGGGAAGCTATTGCCATCTAACCTGCCAGATCCTTTTCTGGAGGACTGATAGCATGACATACCTTTCTCAGGGTTATAAAAGGGATTCTCCTCTGACTTAGATACTGACCTGCTGTAGCTATTTACCTGTGCATAATAAAGACACAGCACCTTCCCTCAGGGGAATCGCAGAACTAAGGGTCAAATATACATACGCCAATCTGGGCTCCAGAGTAAAGCGTCCCCAGAAGCAGAGAGGTATTTGAAGCCCGTCATATGGCTTATGCCTGAATGTGATGACAACATCTCTGGGCAAATATGTCTACTATGAAATTGTGGGGTTTTTCCCGATCCACTTAAAAACCAAGATGGGCAAAACCAACAAAAAAAACCCAACAAAACCACTTACCCTCAACCTCACATTCAGGAAGTGAAATTGCCGCCTTAAGACAACAGCAGCAGCCCTAAAAATTATCTATTATTCATTATTGTTGTTGTTGTTGATAACATCACAAGTGACCCTACCAGAGCCCCCTTGGGCAGATGGCACTGAGGGAGCCATGGAGCCTGGCCAGCGGCTCCAGCACACACGTGCGCAGAAGATGGTTCATCAGAACTGCCATTGCCGGCCACGTCGCCAGCTGTCGGAAGAAGCAGCAAGTGAGCGCAAACCATCCCCAGGCTGCCCTTCCCCTCACTTAAAATTCCAGATTAATAAGCACTTCACACAGAAGGGAAAATTTTTAACTCTGACTCACAGGATTATTATTTTTTGTTTATAAGACACACCTACTAATTTTATGTTGGATGCAGGCATACATCATGAACCACAGGCACGTGACAAACATTGGAAACACTAGCATTGCGCATAACATAACTTGATTAATCAATCATATATTTCCTTGGCGCTCTCAGGGACAGACCCTTAGCATGCTGTTAGACTGTTACTCAAAGCTGGACAGAGAGCACACATGAAAGTTTTCTAGCAGCTCTTTAACCGATGCAGAATCTGCTGCGAACCTGCAAGCAGGCGCTACCCTCAACCAGAGCACGTGAGCACCTCTCACATCAGTGGGAGTCCCACAGCAGATGGGAACAGTCGGTGGGCCTAAGACTTTAGCAACTGCAAAAATAAATCCCAGCTGACATTTTGTACCCAGCTTTTCATCCAGCAGGATCAGAGAGCACTCTGCAAGCTGACTCAAGACCAGAGAAATCCCATAACACGCAGCCCCGTACGATGGGGATGGCCGCCTCCTGGATCCATGCTTTGCAGAGACAAATCCTCCTTCCAACACTCCGGCAGAGGAAAAGGACCCTCAAGTGGGTGTGAAGGTTCGTGCTGCCAGAGTGTAAATGAGAATCAGGCCTGACAGCCTTTAAACAGCACAGCTGCCCTGTGCAGCAGTGCAGAACCAGAGGAGAAGGCTGTCCAACTGAAATAACAGGGATTTAGGCAACCAGAAAGTTTGAAAGCAACAATGCAACCAGTTGGACTGAGGCAAGGACTAATGCTAGCAGATCTGCCAGCTCCAAGACACATAAAAAAAATATACAGTAATAACAAAAAAAACATGACCCACAGCTCAAATCTTGAGTTTTCTAAAACTTAATACTGTTCAGTTAATTTGGCTTATTAACCCTGCAGGAATATTCTGGTCATCAGTTTGAGCTTTCTCCCACAAATACAAAGTCTAGAAACAGGCTGTGATGTGTTGAAGAAAGCAGAGGCTCCTGTGCGGTCGATCAACTGCCTGAGCTCCCGGCAAATGAGACCAGCTACGCCATGGCTCCCAGGATGACCATAAGCATTGGCCCCTTGGCTGTAGGACTCTTGTGCAAAGCCGCTCCCAGGCCCCTTTACAACCCCGCTTGCCCATGTTCCCACTGGCAGTCGGAGGGCATCTTCCTCCTCCCCGCAGCACCCCAAGCCTCCCAGCCCTGCCCCGCTGCTGGGGGACCCATGGCAGCTGTACTGTCTCCCCACAACTGTTACTGCCCTGGTAGTAGGCTCCCAAAGTTTCCTGCTTATGAGCCAACTTCCAGACTTGCATCGCTGCAGGGAGTCACTGCTGCTTACCTGGGAGCTGCTCACAACTCTGTGATGCTCGTTTTGGCTCAACTTGCCCAGAGCACTGCTCTGTCTCCATCGCACAGAGCAGGTAACCTCATCAAGCAAGGTGGACCCAGGACAAAGGCCAAGGAAGCGCACGCACAGCAGAGCAATTGAACCCCTTTAAAGTGGCATCCCCATTGATTCAATTTTCTTAGCAGGGTTTTGGCAAGTAGAAATAAGATTACCGAAGTGCATGAGAAAAAGTAGCAGAGGAGTGCCACTGGTGTGGGGCAACCTGAAGATATTTAATGGAGGGCGTTCAACAGGAGAAGCAACCCCAGTGCAGAGCAGAGACCATGCAGGACTGAAGACTCTGGTGCATCACTCGTGAGGGTCCCCACTGAGATTGCTCCTCTAGCGTGGCCAGGCCTTGGGACTGCCTCACCCTTGGCATTGGCTTCCCTGTCAAGCCCAGAATGCCCAAAGTAAGGAGGCAGCACATCAGTGCACTCAGTCCAGGTGGTGAGCAGCCAGGCTGCAGGCTCCTAGCTCTGAGCACATGAAGGGATGAGAGCTGCTTGATGAGGTCCCATCTAATGTAACCACTGCATTCTTGATATGGATTTTTGATACTAATCACATGCTGGCTATACTTGGAATAGATGGTAGTAGAAAATATTGTTTGGTCTTTATGTTAATGTCTGCAAGTCCCTATTTTTCTTTTTTCTTTTTTTTTCCAAGCCCAGCATAAAGAGAACAGGTCTCACTGTATTTTATTTCTGGAAGTCAGGGAGATTACTGAAGCCATCATTCACTGGGAAGAAACAAGTTCAGCCAAATTAGAGGTATCCCTCCTCTCCTGAGAGGCCTGAGCATAACAGAGGTGCAAAAAATGCCTCATTGAATATGTCTGAAAAAAACAAACACCTCCTAACCAGTCGTTTACCCTTGTTTATTACGTGGCATCATAACGGAGCAAATAATAGCGTACCAGGGGAAGTAAAAACACCTCTGAACACCATTCAACACAGTGATTGGGTGTTATTCTTATGAAATATGCTGGCCAAGCGGAGAAAAGTGGCAGGGTGGAAGCTGCTTGAAAACCCAAGGACAGCCAAAGCAACAGGTCCAGGCTCAGCCGACCTTGCTCCTGTTGTTGTAAAATAGGAGTGACACATTGCACACTGCATAGGTAATTACAGCCACTTAGCCCTCATCTGCATTCCACACAATGCAGCCAAGGAATAAATATAATTACCTCCTTGTCTAGAGCTGTTCCTCAGGTTAACCTCCCACCAGCCAAGCAGCCACCTCCCCAGTTAAAAAGATTAATATTTAAAGGTGTTAAATCCACAGCTAAATCCATGATTCAGATCTCTGGAGCAACTCCCCAGCGGACCCCCTGCATGCCCAGGTTTGTTGTGGAGGACCAGCAGAACACCCCACACCCCAAACGTCCAAACAGCACCAGCAACAGAGAAAAATGGGGTCAAACCAAGAGCAAAGCAAGGGAAAATACATGATGGATATAAGAGAAGGCCTCCTGAGAGGAAACTAACCTATGCCTTCCGTTCACTAAGAGAAAGCGAGTTTTCCAGTTCGCTTGGGATAGCTCTCTAACTCTTCCTAATTCTAGCCAGGACTGATGTATGGTAAGAGACCAGCTGGCAGCGGCTGGGATAGAGATTGGGCAAGCTGATGGGAACTTTCCACCCCACGTTTCTTGTGCTGATGTAAGTCAGTGCAAGACCACTGAAGCTGGTGGAGGCTATGTCTATTTATATCACCTGAGGATCGGGCTGATGAATCACCGTATTGCTGTGGTTGGAAAGTACTGCCTCACTGGGAAAATCCCACTTTCAGTGACAAAAAATGTGAATAGCAAGGGAAAACCAGCTCCAAAGCAAACTTACTCAAAATTAGGTGGGGCGATGTCCCCACAACAATGAGAACTCACACCAGTTCCTCAATGGCTGTTCAGCTCAATTGAGACTGTCAAAACATTTCTTATTAGGTCTTTCCTACTGGTGTTTCTTTTCTTCTGAGGTACCCTCTGCCTCTCCTTCCTCCATGCTCTTATCTCCTTGCACATGTTCTGCCTCACAAGAGAATAATCAAAACAAACCGTGATTTATGGCCAACTTGGAAAATGCAATGACGTCTAGGGTTCCATTTGAATTCCTTCATGTTTGCAAAGTTTAGATGCTGTCCTATGAGCTGCCAAAGCATTCAGAGCAGGAAGTCAGCAGAAAAAGAAAGATAAGGGGACTGTTGGGGCTAGGACAAATCCCCTACCCATGTGTTTTGTTTTCTTGCCGTCTCATGCTTTAAAATTGAAGAAGAAAGGATCTTCCTCAGTTTCTTTTTGCCTTCTCCCTTTGCCCCAGAAAGACACCCTCAAGCAGAATTGATTATGTTTTCTTAATGAAAATTAGGCCAAGGGAAGGGAGGTGGCTGGGAAGCGTAGACAGTTTGCATTTGATATAAAGTATATTTTTTTAAGTGATCATTAAACTCATAAATGGCCTGGGAGCCCTGGTTACATCACGTCCCCAACCAGGCTGAAAACTCCCAGGGGTTGGGAACCACATCTACCTTCACACTTGTGAGGCACAGCGGGGACCCGGTCCTGGCTGGGGTGGCTGCTCGGTGCTGCTCCAGCCCAGAGGTCACCTTTGGCACCAGTACCTCTCACCCAAAACAGCAGAACCGTTTTGCACGGCACCATCTGTGCAAACTGGCCCCCACGCTGGGGAAATCAGCCCTGCACACATTTCCCCCCCCTCCCCACGGGGACAGCTGACACATGGGGCACCCGCACCCCACAGATTCCCCGACCGCTGCCTTGCCAGGCCAGAGGTCTTCTGCCAAGAGAAAGGGGTCACTCCTCAGGTACTCCAAGAGAGGGGAAGCAAAATGTCACTTTGTCACTATTTTGCACTCAAATAGCAAAAGCTTCCACTCTGTACTCAGCAGTAACTTGGTCTGGGCCATTTTGCCAGTCTGGGACAGTCAAGCGGCTCTCATTTCACCTTGTGGTTGGGGTTTTTTAGGGGGTGGGGGTCTTTTCTGAGGACACAATATGTGGACACTGGGCGTTTTCTCAGTGCAAACCTAATTATAACTTGACCTGAAGCAGTTAGGATATCCAGTGCACTCATATTGAAGCACCCACGTGTCCTGCGACTAGACCTGATACCATACGACCCAAAACTTCCCACATCTACACTGCTCTTGCAGCCTGCACCAAGGCCACCCAGCCCCGCAGGTCTGCAAACCCGGCAATGCTACAGCCTCTGCCCCCCACGCCAGGAGCACGTCAGGACAGCAAACCCTGCTGCAGCAACCCCGAGGGCAGAGAACCCTCAGGAGACCGAGACCATGTCAGGACAGCGCATTGCTCAGGCTAAAGGCATGTCTGCAGCCATAAGAAAAAATAATGGATCCCACACGGAAGCACCTTGTGACTGAGGCTCAAGAACTTGTCTCAGAGTCTCAGGGCCAACACAGAGAACCATATAAGCATATTACTAGGTTGCACCCACTGTCATATATACTTTTCTGCGCTTGGCTGGCCATTTACCACTTTGCTCGATATAAGACAGATTACTAGAGATATACAGACAGATGTAATTGGTTTCAAGAAGTTTTCCGTGGCCATTTCCATTCCAAGAGTTACTAATTACAGAGTACTTTCTGGTACAAACAAAGTCTTCTTTGGAAATAAGATTGTTCGCAGAGAGATGAAAAGCATCACAAACATGCTCACAATTTGTGAATATGCATTCGTACACATATTTCTAGTAATGCTCACGTAGCCCTCCTTACAGCTCTCTCGCAGGTCTGATGAGTCACACCCTACAAACAACAACACTCAAGCAATAGTCATGCTGAATAGCACATGACTAACCCATAAGCAGTAGTTTATTCACAGAGTGTATGCAAATAGCAAACACATCTGTAAGAAGCAGCTCTTACTTCAGGATAATTTCCAAACAAGAAAAGGGGTTAAGTCTGTCAAGCTGATTGCTTACAGAAAGTAGATCAGTCAGCCTTAGTCATTTGCATCTCTTTCTGGATTCCAAATCCTACTGGCACAGAATACAGCAGGCCCTTTCATTTGTTTTCCTACTTCTCGTCCTCCAGATGTTCAAGTCAGACTTGTTTTCTGCAGTATTTTTTTTTATGACTTCTCAGCCAGATAATGAAACCTACTAAGGTCACTACTTCGCAGTAGAATAACTATCCAAGCTCTGAAAACTCATAAATATACTCGATTTATTATTTCCAGCTATCAATCATATAAATACATTAAGTTTTTCCAAAGAAGAAGTTGCCCCATGAATATTCTGCTTCAGCAGCAACGCAAGGTAAATACTGGGATTCAGCTGCAGAATGAAATGACAAAGCAAATGGTTTGTTTCTCAGCGACACAAGTGGAGCAGCACTATTCAACAGGCTCATATTCAGTGGACTCAGTGAAAAAGCCTATGCTCAGACTTAAAAAAAAGAAATTATAAACCCAAGGAATTTGGAATGGGTCAGCAGAAAACCAGAAATATCCACCCCCCACCCCCCTTCAGTGAATAAGTGTTTAATAACATATTGCCCAGAGCACTCCACAACTGGGCACACAAATTTCAGAAACACCAGCTCTAATTTAACTTCACCAAAAGGCAAACTCCTAAGAACCCCTTTCATTTGAGACTGGAATGGTAACACCTGCAGTACCTCAATAAGAGATTAATTTAGGCATCAGTTCAACTCATTACTGCTGTGCTGAGCTCCTGGCAAATAGCTAGAAAGCGCAGTAGGAATTTTTTTTTTTTTTGTCCCCTCAACAAGGGAGCAGGTGAGCGAGGAACAGACAGTAGGTTTGGATGAGGTGTGGGTAAAATTGATAGAGAGTTAGCAAGCTTTGGAGACTGAATGCATTATCATTTCTTAGTAGACTTTTGGCTGCCTCTCATGACTGCTTAGGTGCTCTCTCTTGTTTTATAGCTTATGCAACGTGTTCAAATTATGTCATATAATGTCTGACTCGTAAGCATGCTAGTGCTACTGCTACATGACATCTTTTGCAATGTTTTCTCGAAGCTTAACTTAAGCATTGACTGAAGTACAGGCTACCTATGTGCATGCTAACCAAATTAAGTCTCCGTGTTCTCCCATCCTATGGAAGACAGTTTTTTAGGAGCAGACTTGCACTCTACTCTTTGATCTGAACCTGCACTCAGGAACATCAGTAGATAAAGGATGCCTCTAAACACTGCTGTAAATCCCCCGATTTATTTTGCAGGAAGTTGCCCCTTTCCCTGGATTTAGAATGTTACCAGGAATAAGAAGTGAGCCACTTTTAAAAGAAGTTGCTGTGAATACTGTGTATCTCTCTTATTACAAGTGCCTCAGTGTACAATCAAAGCCTCGCAACTTGCCCATGTCGCAAATGAATAGCTGTAAGCTTCCTTTGATGCTGACTTGATTAACAATCCTAAGACAGGATGGGATAAATCGTTCCTGGCACATCTCACTCCACCCTCTCTCACCATCCAAGGACTTGGAGTCGCGGAGGCAGGGGTCTCCAGCTGGAAGAGGAGCATGGAAAGTCTGTATTCGTGATCCCTCACACCGGATTTCTCTTCAGAGATTTGGGAATAGCAGGTTAATGCCTGACAGCTACAGCAGCCAGCTGGGATTTATTCTTGCTATAGAGAGCAGTGATAAAGACTACTTGCTTTCAGGACTCTGTATTTTGGGGGCTATGTGTTTCAAGCCGCATCTCTCAGATTGTCATCTTACTTCGGCAAATATCATCATCATCAACATATCATCATTCAAACCACAGCAATACGCTGCTTTGGCAGAGCTGAGCCCACGCATGGTGCAGGCTGGCGTCCCAGGGGGTTGCATCCCCCACGCCTGTGAACAAAGGTGCCTCGTGCCTCTCCCAGGGACCTCTGCCCAGTGCTGCTGGGGCTGGTGGGCTTCACCACAACAGGTAGCTTACCCTGGCTTTTGGAGTTACTGTGGTTTCCATTAGCTGACTTGCACATCTAAATTTCAGTGTGCCCTAAAAACATTATATCTGGTGTCAGCGAGAACTGCTGCCTCATCTCATTGAACCTTTCCCAGTTGCATCTTTAAAAAAAAAGCAATGGTGCTCAAGGGAATCCTCTTTCTCCTCAAAGAAAGACTCACTTTTAATTACCAACTACTAAATAAAGCTGTTCTCGCTCCTTTCAGCTACTAGAACATGTACCTATTTAGATAATATACTACATACTCATAAACAACCTGATAATGGAGACACAAGGAGAGGGACATGCCAAGCGTAGACATAGATGTATTCCTTTAGAAAGGGTACTACGTCCTTACGCGTGAGGTAAATGCTACTTTATGTAGCCCAAGAGCAGTAATAAAAGGACTGCATATGTACTAAATGTTTTTGTTTATGACATGTTTATAAAAAAATCAGCAAATTAGAAGTAACAGGAACAGAGTTTTTATTTTCTGCCTCTCCAAAACCGTAATTGTTGATACTCCTGTTTCCTTGACATAAGCAGCTTTTCCTACTTCTCTTCATTCCTGACTGATTTGAGTCTTTGGAAATTATTTTGGACTTGTATTATAGTGCCAGCTAGGCCTGATGATTTTATCATATTTACTTCCCTGCCCTTTTTCCTAACCAGACATCAAACAGCACTCCCTCTGTGTGAAGTCCCCCTATTTACCCTGATGCGAAGGTTTAAACAAGTTATGTCCCTCTTACCTGCCACTAATACAGGGCAATCAGTAGTAAGCGATGCTGAAACAAATGGGTTTGCTTCAGTTCCTTTGATTGGGGATGTATTTATCTCTCAGTAAACACTGACTATAGGAAAATGACATGGTGAGTGTGATTCGGTGAGCATTAATTTGGGTTCCCCGTGCTGCTCAGGCGTAAGTCTACAAGCGAAGGATGGGTGAGCAACCACTCGCTCTGCGGGTTCCCCTGCTGTTTCTCAGCCAGCCAGCCGTCGGCAGAGCTGTGCCCGCTCGCAGCCCTGGCCGCCCCAGCCTGGCACCGTGAGGCTGCCCGGGCTGCCCGGGAACTCGCTCTCCCCTTGCAGAGAGCAGCAGGCAGCACACGCGCACGGGCACACACATGCACACGCGTGCAGAGGACAACTCAGCACCAACCAAGCCAGCTGCATTGCGGGAAAGTGCTCCGGGGGGATCAGCTTGAGCCGTGGCAGCACAGCATGGTGCTGGGTTTGTCAGCAGGGAGGTGAAGGGTGACAGTGGTGCAGAGCACATACGTGCAGGGAAAGCGGTGTGTGTGGCATGCTGTGCCTGGATTGGCAGACCAGCGACACGTTGCTGCCACCGAGCATCAAGAAGATGCCGACCACTTGGAAGATGGCAAACTACATCTCCTCGCTGTTTTACTGCTAGTCGGTTTGGGGTTGGAAAGGCAACGGCCTCTGCAGCTGTGCAGGGGGTGCGAGCCCCCAGTCACCAGGGCTTGGCTGGTTACACCTCAGGGTGATGGTGGTAGGAGAAGAGGGGGTTTGTGTGCCCAGGGGACCCAGCAGTTGTTGGCGTTTGCCCTGGGCCACCACAGGACTTCTTGACGCAGCTAGCGCTTGTCTATGCCAGAAAGTGTTTGTCGGCGTAGCCAATATGGGTCCTCAAACAAGGCAGGTTATGCCTTAGATAGCTGGTTACACCCTATATAGCTACTATGGCTAAACTTGCATCTCAACTGGCCTTTCATGGCTACCACTTCATTAAGCAAGAGAGCAACTTTTCTCCATGCTCCTGATTTAAATGCCAATGAAACTTTTACTCACTAACCATAACTTAAAAGTATTCATTCTTTGTAAAGGATAAAGCCATTCACAACTTCACCAACTGGGCAGGATGGGATGGGCATGCACCCAGATAACAGGGATGCTGCTCATGCAGCAGAATGACCTACAGCACTGGCATCCCCATGCCAGCCCCCCGGGGATGCCTGTGGGCTGTTTTCCCTGGGCATAGTCCAACACAAAGCCTGCGCAGCCACCATCCAGGTGACATCCCCACCCAGAAGCAGGGCTGCAATCGTGCCGTCTGACCAGGACCTCCTGCAGTCCAGGGTATTGCTACGGGGATGGGAGGGAAAGTGCAGGACCCACCGGCTCCAGACCCCACTTGGATCTCAGCCAGCCTGCTGTGTGCCAGCGAGTTTGCTGGGGCAGCCAGGCTGGCCGTGGGGGCACTCATGTACATGTGTGCTCTGGGGTCTGTGCCGACCTTGCTCCCCGTCTGCTCTGACAGACAGGCAACCTGAGACTGTCACTGAGCAGCAGGGTGATGCCGGTAATTTAGGAAATGGCAAATCATTTGTGTGTGTCTGCACGCTGGGAAATACATCTGGGAAAGGTTAACTCTGTCTTTGCAGCAGCATGAAACAAATGGGAGTAAACATCAAGATGGGTGCACTGCCGCTGGAAGGAGATTGGTGCCCCTGTTGTGGTAAAAGATGCTGCAATGTAAAATCACGTGTTGCAAGAAGACTTGCAATGTGCTTGTTTGTCTCTGTTTCATGTTACAGTGAAGACTGGGGCTGGGGGTTGGGTTTGGCTTTTTTTTTTTTTTTTTAATCAAAAGAATTCTGAGAGTAAATTTCCTCAGATTCTTTGCTTGATGGATTGCTTGTGATGAAAATTGATACAGAAATAAATCACTGTGCTGGATGCCTCCTGAAAAAGCTGTGGTTCTCTGTTTACTGTGTCTTCTAGGAAACAATTGGCAGTTACTCATCTTAATTGTCTCATTTCTGGTTGTTTTTAAGAACTAAAAAGTCAGCTCTTACCTGAAGTTTTCCTAGAAGACTCTCAGCAATGAAAGGAAAACGGTGCAGCTTGTGGCATTACAAGGCACCAGCGAAGCAGTTTCATACAAGCATTGCTTAAACCGTGGTTCTGAGTGTTTCAGTACGTATTTCGAGTATGCCCATCTTGCCAAGGATGGAGACGTATGATTAAACAGGAGCGACTGAAGTCCTTTGTGAAGGACAGGGACAAGGCGATGTGTGCAGCTGCAGGGTGGACCTCCGTGGGGAAGGCAGCGGCCACGCAGCTGCATGACCACAGCCACAACCCAGAGCAGAGCCACGCAGGCGGTGGGAAGCCGACGCCTGGGCTGTTCCCCATCTTCCCTCCTAGGTAAAAAGACACAACACGTGTCCAGCCAGCGTGCTGGACTCATCTTCTTGCAAGCACGTTCTCTGCATGTGTTTCAAAGGAGGAAAACAAACACGGAGCTGAAAGCATGGAGGTGGATGCAGTAAGATGCAAGACAGGTTCACCACAGGGTAGATTTTTCTTGTCAAATCTGCTATCTGATTTTCTAGATATCAGATCTGAGACAAACCTTTCCTCTCTGGCTTCCGAAAAGGCTGCAGGGCAAGGTATGAGTTTACCTGGAGAAGGAGGAGGTTGAGATGGGCAAAACCCTGCCTAAGGGGATGGGGCCCCAGGCAGTGGGGAGAAGAGTCGGAGCAATAGAGGATCCTTCCCCAGGACTGTTTCCAAGACTGATCTTAATGTTTTTTCTCATAACCTTGGCTCAGAATGTCAGCATGTGCTAATAAAATTTGTTGATGACACAAAACTAGAAAGCAACATCAATTCAGAGGGTTAGAACATGTTACAGGAGGACCTCGTGAACCAAAGTAACAGAAAAGGGAGGAAATTCAGTAGCACAAAAACCAAGGTCATACATTTGGGAACCACTTGTTTTTTGCTGTAAGCAAGGAACTCATCAGCTCGCAGCACAGACCTTTTTCCCCTGAGCAAAGGGCAGTCATGAACAATAACATGATGCAGCTGCGAAGAGGGAACTTCAGCCTTAAAATGCTTCCAAGGAGGTGTCTCTGTTAGCGATGCCCCAGGAAGGGTCATACTAATACCACTGTACAAGCTTTCGGTTAGCTCTCAGTTGCAATAGCAGGAACAATTCTTGCTTCCAGTTCCCAACATGAATTCCCAAGGGACACAAAATAGGGATGAGGAGAGTTATCAGGATAATCAGAAGAAAAAAGGCTGTATTACCAGAATACTTTTGCTAAAAGCTTTGGCTTGGGAAGCTAGCAGAACAAAAGCTCAGAAGAGAGACAGCTGCTGTCTATAAGTATGCTGGGCACAAACACTTGGGAAGAAGACCTGTTTAAGCACCAGGACAATTTCATCATAAGAACATATGGATACACACTAGCCATCAATATATTTACACTGTAAATTAGACAAAATGTTTCAATCATTGGGATAACCAGATTCTGGAAAAGGCTTCCTATGGGATCATGGAGTCAAATAATCCACCTACTCTTAATGTGGAGTTCGATGAGTTAGAAAAGGGATCATATAGCTGGACCAGGTGACTCAAGAAGTCTTTTCTAATCAGACTAGATTAGATGTCCTATCCTAGCACGCTTCCTCAGTGCTATCCATCGATAACATAAATGGTAAAACATAGAGATGTATGGGCAGCTTTGAAGCTCCAACTTTTTCTCAGGTTTCGAAAGATAATTGAAGGCATTTGCAAGCCTACACTCCACACTCTGCCTGCAAAGGATTCCACTCAGAGAGTGTGGACTCAGGTTTCTAGCACACAGAATATGAAAGTGAGATTTCAAAGACATGTCTAAACGACTTATTCCAAAGAAAAAAAAAATCTGAGTACATCAAGGTCTTTTAAAAACACCATTGAAAGAACTGGAAGTAGGAAAGGCTTTGAATGCTTCTATTTTGCATGCTATCCTTTGTCTTTTTCCACAGCAAATTTTGAGCACAACAGATTTTTCCTGTTTCCCATTCCCCATTGAGACACCTGCAAGAGGCTCAGAAAAGACAGGCATTTCCCATCTGTCCGGTCACTGCGGTTCCACAGAGCCCTACAGGTGTACAGTGGTGATAATAAATATATAAACCGTTTGATTTTTAGAAATTTTTCCCCATCTGGACTCACAAAAGCTGAGGTTCTTGGGCTGGCAGACTTGGCAGGGAAGACATTTTTCCTTGCACAGCATTCATTTTTGATGCCTATAGCATCATCCAACATGAGGGAATTGCACAGCTTTTCAGGGCATGTGTCTTTCTTTCACAGGGTTCTATTTAAAACATATAATCACAAAACCCATGAATTGTTATCATTTAACAACTGGGACTTCCTGCCAAGTCATCATCCGTCTCTCTATTAGTGAATTTTCCAGTAACCCAATGTATTTGGGGACTACCTGGAAGGGCATGACTAATGCCTCCCTGCTCATATTTTCCCACTTTCCTAC
>NW_008825113.1:3870776-3878079 GCF_000699105.1 Pygoscelis adeliae
CACCTCCGTCTGAGCACTGTCCACCTCATGGGCTCCTCTCTTCTACCATATTTTCTGCATACGGTTCTGCTTCCCTGCATCACAGCGCACCCTGCCCCTGCATCTCTGGAGCCTTGCAAAAGTTAAACTGAGAGAGGCCAGCTGCTAGGTTTTGCACTGACCCTAGCCAAGGGCTGTTTCTGCATGACCAGCTCAGCCACACGACTCTCGTATCCACTTAAGTCCCATTCACAGACCTACCCTGGAAATACACCTCCTGTTACCTATATACAACTCCCATGCAAGCTGTTTTGCCTTCCAGTCATGCCTAGTCATACGTCTCATTTTTCTTTCCCTCCCCCAAGAGATCCTGTCTTTCACCCCAGGCTGTCTGAGTCTGGTTCTGACACATCATCTCAGAAGACGTTCCTACACCCATACAATAGCCTCCGGGCCTGCTCTCCTTAGGCCAGCAGCTTGCCAAGCTTTTGCCACTCCAAGAGCTGCAGCTTTTGAATAGATACGTCAATGACTTCTTGAAACACATTCTTATTCATGCTCTTCGCTCAGCTCTCTTGGAAGCAAGCCCTTCCTTATCTCCACAGGTCTTGTTGCTCGAGATCATAGCCGAGAACAATAAACAATTAACAAACTCCCGGCGAATACCTCAGGTGTATTTTCACATTGCACCTTACATCACATCCCAGCATGCCCGCACATGTTCATGACTCCAAGTTCCAAGCTCAAACCCACACTTTCACAAAAGATTTAGTTCAGATCCTTTTATTTGCTGTGCCCGATCAACATCGCATGCAACCACCACTTTGCCGATCCTGTTGATTTTACACAGAAAACATTTCTATGTTATGCTGAGAGCCAGGGCTTATGTGGATAGACAGACAGAAGGATCCATCGCTTTCCAGATATTAAACCAGTTTTTCTTACTCGTTCCAGTGCTCCACAGAGCAGTAACTATGTCCTCGCTGCTTTTCTCCCTCTGAAACACACCTCTGTCTTTCTGCCACTGAAGTGAAGAGAAATTTGCCCCAGGTGGGACTCGCTAGGAAAGCAAGAGTGCACTGCGCTGACAGCACCAACAGGAACACTGCCAGAGGTGTAAAGTTGTCTCATCCTTTGTGATCCTCTGCACAGATGGCTTTTGTGCCAGGGAAACAACACTGCGCCTTTCCCTGAAATACCATGGTGTGGGAAGGGCGGAGGGCAGACTTTTCTTGAACGGTTCTTCAGCTGGCCTGTGAAGGAGACCCGTCTTATTAATGCTTTCCTTAAATACTATGCGGTGGCACTGAAAAAACACCTTTTATTCCACACATAGCTTCCTTCAAAGAAAGATGGTTTGTGGAAAGAGGAAATGGCTTTTCTTAGGTTCCCTAACATAGCTGGAAAACACAGGTGAGGTTTTGGGCACACAGCCTTTTTTATGGCTTCTTTCTCCTATAATTGCTTTAGGATGTGTAACGGACGTACAGCACAAGTAAGTAAAAAAAAAAATTCACTTCAGCGATATTAGCATGAATGTGAGCTTTCCAGCGGGACCACCCTTTTCACTTCTGTGGCACTCTTCTGTTGAAATTAGGAACTGCTTAATTATAGCCTGCTTGAATGGTGCTGGTCATCTGAACTGTGCCAAGGGGAGAGCGGGCAGGCGGTCTGCCCCAGCCTGGCCCACAGAGCAAAGGCTAATAGGCATAAAGGGATGGTTTTCCCCATCCGACTGCCTCAACCTCTTTATAGACTCTTTAGGTTGAAATCATTAACAAATCATTTTCAGACATGTCTTACTGTGCAAACAAATGGGCCTAGAAAGCTTCCAGAGGTGGTTCCCAATGCAAGCCACAAAACAGAATTAGTATCTTAGCTTTCTCCTTGAATATTTCCATCTGAAATATTCTGGAAACAAGTAAATCCATTGAATTAAGCAGAGGAAAGAAACACACTAAAGCCCTTCAAAAACACTCTGGGAAAACAATGGCACTTGCAGTGACTTTCCTCCAGCACATCAAGGAGGAGAGAACAAAGGTCCGATTTATCAGACGTGTGAAGAATGGCGTTATTGTTCTTTTATTTCCTATGCATACCCACCCAAAGAGAAATGAGCCCTTCCTCGAAACAACACCAGGCTGCAGGCACTCTGTGGATGTCTCAGCTGCTATGTCTCTGCCACGGCAGGCAGGAACGCAAAGTACTTTACCAGATTGCTTAACAAGCACTGAGCAAGCAGCTATAACCCCTGGCAAGTACATAGGTTCGGGTTTTTGAAACCAAATTTGCATATAGGTGTAAAGAAGTGGCTCTAACTTGTCTCCACGTTTGAAATCTCATTAATTTTTCTGTTGATTCACTCGTTCAGTTACCTAGTTAGCATGTAACATACTGCATGCTGAAACTTGACCTCCAAGTGTGTTATAAGCCAAGAGAGAAGTACTGGTTTGATTAGCATCTGCATAAACAAAAAATTTCCAGTAAGAAGAAAGATTTCTGCAAGATGATTGTAGCAGGAGCTGGTATGACGTCCATCACACCAGCGATGGCTGTACGAACGTGGCTATAAATTACCACCCAGCGAAGGCTCCTTTCCAGGGCAGGGCTTCACGTGAGGCCCCGATGGCTGCTTACTGAAGAAAGCTGTTGATCCCCATGGAGTTTCCAGAAGAAAAATATCAAACGTATGATGACCACCAGCAACTGCTACTACTTTTGTGATGAATTAGGATAGGAACCATCTGCGGGCTGCCTGACACAGTGGTGTCCTAACCCAAGCTTACCGGATGGGAAACTACAGCTGCAGCACAAGTAAGCATGTATACCACCCTCATTTCTTTGCACTATAGCTATGACTTTCAGCCTGATGTTTAAAGCCAGTGGAAAAGTAAAAGCAATTGAAAGCAGAAAAAAGATAGCTACCTCTTAAGTAAATTCTTTCACTTTGCTTTGTGTTTTTGCGATTTACTGTGAAACTCTTTGCACCAAAATACTTGAAGAATCTTTTAATAGAAAAATCAGATTAATAGGGGAAAGTATGGCAGCATTGTTTTCCTCACAGCTGGCCTTTGGTTTCTGAGCCACTGAATTTCTCCTCTCTTCACACTGAAATATAAAAGAAGTTACCATAACTCAGGGATCCCTACATGCTTTCTTGCAGTATGAGTAAAGCTAACGGAAATTACATTATTTTTGCCCAGGCTAGGGGAAGGCACATCAGCAGCTAATGCTCAGTAACTAACTTGGGATGGCAATTCATTGACCCGCTGGAGGCATCAGGTTCATCTGAGCTAATTGTCCCTTTACAGCCAACGGAAAGGAAGAGGAAAATCCAGAGCAACTCACCTTACCCTAAGACAGAAAGCAAAAATAGGCCAGTTGACTCATGCCCAAAACACACCCATTTCTCCCATTGACAGTAAAGAGAGCCTTGGGTGATGGTGCCGATGGAGACAGCCGTAACGTAGACATGTACAGGTAGGTGAGTCAAATCCCACCCCTGCGTGGGAGCCCTCAGCCCCGGGTGCCTGGTCCAACTCCTGCCCCCGAGCTGGGTGTGAAAAGGAGACCGATGTCTTCCCTTCTCACATTTCATAAAAAGCAGCAAGAGGGTCTTCGTTTCTCAAAGAGAGCATTTCCGTCACCTCCAGGAGCTGTGTGGAGAGGAGAGCTGTTTCCTACCCAGCTCTTGCTACTCATAACCCAGGCCATCGTTGCCCTTCGTTGCTGAAGAAGACCTGTTTCACAGCAGGGTTTGCTGAGGTGCTCTCCAGTGCCTGCCTGCTGGCACGAGGTGCTCGGGCCCTGGAGCACCGGTATTGCCACAGGGATTTCAGGTGCACATGCTTGTGGCTGCCAGCTCGCACCTTCACCTCTCCAAACTGGCCACGGACCGTTTGGTGCCCTCGCTTGAGTCCACAGGCTTGGTCTTTTCAGCTTTCAGTGTCAATGTCTCATTGATCAGGGCTATTACACCTAATTGCTATTGCAACTGCTATCACGCTTACTAGCAACCCTTGCACCCCAGATAAGCCGGCGCAGATGCTGAGTGTCCTCTGGCCCATGCGGCTCAGAGGAGGACAGGGCGATGGCCTTCCTTCCTTCCTCCCCTCTGCCACCCCCACTGCCTGCGCCCAAGCTTGGTCGTGGGGAGAAGGCCTCCAAGGGGCAGAAGGACCAGAGATGTCCGAGATGGCACCTGGTGGCACGGAGCCACGTGGGATCCCCTGCAGCCTGGGGGCCGGCAGGCTGTGCCCAGTAACAAACGCCAGCCCTCGGAGGGACGTAGTAGCCCAGGGAGGGTGCCCACGCTCACCTCACGCATGTCCCAGCTCTGCCGGGAGGCACCTGGTGGATGCTCGGGTGAGGGACAAGCAGTACACACTTATACTATTAATTAATATGCACAGTAGGGAAACGAATATTACACGTGCTCACAGAGACATGCATTCACTCAAAAACTGTGAAGCTCTTCAGTCGAATAAGGGGGATTTCAGCTAAGAGAAAAGCAAAGGAAAGCAAAGGGATATCACCCAGCAAGCAATTGCACCACAGTGAGAATTTAGCATGCAAAAGTGAAAAATAGCTGCTGCGTAGTTCGGAAATATAAAAATAGTTTGGCTGTTCCCTTACCCTTTCCTTTCAGTCATCACTCCTCTGCAGCCCTGGGGTTTGTTTGTGTCAGTTGCTATGGGGAGGCTGTGCTGCCAAGCCCTGCTGGGGAAAAGCCGTTCCACTAACGAACCGACCCAGGGCTAACGGCTCTCTGACAACATTAACTCAGACTTTCTCCCTCTCCCTTTGAACATCTGACTTAGCGTACCTTGATGCAATAGAGCATCACCGCATCTCCCCTCCTCACAAAGTATTTTCTACCCTTTTAAAAGAGCTGCGGTGGCTGGGGAGAAGGCACGTACATATCAACGAACTGCTGTTGGGGTACCCCCTGCAATGAGCCGACATCCACCCCGTGAAGTCGCTGTCCACACCACATTACCCCTCACAGGAGGAGAACACGCCCATGGCCATGCCCAACCCAGGTACCCTCGGAAATACCCTAGGCCAAATTCTGCTGCTTCGGGCCGTGAGCGTGCTGGTACCCCAACCCCGCAGAGCCGGCCCTGCCAGGGAAAGCAGGACAGGGGAACGGCGCCTGTCCCCCACTGCACGCCTCGCGGCGGGCTGGAGGTGCAGCGCAGTGGCCAGCATGCCCCACAGGAGCAGCGACACGCCTGCCCCATAGGGTTCGGCGTTCGGCAGCAAAGTGGTGACACTGCCAGCATTCATCACCCCTGCGGGATCACAAATGCTTTTCGCACACGCCTGGTAACAGCGTTGATGAGTATCTGCAGGCAAGGGCTTGCAGCACCCGCTTTTACCACTCTGGCTCTAGTCATAGGCGACTTGTAGAAAACACCAGCCTCCTTTCCACGCTCCTTCACCTCTGCCCTGCACCCTCCCAAACATTTGGTGCCTCAGATCACCATGCTGGCCAGGTTACGGATGTTGCCGCCTGTGCAGGTTAACCATTCACTTCTCTGGGTCTGCAGCCCGCTGCCACTGGTCAGCAGGGGCGTACTTTATGGAGTGCCTGCAGTCCATCACCTCCTAATAAATGCATTTTGGCACCCCCTGTATTTGCAAGTTTAAACATTCCTGTCTGCAATAAACCTGTCTTGCTCACCCCACAACTGTCTGAGCGCCGTATTTCCCTTTCCTGCAATGTTCAAATATACTGCTTGGCACCTAGAGGCTTCACATTTTTATAACACCTTCTATGTTTGCAGCACTGTGCAGACATTCATTGCAGTCTCCCAACACCCCAGCAAGGTCGGCAAGCAAATATTATTCTCTTTTCTCGGGTGGGAAGACTGAAACAAAGTGAAAGCAGCTTGTCTCGGACCACATGGCTAAGCCTCCCCAGACATACCAGGTAGCTCCCGAGCCTCCTTTCCCTTTGCGAGAGTGCTGTGTTTGCACGCAGCCCACGGGCTTTCTCACACCTGGAGCCCATCCCTATGGCTGGCAGAGGCGTTTGCTCTCCGTGAGTTTGGCTGCCAGGGCAGAGTATCATGTGAACAGAGCATGAGTAAGAAACGTTTCCTGCTGGGGACTTGGGTTAGGGCTGCTTTTTCACATCCACGACACATGATGTGGAAACACCCAGATCTTGAGAGCAGCCCCGACCTTCTCTGCTGGCCAGGCTGCAAGTGCTGGAGCTCAGCTTTTTAAAAAGGCAAGTGTGAAAAATGCGAGAGCACCTTCCAGAGCTCGTGGGTGGTTTAGCTGCCATGCAGAAATGGACAGTGAGGCTGAGCAACGGGGGCAGGAGTGGGGATTTACAACCTCCCCATCTCCAGGTCTGTGCTCCTCCAGCCCTCCTTCAAAGCATTAGGTGGATCTAGTCCAAAAAGCCAGGTCTTTGATTGCTATTACACAGAATAGATGGGGTTTTGCACGTTGAGTTGCCTGCCCATTTGAATCTTTAATTCTCATTGCCGTAAGGATCAGGTACCAGGTGACTCAATGAAAGGAGAAGAAAGCCGCAGTTGCCGTCTCACCTATTCTTAAGCAGTCGCGTTTATTTCTGATCTCTGTGATCTCAAGGCCAGAGCCTCAAACGCTAAACACCAAGTATCGCCAGCCGCTTCGCAGAGCTGTGCTGATAAGGAAGGTAGCCATCAAAGGGAAGCATAGCTTGAACAGCTGTAAAAGGAGTGCCTCTGACTTTCCCTAATGGCTCGCAGGAGGGGGGAAAAGCTCAACATTAGTCTTTTTCTGTCGGGGTCAGCACTCACACAAGCTGGCAAAAGATTAAGGCTTCTATTTCTGGCAAACCCTCTTGCCGTTGGTCTGGCGCAGGTGAGCAGAGCCCGGCTGGCCCAAGTTGTGCCATCCGGCGGCACTGCGGCTCCGATGGCAGCACTGCCAATGTTTTCAAGTCCTGTCAGACTCTGAACTCCAAGCGGTTTACAGACGGAAAGTCTGAATAGGCCACACTTCAATGACTTTCTAGGTTTTTTTTCTCTTCACGTGAGTTTTGACTCAACAAACTAACTTACACTGAGTTCATTTTCAATTCAAAAGCTCGCTCTGGATCTATGTTCAAGGGATTTTCTTTTTTTTTTAAGTGCTTAATGAGCAACAGTCACGCCTTTCCTCACACCACTCCCTTGCAGCACCCACCCCTGGGTCAGACTCAAGTTTTGGACGCGTTTCTGCAGCACTGCCACAGCCCCGTCCATTAAAACAAAACAGGAGAAAGAAGGAGATGGAAATTAGAAAGTTTTTCAGGAGCATTTCAGGCATTTTGGTGGTTCAG
>NW_008825113.1:3878110-3896513 GCF_000699105.1 Pygoscelis adeliae
AAATTTACCTGCACTGGAGTTTAGCGTTTCAGATTCCAGGGCATATTATCTAGGCTAGGGCACTGTTTCAAGTTATTAGTTTTATAGGCTGCTTGTAACTACAGAGAGCAATTTAAATAATTACATCCTTGCCACAAAGAGTTTGAAAACCTAGTCAGTTGGACGAAAGGTGAATGGGAAGGTGTGACAACACTGCTGCAAAAGCGATCAGCTGGGGAAGTGGGCCAGAAGCGGCTGGGAGACACCCTTGGCAGAGAGCTGCTCAGTGATCTTTGCTGAATGGGCATCTCGCTTCAGCTGCACTCCCAGCAGCCCCCCGAATACCTCCCCACTGGTACCACCAGCAGCCGGGCAGCCTCAGCATTGAACGGGCACATCGAGAGTGCCGTCCATGCAGAAGCCCTTTTTGCACCTGGTTCCTCTCCAGGAAGTATGCTCGGGGCTTGAAAAGGGGTGGTGAGTGCTCGGGCAGGGCTCTGCCCATCCTGGGGAGGCTGAAGAGAAGGGCTTCCCCCACCAAGGATGTGAATCCACAAGCATTAAGCTTGCTATGGAAAACTGGACAAATAAGCAAAAGACAAAGATCTGGATGCAAGAAAAATGGAAACTATGAGGTGGGCGTTGAAAAAACCTGGGATAAATACTAGCTAAGGTGGCACAGGGGAGGGCATCAGCCTCCCCCGGCAGCATGAGCTGTGTAGCGGCTGCTGCCCCCAGGCTGTACACCGCATGTTGGGGGGGCCCCGGCGAGCCCCGCCGCCTCTTCCCCTCCCTCTCGCCAGCCTCTCCGGCACAGAGCCACTCTTGCTCTGCACCATTTGGTACCCAAAAAATGCATGGGGGCAGAGGGAGGAAGCCAGGCTGTAGCCAGCTCACACAAGCACTGGCCGCCTGGGGAGCCCCTGAGCAGGGAGGGTACCAGTAAATAATCCACGGGGAAGAGTAGTCGGTGTTGCGGCTGCTCGCCTAGCTGCCTGGCCAGCCGTGCTGTCCCACAGCAGAGAGCTTTCCTCGTCTGGCTGTTTCTCCTGCAGTGGCAGGGACGGGGGGGAGCCACCCACCTGGCCAAGGTCACCTGCATTACGCCTCCGGGTACCACCGGCACCACGTCTGCCGAGAGAAAAGCACCAGATCCATTCAGTGGAAATGATGAGGGTTTATACTACAAATCTCTGTTTAGGGCAGCGTTAGTCATCTGCTGTGGGTGTGATTCAAGACCAAGTTAGCTGACCAAATTCCCTATATAGTCAAGAAAGAGACCAAGAAAGACAGGGGTGTGATCCAAAGTGCCTACGTTACATGCCTGAAGTAAAACAGTGTCAATACTGCCATTGTATACAGAGCGGTATTTTAGTCTCTGGCTGTACGGAATTTTCTGTGGAATCTGTAAAAGTAAAACAATCTTTTAGTACTTCATCAAAGTGGTTTCCTTTTTTCTGCCACCAGCAGGAGGTATCACACATGTTTTGCTGGTATGCACTCGCTGCCAATAAGCAGCACCATTTTGGCTACGCTTACCAGGTGTTCTTGAAGGTTTCGTGCAGAACCAATCCAAAAAACACCCCAGGAGCAGCATTTCTCTCCACCGCCTCCAAAGTAGGGTTGGCAAAGACTGCTGCAAGGCAGATCACAAAGAGGAGTTTTTAAAAGGCCTTAGAAATCCAATGCAAATACACAGAAGTGAAAGAAATGGAGTGAGGACAGAGAAAAAAGCACAAGACCCCTGTAAGAGTTCAGGTCATGGTAAATTATGGGCATGAGGGAAACCCTGGGCAGTTACAGTCACTGCACAGGTGAAGGGAGCAGGAGCCTGGGAGGCAAATGCACCTGGGAGATAATAAGAGTTAGGATTAGTGAAACACAAATGACACAATAACTGAACCAAAAATATATCTGCAGGGATATGGGTCATTTACTGCCAACTGTCAAGGAACTGCATAAGAAAGAGTTGCTATCTTTAGTTACCTATCGTCTGAGGAGGCAGAGAAAATGATGCAGTGATGCAGCAGAGCTGGAAAAGAATAAACATCATAAAAAGTTCATCCATCAGGGAGGAAGGGGCAGGCCAGCTAGCCTAACCCTAATACTGGTGAAATAACAAGCTATTCAATTTCTGAGCACTTCTAAGGTTATAAAGAGCACAGCCAAAACTCTGCTGCCAGTTTTCTTATCAGATTTCCGAATTCCCTTGTTTCCTCCCTCATCAATCATTTTGCCTTCACACAGTGCTTCAGATGCTGGTTCTTCTTCCCTCCACATCACCATTAAGCCCACTTCCCCCTAGCTGAAGATGCTTGCATTGTCATGTCAAACAGCTTATCCATTGACACCATGATTTTCTATCTTTGGAATAACCAACAAGATGTCTATTTCCATACATGCTTTCGTGATTCAAAGTGATGCAATCTCCCAGTTAGCATCCATCAATTGTTCTTAAACAGTTCCCTGGGACTATTTGTTATTGGCAATTAGGTTTTGTTGGTCACATAAAGTGGTGTGCCATTGTTTCCATTTCCTGACTGGAGGACAAGGCAAGTCATTTCAGTGCTAATATTAACACGGCGTGGTTTTCCGTTTGCTTTTACAAGTACTTGTACCTGCAGCTTTGAAATAATCATTCTTTGAACCACCATGATATAGTACAGCTCAGCTGACCTAACAGTCATAACAGGCACATGCAAATGGAGGGCAAGAACAGTTAAGCAAATTCCCTTAATTATATGCACGAATATGAGCGGATTTTTGTTTTAATACTGTTTACCCAGTTCTCCGTTACAATTGTTGGCCTGTTTTCCTATATTTGTGTTCTCTGTCTTTCTTCAGCTTCATTTCATGGCCATTTCCTTTTCTTCCCATATTCATAAGATCTCCTTCTCTACTCATTCCGATACCTAGTGAGCCTTTCTCCTTCCTGAAATGACTTATCCTTGGCAACCCTTTAAGCAAACCTTCTCTATTATATACTCTGTTATTACTTGAAATCTAATCTCCTCTTTGGCAAAGTTTGTTTGGGATGGGTCTTGCTTTTCCCTTGGGATTCATCTTGCACACTTTTTAGCAAAACATTTTAACTAGCTGTGAAAGACCTCAGCCGAAAATTCTGAAATAGGACAGCTGCCACATTAATAAAATCAGAGATTGCCAAGGAAGAAAACTGTTATTAAAAGTAACACAGCAAACCTGTGACACTGCCCATTCTGCTTTTGCACGGTTTGGAAGCAGGGCAGAAGGGACGTCTGGTGTGTAACCAAATGATCTGTGCTGCCACCTGGCTAACCCCTGCACGGTCTGGCTGGCTCTTTACAGCGGACTCGACATCTGCCCTCAGCGTAGCAGCAGCGGTCGTGCCGCTCTTTTGATGCCTAGTAGCTGCTCGTCTGATGTGTCCACACCTATGATCATTTTGACCTCTTCACAGGGGACGATTGTAAAGGTGAGAGGGGCAAATTTTCCTGGATATTTTCAAGAAAAAATGCGGAGGGGAATATTAAGAGTTAAACATTACTATAGAGGAAATGTCTCTCTTTCTTATGGGAAGAGGTGTGACTTGCAGAATGAATGCCCTTCAGATAAACGCCACTGTGATGAGCTATCAACATGCACTGCCGTTTTTTCCTGGCACACCCCAGCAGAATTACATTTTCTGCCCGTACAAGAAGTAAGAGTTTGTGGCATACGCTTCTTCATTCAGATGAGACACTGGGAAAATAAACTTTATGAGGCAAGCAAACCTCTGGTGTGGTGCTATCAAAGGAAAAAGATCTGCACACGCACCAGTAAAAAATTGCATTGTGAAATACTCACTGTTAACAGGCAGCTAAAGGAACACACATCCACCAAATGGAAGGAAATAAAAATTAAATTACCCAACAGTAATTTATCCCCCTGTTCATTCAGCCATGCTCCTACCCAATTTTTTACCAATTCATTTACAGTGAAACTCAATGCATATATATACTGTAACCAGCTCTAGTTATAGCTCCTTTCTGGATTTTAGAGCTTGGCAAGGTAGATGTATTGAAATAATAGTCTGGTTTAAGCACAGTGTTCATACCCTTACTGTCACAGACACATTGAAATAGTGTCTGGGGATACAACATTATCTCCTTATATCTTTTATTATCTCTTATTATGGCAAACTCAACACAGAGAAATATATAATAGACCTAATAATAGAAATCAGGAACTTGAGACAGCAATGCAAATCCCCGATCTCAGTAATACAATAGGCACTTAGAAGATGCAAATTTGCCTTTTAGTCCTTCAGGCAGGCAGGCAGCCGATGACTAGAGAGCCAGGCCAGGGCTCACAGGTCTGCACCGAAATTTCCAGTTCAACCGCAGCTTCCTGCATGACCTTACTCTAGTCACTTAATTAATCCTGTAGATCTGTTTACACTTGGTAGAAGGAGAATGCATGCTTTCCCTATCAGAGGGTGATTATAAAGGTAAAATCGCTTAATTGCTGTAAGGAATGAGAAGTTTTGAGGGCTCTGGCAACCTCTCGCTGAATTTTAAACACTGATTTCACCACTGCATCTGCAGGCGCAGGTTAGACCAACAGGCTTGTGGTCAGGCAGAGCCTCCCGTTTCAGGGCACGGTCGGACACGCTGTTCGGGTTGGAGCTGCTGTGGATTTAGAGGTGACCTTACTCCCCAGCTGCTTGCCACCGTTTTCAAACCGGGGCGGTTGTGCCTATACAGACACTGAGCTTCAGGAGAGCAGCCTGTAGAGCTTTAGAGCCACAGCTTTAAAATTAACAGTATAATGATTAGTTAAACTGTTGCGCCATCTATGTTTAGACATGTCCTGTGTTAATAATGTGCTCAATCATCCCTGAAACGGCACAGCGAGATACCTCCCACCAAAGTTCAAGTTCTTGGCCACAGGCGTGCCTGCACTGACCACATCCGTGCGGCAAAGGGGGGTGACGCCCCTGTGGGGCACCTTCCTTGCACTTCAGTTGTGTTCACGTTTGGGTCGGCAAACTTGCAAGTCTCATTGACACTGTGATTTCCATTCGGTTCCCAGGGAAGGTCCATGAGGCTCCGTGTCTGGCGATCCGCAAGAGATAAACAATACAGCTCAGTCAATGAAGGGAAAGCTCGTAATAAAAGACCGAGGGAGCTCTGGCTGTAGCTGGCAGGAGAATCAGCTCGTCATTCCTCAAAAACAAGAGACACCCAAATGCGTTTTTTTCTCAAACCACTACCCTTCTCACCACTTGTTTTTTCAAGTAGTGTGGTTTCATGTTCCCTTTTCTAAAGTGCCAGGCGTTGCACAGTCAGGTGTCCCTGTTTTAGAAGTCCAGTTCTTTTCCTTACTGTCCTCTTCACAGCTGAACTAATATCACTGCAATAAAGCCCTGCCGAAGATAACGGAATCACTGCCGCAGCACTGCTATCGGCAGAGGTACATGCTGTCCTTCCAATCAGATGACTAGGGAGGGCGGAAAGGGTTTCAGTAGAAGCATTTTGGATATTTCCTTCTTCGGAAAGCTTTCCACTGGGTTTTCACCCTAAAAAAGAGGTGATTCAGGTCATGCTACCTGTCAATGCCTCATTTTAAACGTGCACAGTCTCTTACCGGCATATACCACCCAAATGCCAAGGTAACCATTTGCAAATACAGTTGCTGCATTTGCACTCAACAGAGTAGCTCGTTGTCTCAGGCAAGCAAAGGGTTCTGCAAACACCCAGAAGTGCTTGTAAACACCGTGCATGCAGCTAGCTACTATTTTGCCTTCAAGTTAGCGGGCTGAGTGTGAACCTGGCTCTGAATTCAGCGATTCTTTCGCTTTGCCTCTGATGCTGTGCCTTTAACACTCAACCCTTTGCCTTGCACACACCTCCCCCACGCAGTGGTAGCACCTCTTGGGAGTGCACGTGGAGCCCTCGGTTATGACCATGGAAGTCATGTCCCCCTCCCTATCACTCCACAGTGACATCAGAGCATTTTCAAGAGTAGTTACAAAAAGGAGAACAAAACGTAAAACAAATCAGCTTCAGCGTGCTTACTGTTACAATGCAGCCTATTCACCAGCTGGTGTCCAACATAGGCACCTCTTAGAAGAGCAGATAAGGGCCAGCAGAACCAGTCACCCTTCACTCCCCTGCTCCAAGAAGAGCTCCTCACTCCTCTGTCTCACTCTCCTGGCAATTCCTTGTCTTGATTCCCAGCCGCTTTTGCAACCAGCTTGATCCCACTGCTTCTGCTTCTTTCTCCATTTCCCAATGGTTAGGACAGTCACGTAGACAAAGGGAGACCTACTCCCAGATGTCAGCAGTGTCTCTGTTTTACAGGCAACAGCCTCTGGATAAAATCCAGAGGAAACATTGGGGTCAGCACAGAGATCCCTGGACCACATGTGAGCAGAAGCCACGGTGGCTCCCACGCAGGGCACTGCCCCACTCCTCGGGCCCCATGAATGGTGCACACCAGGTGCCTCCAGGGTGAGGCAGAAGCTGAACGGACGTTTCCAAGACCACAGCTTCAAACTTAGTCCTTAAATGGATCTGGGCTTGTCCTCATACTTACCTCTCAGCTTTATAGGCTGCTACTGAAGCAATGCCCCTGCAGTTGAGAGCTCGAGTTGTAAACAAGGCAGATTTTCCAAGGGAGTTTCCCAGAGGTCCAAAAAGCCATAAGATATCCAACCCTCGGTGGCTTTCAGCTCTGCCCATTACTCAAACATGGTGCATTTCAAAGCATATTTCAAAGAAGGCTATCGTCCTGGAAAGGGACTAAGTTGTTAATTATTTGACGTTGGTTGCAGGGCGTGGGGGGAGTTTGCAATCCATTAATGACTGCAGAATCACTCAGCAGCAACACATCCAAGGGAGCCTGGGAGATATATGAGCTGTTTCTCAAAATTATTTTATTGTGAAAAGTGTTAAAGGCATCCTTCAAACTGCTTCTCCTTGGCAGGTTTTATTAGCAATTCATTTCTGCCACACCTCAGGTCAAGCTACTGTAGATCTTGCAGCAATTTTTTTTTTTAAACATGTTTTTATTTAATTGGTGTCTCTAAGACTGTTTTGAATCCTGTGCGTGCCCTGTGAGTGGCTGTCTGGGTCCTCTTCCAAGCTGGCCTCCACAGTGAAGCGTGCAACTTAACCGTGTTTCGCTTTGTGTGACTGCCATTACTAAAGGACCACTGCCACACACTGGCAAACTTTGAAATACGTATTTTCCTAAAGTCCCGCTGATGGTTTTTTCCATTAATTGTCTCTGCTTCCCAAAGGATTTGTGTGGAAACAAAATTTCTCTCTTTTCTTAACTGGATTTATCCCTCTGCCCAATTATATCAGAGATGCTGCACAATCTATCTGCTCCGCAGGTGACATCAAGATTCATCATTACAAAAGCTGCTCGTAGGAGGAGGGGGCTGGCCATAACATAACAAACTGAGCATTCACACACAAATACTCCAGTAACAAATCAGCAATGACCAGGAAAGTCGTAAGGGGAATGCTGCGAGTGTGGTGGGGCTCGGCTCTGACTTTCTGAAGGTCTCTGGGTGAGCAGGTGAGGGTCTTCCATGTCCCATCAGCTTCTGAGAAAGTCCTGGTGCCGTACCACAAGGATGGTCCCAGTTCAAGGGTAGCTTGCTACAGAAATCTCCCCCAGGCTTTCAGCACTGTCTTTGCATGACTGTTCCTGGGAACATGATTAAACTTGTCTTAAAGAAGGAGACGCTAACACAGGTTGGCAAGAAAAACATCACTCAGGCTTCAGGTTCAGCTTGTGCTGACACTTCTCAGGCATTAGAGAAGGGCAAATCCTGCAGAGATTACTGGGTCAGATGGATGGGGCCGTGTTTTCTCTTCAGCGTCTCAGCTCCATCATTTTGTTCTTCCTCCAGCCGGGCATTGTCAGTGACACTGTGGTCTAAAACACAGACCTGAAAGGATAATTCGGTTCTCTCTTTTACTAGCTTTGGCAAATGGCTTACAGTCATGATTACAGAAATTTGTTTTCATTGCTTTTGATACCCTGGGGTGTCCTATTTACATGTGACTATTTCACTTCATCAATTTTCTAGCTGGACTTCTTTCCCCCCTGAAACGTCAGAGGTTCACAACCATGCTTGTACGAGTTCCTCAAAGCCGCCTGCTGGGTGCCGTGGTCTGCAGTAAAAGCTTGGCCCATACCTAGTGGAAGTTAACAGCACTGCAATGGACTTCAGATCCATTTTGAAATACTGTCACTTTGACATCTACTTTAAAACATTTTCAGGTGTATTCTGTAGTAGCCCTGGAATTATTTTTCTTCTCCTCAGGCAATCTCTCTGAGGCTGGAGCCACTTCTTTGCCCTGCTTGGGAGACACTTCACCTGATTTTTAAAAGAATTTACAAGCTACAGTGCTTCTCCCTTTCTCTGCAAACACTGATCAAACAGCACTGCTTAGAGTTCTGCCCCACATCTGATTAAACTGCCTCTCAGGTAGAAAACATTTCTTCTTCTGTAGCAATACGTCAACAACTGTTCGAGGCTGTTACCACTGAAGAGGAAAGCTGGTGGGAAGAGCAGTTTCAGAAGTTGTTATTATGCCCCAGCAATTCCAGCCCAGCTGAGTCAGATGCGGAGAGAGACCCCTCATGCCTCTGCGTCCTCCTGATTCAGTACAAGATATACCGAATTGCGAGTGGAATGAGCTCCTAAAAAAAGCTAGGAGGTAAGGTTTCTATTAATTGCTCCTAAAGCCTTGCAGCGGTGAAAATGTATTTCATTTGACTAAAAAATTGGTGCTACCAGCATCATTCCAGCCTTTCTTCTTTTTCATATTTCTCACGTCAAACCCTTAAGCTCTGCCGACGTGCAACTCACCTGCCACAACTCTTTCATAAACACATCCCAAAAACTGATGCTGAGGCTGTGAGACATGTTTTTTTAAGCTAAACGGTCACATAAAACTTTTGCCTAATAATTGCAGTCAGTTATAGCTGCTGTGATTTTGCCGTTATTGTTGTTACAACATTTTTATGACAGCAAAAGCCTTAATATAGAATCATCCCTACAAGCATACAGAAGATTTGCTTTTGTCTATCTTGTATTGCTCACCATGCCTGCAATATATATTGGCAAAGCATTTTTGCCTGTGTGCGCTGCCTGCAACCAGAGGGCTGGCCAGGGTGGTTACTCTGGCAGAACTTTTACATCTAAATGATGCCCAAACCCCTCAGCTCCCATAATCACTTGGTGGCGTCAACAGAGCTCGTGTGCCTGAACTCTGTGGGTGGGTGCTTCAGAAAACAGGAGCAGATTGGAGGTTCCTTTTCCCCACTGAATTTAGTAATTTCAAGTGGACGCTCAATATTTTTCTGCAGCATGTATAGAAGACAAACAGCATGCCTCTGCTGAAGACTGTAATTTTTCCTGCTTGGTTTTTCCCTTTGTTTTGCAAAGGTGGAGGTGGAAAGTAGCGGGTTCATCTTTTCTGAAGTGTCTAGCCTTCAGGGATTGTTGTACCAAGTGTCAGACACTCACTATAGCCCTTTCAACCGAGAGGCTCCTGTGCGCTTTTTTGCTACATCTTGTTTCTGCCACGATTTCTAGGAGTTCACTCTCCTCTTGTACTGAGGGACTGTATTCCTTATTTTTTTTTAGAGGAATTTTAGTTGAAAGATTTTCCATCATTTTTCACCAGTTTGTGATAACAGGTGTTTGTGTAATAGCTCGCTTAATAATTAATTAGAGCTGCATAGTAATTTAAGTAGACAATATATGGAAAGTCCATTTATCTTAGAAATCCCTTTAACTTCAAAAGCCAACAGATCAGTGAGCAGTTTGTCATGGAGCATCGTCGTGATGGGACCTGTTTTCCTTGTAGCACAGTCTGCATTCAGAGCAGTCAGGATGCCAATGAGAGATGTGCGTAAAGACCCAAAAGGCTTTGGCCCCCCAAATACTCTTAGACCAAGCCCAAGCAGCTTGACCTGTCGCACAGGTCCTGGTCACAGAAATGCCTTTTTTCATATGGCATCGGTACAGTTTTCCTGGCAGCATCACTTTTACGCTCAGCTTGATGAACTCCACCTGCCACAGCAATGTATAGCTGAACATCCTTTTCCCAGTTCTTGCTCGGTACCCTTGACAGATAGCAGGAGAGCGTAGGCACAGCTCTCCGAACAGACGTGGGTGTCAGCTTCCCTCAGTAACCATGCCACGTGGCAGGAATAATCTCCTGCTTGTCTTTACACGTGAAAAGCCTATCATCTCCTTAGGTCCTTTGCAGTACGCACGTTACTGATACAGCCCAGCTTTCACTGGCTTGGGTTAATTGTGCAACCCTTGGTGCAAGAGCCCTCTGCCCCCGGTGTTGCCTACCCACCCAGCTGCACAGGGTGAGATGGGAGACAGTTGCATCCTACCCAACACATGCAGTTTTCCTATGTCCTGTGTAGCAACCTGAAGCTGCTTACCCTGTTTCAGCTCTTCTGTAACACCTTCACCTCTCTCCCCATTTCACTCCATTTTACCATGGGATTTCTCGCTCTGTCCTTGAAAGCATCTGAAATCACTTATCAGAGGAAACTTGCTGGAATAAGTGTTCTGACCTGGCATGTCCTATTGCAACATCATTGCTGAACTTAGCAGTCTGTAAATCCTGCCTCAGTTCTGTGCTCTGCCTCTGCTGTCCGCTTGCCTGCTGTGATAATTTCTAGTCCTTTTCGTAGTTTCATCCTTCTTACAGCATCCACTTTTCCTGCAAAGCTCAGAAATCCTCCTGTCTGTCTGTGCAGAAGGCACTAAAATGCCACATAACAAATTGTTGTTGTTACGTGCTATGCTAGGACCATCCTTGGCATTTCCTGAGGCATTTTTATGTCTGCCTTTTAATTTACTATACTGAAAGCTGCCTGAAGCAGAAAGCACGTTTGCCCTCGTTTCGCACCCTGGCACCCAACACAGCACGAGCCCTTGTGTAACCATGAGGAGCCATGCGCGGTGAGAGCAGGATTTCTCACCTCCTTGTTTTGCAGCGTGTGGCTCTCCGTACCCCGCTCTCCCCATGGGTACTACCCAGCAGGCAGAACTTCATTCAAAGAGACCCCCTTTCTGCCCAAGGGAGATGGTATTTCCATAAAACTCTTCTTTGGAAGGGGCTTATCTCTGTAGTAGTTTTTAAATGTTGATGCTTTGCAACGAGATTCAGTTTCCTGGAGGGCAACATGACCGCGGGCCCAACTTTCATCCCGGCGTGTCATTCTGCAATGTTTGGAGCAGCCTCCTGCTTTTCATAACTCATCTGCAAAAGAGAGCTTTGTGCAGCCAAACTCAATAAAAAATATTCTCCTGGGGAAACAGAATTATTCTCCGGGCTTTGTGTATATTTACAGCAGGCAGATGAAATGCATAAATTAAAAGGATAGGTAGAGGCTCTGAAGAGTTTGAGCCGGCCAGGGTACTCACACACTATGTACATTTATTAAGGATAGGGTTTTTTTCACGGGGAGCATTACTGTTTCACGTCTGACTTTCAGAGTTATGGTAAAATACACGGTGGCTTTTGAAGGCGGTGGGACCGCTGTGAAACCCCTCGCCTTGAGTGGTTCCCTGGTAGGAGACCTTGGCACTGGGAGATGGCAGAGAGGAAATTCTGGAACAGACTGAGAGTTGAAAGAAAGCACAGCTAAACGTCACAGGATTTAAGTGCTGTGAATAGGGAGCTTGTCTCCAACAGAGTCACACGGGCCTTTCTCCGAAGGAGATAGGGTTGGAGGTGGTGGGGGTTGTTTAGGGTTTTCATCCTCTTTTGCCAGCACAAAGCTACTTTCTGCCTACAGGCGCCCCTGATGAGCACCCTGGGCTGCAGGCTGGAGGCCGATCCATAAATACGTAATGCCTGTCAATACCATTGCTCGCCCCTCACCGCAGCAGGCTGGCAAGAGCGTGCCAAGCAGCCGAGGTCCCAGCACTGGGAGCCAGCTGTGCTTCCACACGTGGCCCGCGGGCGAAATGGAAACCTGACGGGAACCTCTCCAGCCCCACCGGGCTCGCCTTCCACTCAGTCTGCAATTAATTAAGACTGAAGGGGAGGTTTTGAATAACCCCTTTGTGGAACAAAATACACGCAGTCAAAACCCAGCTGACAAACACAACAAAACTGACTTCATGGTTTCTTATGAGAAAACCATTAATGGCTAGAGAAATGAAGAAACACTTTGTTCAAGTCACTGGTGTGAATGCAGCATATTCAGATTACAAAGCAGTCCTGCCCTGCTATAATAAATTTCATATAGCTTTATCCATGGGTAACCAGGTATATAAAAGCCAGGAATAACACATTAGGTTTTAAGTTAGCGTACAGTACCCACTATTACATTTTCACAGAGTTCTCTCACAAAGAGTCAGCGCTTCCACAGCAGCCGATGCCTCCGACACAGCAAGCACCGACGGGGTGGTCACACGATACTCGCCGCCATGGCTCTGGCTTGCTTTCAGCTCTTTGTCCATGCCCTCCTCTCACGCAGAGGGGGCTGCGTGCTAAAAGGTTTAATAAAGAAAGATCGCCTTTACCTCGGCAGCACGTCCCCTTCCTTTCCACAGTGGCGTACCTTAGAGCCTGCTGACGAACAGTGGCACGTTGCTCAGTCAGGCACAAAGAAGTAGGGAAAAAAGATCATATTTGGGAAAAACATTTACAGTCTCCAGACCTTAGCCAGGGTGAAGTTTAATGGCGTGTGTTATGTGGCAGGTCAGAGGAAAGGCTGTAGCAGGATCCTCTTCCTGTACAGGCTGTGAAAGCGGTACTCACCCCGTTTTACCGCCAGTACCCAAAAGCATCTCAGAGGTGTCCGAGCCTGGCTGTTTCCTACCATGGATGCCTCTTGCAAAGGCTTTGTGTGAAGGCTAGTTAGCGACTCTCCATGACGTTTGTGAACCCACCACCCAGGGCCAACCATGAGATGGGGAGTGCATGAAACGTAGACCCAGCAGGTCCTGGTCCAGTCTTATGTCACGTTCTCCCTTTGGGCATTAGCACCTGAAGCCCCCAAAGTCAGCAAGCATCTTTCCTGTCTGCACCAACCCCTCAGCTCTGTCTGGAGGCTCCTATCCTAACCTGCAGGTGAGAGACCTGGAGATGAGACTGCAAAACTCACTGATCTTTGAGGCCTAATCCAACCTGGGAACCCAAGCACCTTGCTGGAAAAGGCGGCCACCATGACAAATCAGCGTTTCAGGCACAAATCTGGATAATTTTTGGTAATACCATTGTTAACATCCAGAAACACAGTAATTTTTACTGTGGAACAGTAGTAGTCCTAAAATGAAATAAATTCAGATCGACAAACCGTATTTTCATTAGGTTCTCAGAAAACCGGCACAGCACCTTACTGTCTCCCTAGTTTGACAGCCGTTATAATTGACTATCCACATTTGTCTCCATCATTCTGAACACTTTCACGCATCAAGCATGCCAGGCTTGATATAACAAATAACTGTTTTACTTCCAGGACACAAAAAGAACCCACTGCAAGACATGAGAAAATCCTGTTTCTACACCTTTGCGAGCCCTCAGAAACCTGAAAGATTCAACTTGCTGAGGTTGTAAGTGTGCGAATTCAACAACAGTTTCTATGGGCTGTATTCCAAAGTACTTAGCCACTCCATAACAAGCTCTCTTTACAGACTTACGATCTGGAGCGATGGCTAACTTTTTACAGTTGTTACCCAATAATTTCAAACATGAAGTTGGTCCTGCCTCTTCACCTTGTCCTGTCATGTTACAAGACTAACTGTTCTCTTCAGGCCCATGAACAATGAGATGATTGTACCATCCTCTGGGTAAGCAAGATGTGCTGAAAGCAACCATGACCATACGCCGTAAGCCTTCCAGTCACAAGAAACTGGCTCAACATCTCATACTTGACCCACTGAGATCAGGAGACCATGTCACAACTGTCACTGGCCCTGCAGTTTGGTACTAACCTGCCCACAGGGCTTTGCTGTCTTTTCTAATGCATGCACAGAGCTCTTCCCTCCACACCTGGTAAGAGGTGTCTCCTTCCTCCCTCTCCCTCATTTCAAATGTGTGATCCTAAAGGTTATGGCTTATAAGCAGGCTCAGATCAGGTCCTCCATTAGGTGTTGTAGGGACAAGGATCTTTGTGTGGACTCTCTGGTCTCAAAACCAGCTGAGACTACTAATATCAGCCTTGCTTGATCAACGACCTTTGGATTTTTAACGCTAATCTCTCCTGGCCTCTCTGACTCTTCTCTTGAGAGACCATGGCAGTTTGATCTAAAAAGATGGCCTGGACAGAACAGATTGGGATCACTGTGGAGAACTGAAAGACCTGACTTTTCCCTCCCCAAAATCACTGCAAAATCAGCTGGTACACAGGTGGCCTCGGAAAGATTTCTCACTACAAGCCCTTCATGACTTTAGATATACGGAAATGTTAGAGATGAAGTCAAGCTTTTTCTGAAGATGAGATCTTAACTTGAAAGGGACCGCTGAAAAGCTGGATGGGGTAATTACCCAGACAGAAAAGCCTGTTTCCTAAGGAACACAGACACCCATGGTTTCCACTCTTCTCCTCTCCCTAAATGCAGGCTTGGTCTTTAGGTCATTTAACACGGATGGTTACAGCTGCCACTCGTGGGCTAGGTGGGACTGTGGCAGGGCCATTACTCTACCTCTAAATATACAAGATACTTTATTTCAGTGATGTGCCTCTTCAAGCACTTGCTCAGATTGCAATTAACTTAATGCACAAATTTCCTTCTACTAAGGTTTCTCTCATTTCTTCATAACTCACCACACCTCCAGTCAGAGGTCTCCTTCTTCCTCCTCATAACTTTGGGGCTGAGTTTCACGCTGTGACTTTCTGCTTTCACCCACAGGATGAGCAACCCCTTCTTCCAGTTCAGCTACTTCTTTAGGCTCTTCAGGAAATACTAAGGAACGGGTTGCTTCTTCGCACCCCACTTTGACCAAACCACAGGTTTTTTCTTAAATATCCGCTCTGGCAACCACAACACCACAGGAGCTGTCTCCTCCCTGGCTCTGGCCCCAGCTCCTTTGGGCAGATCACTGCACCATCCTCTATTATAACCCACCGAATGCTAGGACCTACTCAGCATTTTACCTCGTGCTGTAATTTCTCGTGTATAGTGTGAGTCAACAGGACACACGCGGCCCTCAGAAAGACCAGGGAACCTGCCACCTTTACACACTCAAAACTTAAAAAAGTTTCTGAATAGATCTTCTTCCAGCTGGACCACACATTTGATGATCTTCACAAGATAAGCCAAGAGTGCTATTTCTGCCTAAGGTTTCTAAGTGATAGCCACACATAAAATTTCTCATCAAGCCCTCTTCGACACAACAGAAAGGATAAGCTGTGTCTGCTCTGCTCAAACTTCACAGAGCAGAATTTCCCTTTTGCCAAGAGAGACCAGCACTGACCATTTTGCTAAAAAAAAACAGATGGGCAGAGCTAGGAACAGATTGGGAAAGGGGGGTATGACTGGAAATTAAACCTCAAGCTTAATTATGTCCTCCAGTAACTATACTCGCAGTCATTTGGAGTTCTGTCTATCACAGATCTGTTAAAAGATCAACCACTTCATTAAGAAGACAATAAAAATGTCTGCTCAAAAGTAAACCTCTTTTTTTCCACAGAAGGGAGCATTTCTTTCTACAGCTCACTGTCCCCACAAACCAGGAGAATGAAATCAGGAAGGAAAGGGAAGAATCTAATAAAAATGTGACAGGTAGAAAAAGAGGGGAGAAAAATAAAGAGCTCTTTAACTGATAAATCAATCGTAAGACACAGTAACCTTTGCAAAAAAATCAATAGTTTTACTCTGATCAATCATTATGCATAGGCAGCTGTTGGAGACTGACCCAAGATAAAAACAGACTGTAACTTAATCACTTTGCGGAGAAAAGTGGTGGATAAGGACCATTTTTTAAAGTCACTGTTTTTGAGGTGACCAGCATAAGATGCTTTAACAAAATCACTCTCAGAAAGTAAAAAGGTGATTAGAAGTTGCCAAAAATCAGGAGCTCTTCTACAGTCTCAAACACAAGATCATTTAAAATCAGTTATTAGTACATGGGTTTATTGAGACCATTGCGACAGGCAAAGTTTTAGTCAACAGCTTGTTCTTTCTCTGTGTCATGTTCTTCCTCCACTATTATTTTTTTAAACGCAAGCCCACACATCGATTTTGTCCAAAGTACTACCAATAGCACATAAATATTGTTTACATTTCTATAAATGGAACAGTTTATTACAGCAATTTCTGCGTGATTGTTGCTCTGCGCAAGAATGTTTTCAATGTCAAAGCAAGAAGGCTGCTGAAATCCTGCTTGAAAGCATTTTCTATTGTCCATGGCGTATAAAAAGAAAAAGCCCACGTTTCGTAGCATTTTAGCGATTTGATAGAGTACTGAAGCTTTGGTCTGAACACACAGCAAAGTATGATGACTCTGCCCATTTGAAGCCACGTGAAAGTGCAGGGTCGTTAAAGAAAGAGCTCCTGAAACCTCCGCATTAAAAGAGATTAACAAGGTCATGAAAGGGCCGAGCTGCCCATGCCGGGCCACTCCTCGGGCCTGGAGGCTCCGCATTGTGCAAAGCGCCCATCCAGGGACAGCATTCACTCAGCTGGCGTTTCATCTTGGATTAATCTTGGCTGTAACAAACTCTTCTATACACTCTAGCAGTCTCCAAACTGCAGTGTCAAAACTGGACAAGCGCTCGAGCGATCTGGCTTTGCAGTTACCCATGTTGGGATGCGGGGACAGGAATAGAGGCCTCCAGAACTCCCTTCCAAGCCAAATCTTTCCACAATTCCATGAAAATGTTGCATTTTTTCTATTGAATCAATTAATATTTGACCCCTATTCAAAGCGAGCTTCCATTATGTTCAATTCTTTTTTTGTTTTTTTCCCAAATCAACCCTGGAAAATTGTCTTTCAGCCCTACCTGTAAAAAAGAGGAATACAACATTTCACAATTATTTAGTTTAACTGAACACCTGCTGCCTTATTATAATGGAGAGAGAAGTACTGCGAATTACATGCAACTCTAAAAATAGGAAGGGACTGAAGAAAACCCATAAGAAATCCTCTGTGTACAATTTCTGAGAAATACACTCATTATCTGACTAGAAACGTTAGCTGTCAACTAAATGCGACTTGGGTACATACAGGAAAAAAACAGCTCAGAACATATTCCTCCGAGTATCTAAAGATGAAATTTCCACACCTTTGAGAGCTGAATCATACTGTGCTTCCATTTACAAAGCTCCTATTCACTTCAGTAGTCAAGTATGCTCAGGAAGTGCATATTTAAAAAGAAAGGAACTTTTGCTAGACAGGCAAACAGTAGGATGAAACGCTATCGTTTTGCAACTTGCCAGCAGAGCAGAGCGAGGTGGACTAGAGACCATAATGAACATAAAATCAAAAGGAAAAGCAACAGAGAACTTGAATCTTCTGCCACCATCTTCCGCTTTGGTGTTTTGTTTTTGGGTTTTGGTTTTTTTTTTAAGAGCCCCTGCAACAGGAATACATGCAGAGATACGTTATTTTGATTGCCCTTGGTAAATTAAGCACACTATACTCGTATTTCCACTTGGACATTACAGTGACTATGGGCTGGTTTCCACCTACCCATAATCTGCTCAATATTAAATCAAATTCAGCTCATACATACAAAAGTATTAAATTTCTCCCACAAGGTGTAAAACGTGGGTAAGTTGTTTTTGTTTTTAGCACAACTAATCTCACTGCTTCCTCACTGTTAGCATTCCAGTTTCCCTCTGAAGTGCTGCTAAAAGCACCTCTTTCCAGCAGACACTGCCTCCCTGCTTTGCCCTGGCCTGGGTGGGTGGCAGAACAGGAATCCTATTTCTGGGGTTTGTTTCGTAACTACAGATATTGTAGCAACTGGCTGCAAAAGGCTTCAGGCATAAATGCCATGGGACAGGTTAGGCACACGGCAGAATATAAGCAAGGGGAAAGGATCTCGAGCCCGGAAAGCCTCTGACCTTTTCTCCTGTTATCCCTCTTCCAAATGAAAGGTATTACTTCTCCTTACCAGCGTCCCCGTGCCACGCCCATGGCACTGTTAGGATGACAAGATTATTTGTCACATCGCTGTTAAAGCAGGGGTTCTGGCGCTGAGCGACTTGCAGAGCGGGGCTCAGCACCACGCCCGCTCCGAGACTGTGCTCTGAGGATGCCCGACCGTACCCCCACGCACCCGCATCCTCGGTGTGAAGAGGGAGCAGAGCATGGCTTTCCTCTGCAAAACGCTTGCAGGTCTCCAGAGGGTACATGCAGGAGAATGCTTTCAGTCACCCTGAGCAGCAGCTGCTGAGCAGTCAGGTTTGAAATACAGCATTTTCAAGATTCAAGCAAACATGTTTTTATAACAT
>NW_008825113.1:3896581-3905455 GCF_000699105.1 Pygoscelis adeliae
CCTGCTGCAAAGACCTTCCTCAGCAGATTAAACCAACAGACCAGATAAATGTATATATTATTCAATGCAGTTATTCATCTACAACGTCAGTTGAGGTAATTAATTAATTTACTAAACAGCAGTTAACATCCCTCACAATTTTTAAAAGATGGTGGGGACGAAAATCTGCCTCTACTTATGAGAGACTCTTGTCACTGTGTTACTGCCATCTAGCATTAAAACAGAAAGAAAAATCCCTTTTTACCAAACGGCAGTACAGCAAAGAGGAATCCCACGGCTCGCCATGGGTTCAAACGCAGTCAGCGAACTCTGCCAGCTCAAGGCTAGGAACTGAGTCGGGTGACATCCCGCGTTTGCCTCCACCCCATCACCCACACCAGGAGCGGGCTCCGCAGAGAAGCAGCAGGGCAGGATACAGTGCCATGCCGCCGTGGGACAGCTGACCTTGTGCGACTGGCCCCCGCTGCTACCGTCACCCTGTGAGCAATGGGAGGACTAATGTCCCCAGGGCTGCCACCGTGGCCAGACCAAAACAGGACGGCCGAGGCTCCCTGATTCCCAGGCCAAGCCTGCTGCTCCGTCACCCCTTAAATACGCGTCACGTCTCAGCTTTCGCTCACCCCACCATTAAGCAGCCAACCCTCTGCCAGGATCTGCACTGCGTTTCTGAAAGCAGCCGCAAAGACATCGGGTTTCTGCCATCTTTTACAGACAAATACTGTCTGCGCGCTGCGTGTTGCACTTAGACGTGCTCCGTGCAAACTGAAACACTGAAATAAAGCGGGCTGTTTAAATCGGCTGGCCCATAAGTAGGAAAGAGGAGGATCAGAGGGTACTGCAAGAAGATGACCTGGCTCACAGAGTCCAGCTCTTCCCTCTGTCTCTGAAAGAAATGCTGTGATCCCGGAGGACTGTGACATCTCAGGTATTGAAACTCTCAAACAACACTTATCAAGCACTTGGATCAATTTTCTTCCATGTTACAAAAGGGAGGAAAAGTGGAGATGTTGCCTTTTTTTCTCTCAAATCGCAAAGTAACCTTTTAAAAACAGGTAGAATTACTTTCATATTTCTCTTAATTTTTCAGCATTCTTTACCTCCTTAAAAAAAAGATCTACACGAATTCTGCTAATCTGCACAAAAAAGGAACCCACCCTTCCCAGGTTCCTGTAATGGACTCGTTACCCATTTTAAACTCAAATGCACCCTTCTGGAGGTACCTGCTGTCTCTATTTTCAGGAAGAATGATGAACAAAGCCAGTTATTAAGATTCTGTTACTTATTCCACAAACACGGGACCAAATTCTCTCGAGGAGACAATAATCTTTCCACTGTACATCCCACTAAGCAAATTACAACCTTGACATAAAACAGGAAGATATAAAACAGTCTCATAGAGGGAACGAGATCCTTCTGGTCCCATGTTTGTGGGATAAAGCAACCGATCCATCTCATCTCATCTCATGCAAGCTGGAGATCTTGACGGCAGAGCCTTCAATGGAGGGAGATAAACAAATCATACTGGATGAACCACCCCATCCTGAAGTCAGTGTCTAAAATAGCTGGGATTAATCACTCTCTGGAAGTTCCTGTCTCCCTCCATTGACTAGAGAGGGGGTTTCATGTGAGGCATCATAGTAAACAACAGCTTTTTGTTGTGACAGCACAGACCTGTTCGAGACACTACCAAAACACCCGTTTACTGCAGTGACTAGAGGGTTTCACCCAGTGTTGCCAGGGAAACAGTGTTTTTTTGTCACAGCCTGAAGGAGGGTTGGATGGCCGCACTTCTGCAGGAACTCCTGCAGGGCTCCAGCTGAGCCAAAGAGTTGCTCATCAAGCGGTTCCCCTGCAACCCGATGGCCAAAGAGGCACTTTCCTCATCCTTTTATGGGTATAATCTGCACTTCCCATCCCACTCTCCCCTGGCCTTCCTTTCTAGGCAGGCTGTGTGGTGCTCGCACCACCCACGAGCTCAGCGGCAGCGCTGTCTTTCAGCGTGCAGGGAAGAGAGAGAAATGCCAGCCAGAAGAGTTCCTCCACCGTTGGGTAGAGATATCGATGGAAGAAAAGCAAGAGGAATACAAGAAAAGCTTACTCCATTCACACAGCCTGCACTTGCTGCCTTTTTCAGGCATACAGGGGCAGGGTTATAGTTAATCAGAAGGTCCGTGCAGGAATCCCTATTTCTTCTAGAGAGCAGACACCTCCCTCCGGTAAGGCAGTGGGAAAATTGCAGCAGGATTAAGGTCACAGGTGGGATTTTCCAGGTGCCTGAGTTCAGATGGCTCTGTCAGCTGCTTTGCAGAAGCTTATGCTTTGTATTCTGGGAAAAAATGCAAAAAAAATGGCATATTCAAACAGAAACACACATTTCCCGCAGGACCACAAGATCCCCAGGGCCGTTCTCCTCACAGAAGCTGTAGCTCATTAGCAGGGACAGCCAGCCTTGCAAAAAGCATTTGAAAACACATTAGCAGATGTAACAGCAGGCTGCTAAGATATTTAAAAAACACATCCAGAAAGGTGCTGGTTATTTGAGATTGTTCATAGAGAAAAAAATAACTCCGCTCCTGAAGCCTGTGAGCTGCACCGAACATGCCAAACACCAACCTCCGCCTCCTCCAGGTGCACCACACCACACTCTGCGGGGAAACCAAAACATGCAGCACACCGCAGCACGCGGGGAGGCCCAAACCAGTGCCTTCAGCGGCAGAGTCTGTGAGCAGAGACAGGTAAAGAGGAGAGACAGAAAACATCTCCCCGTTCAACCAGAAAGCAACACCGTAGCAGAACCTGCCCTTTTTTTTTTTTTTTCTTAAGAAGACAGATACCCGTTCAACCAGAAAGCAACTAGGAAGCAGCACCTGTCCTGAACCTTCTCTTTTTTTTTTTTTTTCTTGTTTGTTTGCTTTGCTTTTTAATGAAAGGTGTCACGGGCATGTCAGCAGAGCTTGGATTGCACCGCAACCAAAGCAGCGGCACCTTGCGGGGACTTCACCAGGGCCATCATCAAACCCGATGGGGAAGAGCCCCTCCCCAGCGCCGGTGTTGGACCCACTTCCCCAGCTTGCCTCTGGCAGGTTAGTCCCTCACGCACTGCAATGTACGTGGGGCTTCTGCCAGGCTGGTGGGGAAGGTGACCCACCTCTGTCTCCTCTGGAAATCCGGCCCACGCTGACCTCTCCCCAGCCCACGGCGCACACCCCCAGCGCAGGGTCCCCGTAGGCAGCCCTTATCCCTCCTCAGCCTGAACTCCCAAAGCTCCTCAACCCACGTCATGGTGGGGTTTCCCACTGCCTTGCCCCCAAGATAACGGGGTTTCCCCCCGGCACACCTCCAGCTGGCTCTGCTGCCCTGTCTCCACCACCCAGGTGTCCCCCTGGTGACCCTGCACAGCCCATCCAGCCCCCTCGCTGTGGCTGTAACCCCTGGGGCTTCTGCAAAGCCTTGTTAAGGAAATCACAAAGTAGCACAGAGCCTTTCCTGGAGTGCCCCAGCATCGGTCCCCCCTTGCTGGGTATCGTGGTTTAAATACTATGATTTTTGAGGAATGACACTACTGTATAATCCTGATCCCACTTCCCTGCCAGGCACATTTTCATCTTGAAATCATATTATCCTTTGGGGGATCGCTCACTCCCAGGAAGATTGTCCTTAAAGGAGAGAAATGTGCAGTGAGAGAGACCAGACCCAGACCCACCCTTAGAGGAACAGCATACACAGCACTTTATCAGCCTTTAAAAGCAACACGTTTGAGAGAAACAAAAAATAAGATACTTTTTTTTTGTTTTTTAAGAGCTGGAAGAATTGAGCACCAATTAATTCAGCCTGGCTAATGCTTATGCAGAAAGCACCCAAAAAGATATAAAACCAGAACACAAATAGACTCCTCTACCTCTAAACCTGCAAACACTTGCACACCAGTAACTTGATTTGGTACAAGTCTCACTCAAAGTTTCCAGCAAATGCAAAATATTATGTGCATAAATTATGCAGTGTAAAACAAGTATACTGTTAGATATCACACACTGAAACACAACACTTGTAATGCAAAACAGTACATCAGAGAGCATCCCAGCACCATACCCACTGACAGATGAGCTTTCATGATGGCTGTATTTCTCTGAGAGACATGGGAATTGTATTCTGCTGCCCATTATTATGACAAATACCTTCTCTGTAGGGGAAAGTTTATTAAAGAAAGTTGCTAAGGCAAAGACAAGACATGGCAAACCAAACGGAGAAGCAGAAGAACGGAAGAAAGGAAGAAATCCTCAGCTACGCAATCAGCAACAGATGCCAAAAGCACCACAGGCCTCAGGAGGTCCACGCAAACCCCGCTCCCATCACACCAGTAACTGATAGTGCCTGGGACAGACCCTCAAAGCGCTGGGCTGTCAGATGAGCCACACGGGGAGGGTCTGCAGCCGGCGTGAGACACGCTTGCACTCCCTTTGGCACGTGTACGGTATGGCACATGCAAGGCATCTCAGTCCCAGGCCATACGGTGAGCCCAGACCCAAGGAGAGCATGGGATTTGCCTAGTAAGAAATTGAAAGAAGAAAAAGAGACGATGAAAAATCAAACATGCATACAAGATAATGTAGGCTTTAAATAAAAAGGGATATAACTGAATAATCGTTCTAGTCTATTCTAATTACCATTCAAATTATGGGAATGACATGAAATTTTGCTATTTGTGTAAATAAAAAGAGAGCCCTAGAAGAAATAGGTTCTCAAGAAAGGGAAGCATGGACTGATTTTGCAGAAGAAGATAAGAGTTTACCTTTCAGCTGTAGCTTGATGATAAAGAAAGTAGAAGTCATGGAAAGAATAAGAGCTGAGCATCACACTGATTTGTGTCTCTCTCTTCGTACCTGCTCACTGGCAAATAAAGAAAATATTACAATTTAGCTCCACACATATGTCTAAACTGAAGTGCCTGTGTTACACGCCGGCATCGGATGCTGATTCGGTCACCGGACTGGGGAGCGCAGAGCAAGAAATCACACCTGAGCCCTTACACTCCCACCAACAGCCAGAGGCTGTGCTCCTCCAGTTAGTGTTCTGTCCTGCACAATGCTCCATGCAAAAAAAAAAAAAAAAAAATTAAAATTTTTTTCCTAAAGTTTGTCCAGCTGTGTACAGCATAAAACTTTCCAGGAAGACATTTGGCACAGAGGAATACTGTAGCCTTATTCACTTCATTTAAGGCTTCTGTTGCTTTCCCATCCAAATAATATGTGTACAACTCTTAAATTGGTTAAAAGGAGTTAAATCGAAAAAAATAAAGGAAGGAAAAAACTCATCCCCAAAACCCTGGGTGAAACTTTAGCAACCCAGCTAAGACGTACACATCTTTGTTTCAAGCCATTTAAACCTGGGCCCATTGGGTTCTATGGATTACTGCAGCACCCAAATTTTTCCAAAAATGTCAGACAAGTTTACCACAGCAATTAAGCTGTCTACCATCTGTAAAAGATTTGCCCAAGAGCTTTCCTAATGTTTTTTTCCCCCTGAAATACATTTAACTTAATTCTTTCAACATTTTGCCTATCATTCAAGTCCATATACATTAAGTATTGCAGAGTTGGCTAGATTTTTGAGGGCAACTTTTCCTTCTAAGGATTAGTTGTGCACTGGTGCACTGAAATTTTATATACAGAGTAACACTCTGAATATGAATTATTTCTTGAGAAACACTGCGCCTATTCTTGGGAATGAAGAAGTAAAAACTTTACTAGGAATCTCAGCCAAGGAGCTGAGATTAACACCCTTTGTTCTCCTCCCAAATGGTGAGTTATTTTCAGAATACTAGACCAGGCTCAAGCTTAGTGTCTCCATCACACTGTATTAAAAGTGCCCTACAAGTAAGTATGTGCACTCAGCCAGTAACAATGAAAGACGTGGATCTGAATTCTTCAGCACGTTGGAGAAAGTTTTAAGTTTTCTCAGCAACATTTAGTGTACCTTGCGGTCCAAGTAAAACAGCGCTTAGGAAAGCTGAAGGGTATTCTTTACGTTTCTCCTCCTTCTAGCTTGCATATAAACTGGTTGTTCCCAACTGCCTAACACTGGTGGGTGTTCTCACTTTTCACTATGGAACCTATATTTTTTATGTAACTCTCTAAATACAGACTGCTTATGTGACAAATAATCAACCAGTCCACAACATGTTATTTTCCCTCCCTGAGCATTTATGCTTTTATTGCGACTTTTGTTCTTCCATCATACACCCAAATACTGAGTCTACTAAAATAACCTCTGAAAAAGTAATCCATTAACGAATAAAAGGCAGGAGGGTTGGGGGCACAACCTTGTTCTTGTCACATACATGTGGCGTCCCCTTTGGAGCCTGATTTTGACAGAGTTGGGAACAATTTTATGCTGCTTCTGTGACTCTGCAGAAGCGTAAGATAAGGTCAGGCCTTAGAAGAATTGAGAATAAGTTTCGGAGTTTTAACAACCCCCAATAAATGACTACCTAACTGAGAAGAGTGGCAATTATGAAAAGAAGTAGCTCAATCCCTCACCTGGGTTCAGCTTAGGGCCTTTGACATCCTTGAGTGACAAGATCTATCTGTAAAATATAAAATGCTCCTTTGCTGTCGAAACACATACTGAATTTTGGGATGGTGATTCTACGCGGTTAAAAACCATCCATCAGCCTCAGTGATTTCATAGCTGATGCTTCATATTCATAAAACAACATAACAAGGTAACGGTCCTGGTTTCTTCTTTCAGTTTCTTATGTGGTTTTTTTGTTTCTGTTCCTGAATTTCATCTGAACGCCGCCGCCTTTTGGACATGTCATCCATTTCTTAGGAAAGTACCCAAAAGCACGGAAAGGGCTGATCACAGATGAGTAGTGGTCCGCATCACCGGTCCCACCGCACTCACTGGGAACACCAAGGCAGCAAAATGCCATGCATGGTCCTCAAGCCGGGGCTAAAACCCCAAGCGCCATGCAGCAGCACTCACAAACCCTCCCAGCTGCAGGGCTCCTCACCCCTCCTTCTCTGTGTCCCCCTGTCCGGCTGCATGGCGTCAGTCCACACCTCGCTGCAAAATACATCCCGTCCTCCTCCTGCTCCGGAGCTGCCACCTCCGCTGTCCTCTGTAGCTGCAAGGTAGAGCCCCCCCGGCCATCCTCCTGTGCCAGCCTGAGGGACTTGGCTCCAGGCTGGCCGTGCTTGGCTGCCGCGGGCTGGCCCGACCGCGGCCCGCCTGCCAAGGCCGCCTGCCAAGGCCGCTGGCCCCCAGGGTTGGGGCAGCCAGACTGCTCTCCCTTCAGAGCCATCACTCATCACGTCTCCAGCAGATTTACTGTCACTGACCCCTGTACCATGAGGTAGCGTCTCTGACTCGCAGGTCGTGTGCCACAGCTGTACAGGATGGCAAGCGTCGGGGTGTTTTTTTTTTTTTACAGGCTGCTTTCCAACGCAGCGAAGAGAGAAGCACGACTGTTGTTTATTTTTGGTTGGGATCTTGAAAGCCACCCAAACAGTACATCGAGCGCTATTCGGCTAGCCTCAGTACTCGCTGTGTCGAATACACGTGCTTCATGCTACGCCTGTCCTCTGTTGCTGTATTTACTCCTAGGGTTGTTGTACAAATTCTGGTGGAAGAAGAGTTGACACAGACACCAAAAAGTTGCACTGATTTAAACCAGTGAAGGGTTTTGCTGTTTGTTCTTCTCTCTATACAGAGAGGCAAATTTACAGCACTAAAATGAGATGTCTCTCCGCCCCACTTTACACACACTTTCAAAAATATTGCTGCTATTCAAAATAGCATATGTTAGGCACTAAAAAATAATAATAAACAACAGTGTGGAACACGTTCTTTCCATTAACATTTTTTTACAGTCCACGGGCCCAGTGCTGCTCACATCGAATAGGAGACACACAAAAATACAGCAAAACCATCAGAGAGGCCGTAAGCCCCTAAGAGCCCTGCAGGGGAGCCCGGGCTCTGGAGATGAGATGGGGCGAGCACCCCCATTCCCCAGGCTTAGCAGCAGGGCTGAAAAAGACAAGACAAAAAGGGCAGCTGTAAAGACTGGGAATAGCACGGGGAACCAAGGAAGGGGATGGGGAAAAAGGTGGCCAGGAATGTCACCGAGAGGAGGCCTGTACCCTGAGGCAGGCAGAGCCACACACCCTCCCGCCCCCAGAGCCACCTCATTCCCACTGCCGGGTGTCTCTCTATCCTAGAAAGGTGCAAGGGGCACAAGTCGATGCCTGCACTGCTGGCCTCCCCCTTTCTGGGGTGAGGGCGGGGGGCTGATGATGCCGGCGTAACCTTTTCTGGGGCTGGGAGTCCACACCCTTGCTTGGATGCCTACCCCTCACCCTGGCAGCAGCCTCAAAGCTGGCGGCTGCTCACAAAGCTGCGGGGACAAAAGCATCCCTCTGCTGTGTGCATCCTCTTGGCTCTGCCCTCTCCTCTCTAAACCGCACATGGGTGCAGACTACAGAAGCCCAAGCAATTCCTAAAAAAGCCTCTCTAACACCCCAGAAACTTCAGGGATAGTATTTCTGAGATAGTTTGGCCATAGCTTTGCAGAAGGCCACTGCTAAAGTATTCAGTCCAGGCAGCAGCCACCCGATCAATTTTCACAGACCAGGCTCAGACACCTGTGGCTGCAGCCCCTACGCACCCTCTTCTTTCATTCATTCATTTGTTCATTTGTTCATTCATTCAGTGAACACGGGGCTTCCTTTTCTTAGTCACTTTTCACAAGTTACTTCTTAAAATTATCCCACAGGTCCCCAGGGGCCCGTTGACGTCAGGCAGCTGCCAGCACACCACTGGCATCCTTCCCAGCAAGCCCAGCCACGCACTGCCAGAGGCAGCCGGCTCTGCCGG
>NW_008825113.1:3905542-3912655 GCF_000699105.1 Pygoscelis adeliae
CCCTGCGGGGGCTCGGGAAAGTGGCCAGTTCATCCCCCACTCGTTTTCAGTCACACCAGGGACACCCAGCCTCTGCTGCTCACTCGGCAGTGGCGTCAATGGCTGCACGGGAGACAGTACATAATGATATTTGGTGCGATACGAGTCTACTAGGATCCCTTGGCACTGTTTGTCTGTTTGTCCTAACAGCTGAGAATCAGAAAAAAAAAAAAAGACCCTTAACAGCACTTTTATTAAAGCAGCTCTGGCTCACACATCACTTTAACTTGTGTAAGGACCAGAAGCTGTGACCAGAAGCCACAGAAACACAACGAAGAACAAAAGTTTGAAAAAATAGGTTCAGAACCATTTTCTCCTTATGATTTCTCCTATCCTTGTCTCACAGAGACAAGGACAAGGAAGGTGCTGAACACCGAGCCCCTCCAAGTGAGTCCAGCTCTTCTTTCCCATCAGGCCAGGCTACAAAACACATCGTCTCTGCTGAGACAGCCACCTTCCTCCCGGTTTCTGAAAACAGTTTGTGTTCTTAAGGTTCCCCTTCAAATGCTTCCGCTGAGCAGGCACGATGAATACGCTTCCAGGATCAGGTTTACCTTCTCCCAGGGGTGCCAATCCCCTCAGACGCTTTCCACAGACACCCAAAAGACAAGAGCGAGCCCTCCCTGGTTTTCCAAAAATTTTCACTCACTTGCAAATGTTAGAAGGAACAATTCGACAGCTGTGCTACTGACTCACCCGTTTCCTACAGTTTGGGTTCACTAACAGTAAGTGCAACTGCTACATCCTTATATCCAAGGATAGACGACCCCTGAGCCACTTTCCTTCCCTTGCCCTTGTTCATGCTCACGTTATTTGTTCTTGGCTAGGCCATCACGGGAAGGAGACACACGACTTGTGCTTTACTCCAGCGTGCAGAATAAGGAAGGGCTACACAAACGCAGAGTGCCACCTGCCGTACCTCAGACCAGACCCTTTCTTGCGAGAGTTGCTCCTTCAGCTCTGTGGAGCCACCCCTCATCTCCACCACAGCAAGGTCCCAGCTCAGCAAAGCATTCGGATTGTGCTTATATCAAATAGCAGCCAGGGGAGATGGGGGGAGATGGAGGGACCCTAGGGGAGCAAGGAACCACGGGGTTACCACAAAGACTGTGCTCTTAAAAACAGAGGGACGCAATCAGGGGAAAATTAATATAAATCATTTTGTCTGAGGGTCTGTAGGTAAAGGCGCTGCGTACAGCACAAGTGCCTGGTCAACAAAGGCTGAAGCTCAGCTGCTGATCCTGCCCTTCCCATTAGACCTTCCTCTGGCTTGAAATGTCTTGGCCAGAAAACCCAACTGCTATGGCTGGCTCTCCCCCTCTCTCCTCCACTCTGTCTGCACCCTGTCATTGTAATGGACTTCTGGTCTCTCCCTCTATATCCTGCGTATAAATTTCCCGATCCCCCCGACAGCTACATTCTGCCATAGCCTTCAATGGTCTCTGCTAACAGCAGTCTCTGGCTGCCAGGCTAGTCGCTCCAAAGTTCTCACCACACCTGGAAAAGCAACAACCAGAAGTCCTGAACTCAGGCAACCTCTAGAGGTGCCAACACCCCCGCCAAGCCCAGAAGGACAGCACCCGCGGGGGGCAAAAGCTGGTGCTGAAAATTACCTTTTGCCACTTCAACTCAGAGTTCATTCCTCGTGCTCCCCATAAAATTCACTCACCAGGTGCGGGACTGGTTTGCCTGTGTGGTGTGAGGGCAGCGGTTACATCCTCAAGCATCAAGACGCATCCTATCACAGGGCTGGGCACCAAGAGGGTTTGCTTGTTAGTTTTCTATTTCTACTCAGTGTGCACCTTACACACTTGGAGGCACTAAATAAGCTGTAAGCATTTCCCAGGTTTTACTGTTACCCCATTTGCATGTGTATTTTGTTCTGCGTCTAAATTTGTGGGACATTCGGATTAAAAATCCAATATATCACGGACCCATTTGAAAAAGGAAAATATAGCTAGAGTCAATGGGACCTTGAGTGCCCAACCCTAGATCATTTGGTCAAACACAAGTTCTTACTGATTTCACTGACACTGAAGGGAATTCAAGCAGGAAGACAGCAGCAATAATTTCAAATATTGGCTTTCTGTTTCTCTAGGATGTGAGTCATTGTAAAATTGACACTTTGCAGCAAGCAAAAAATAACAAAATAATTCTATAAATCAGCCTAATATGCCTTATCATAATAGGTATGCACAAGCGTGCTTACGTATATGCCTGTGCACAGGCTGGAGGCCGACTATTTGAATTAATATATTATTTTTAGCATGAGTTAAAATGCTGTCACTGAACAGCAGGTTATTTATTCCCCCCCCCAAAATGAAGCCTCTGGCAAAAGCATATAAATTAAGTAGGTCCTATTTATTTTTTTTTCTATTTTAAATGTATTTTCTGCAGGAACTCACCAAATTCATTTTGGGCACAATTAGAAATAGTGCACTTAGGCTAACAGCAGTGTTGCTCAAAAGCATGATCTGTAAAACCAAAAATCCAACGTGAAGAAAATTGTTGGTAAAAACATCATTCTGTACTACAGAAAAAAACAAACATGGCTCCGTTTTCAAATGCTGCCAGGAAGAAAAACTTCGACTTGTGGACGTGCGTCGTAAACCACGATTTCATTTCACAAAGAAAATGCCCCGGCAGGGACCCAAAGCTGAACTTACAGCAGAGGAACAGGGAGCAAACGCCGGGGCTTCGCTCGGCAGCGTGGTTTCCCCGACACGGTGCTCCATCGCAATAAATACCGCCACTTAGAGAGATGTAGGGATTTAAAGTAAAGCAGCAAGTACCAGAGCACTTAAACTCGTACGATGTGGCAACACTGCCCTCCTGCTTCCTCGCGATTCCTGCCCTTTTCTCATATTCAACATACCTTGGGCCAAGAGATGTCCCGGGCAGTTTCTCCCACCACAAAAGTGTTGAGGGGATTCTGCTTTTTCTTCAGCCTATTCAAATCTCCTTGTGCAGGCAGCAAAGACACATCTCGCTAGGGAAAAGAGGATAATAAAAGCCCAAAGCTTTAATTTCTTGGTTTTCTCAGGGAAAATACACGCAGCTATAAAAATCATCTCAAAATCCACTGTTTGATTCCTGGGTTCAGCTTCAGGCTTTAGAACTCAGCTTAGTGCTTTATAACTGAATTAACAACAAAGGATAAAATTATAATTAGTTCATCTTAGAATTGAAAATGGTTTATATCTGTTCTTTTCACTAGGTTAAACACAATGGAAAAGGTTAAAAAAATCGGGGAAATAGACTGTTGGATTGTACCGGACTAATCCTGCTCTTTCTGCATTCGGCGTTTCGGTGATGGCAGGGAGGGAAAGGCACAATACTCTAACCCTGGCCAGATTAAAATTTAAAAAATTAATTAACTTAAAATGCAGTGAAAAATATTAATCCCTGTGACCTGCTCCTATCTGCTCCTACTGAAACAGCCGTCCTCTCTAGGCCAACGGAGCAAAGATCCTACTGAAGAAAGCAAGAAAAAGAAGAGAGGACGCGTCCCGCGGCCCGAGGACAGGCCCTGCAGCTAACGCCGCTCCAGGAAACGGGTGAAGCCTGAGCACATCAACGGGACGACTCAGAGGGTTAATTTAAGCGTATGATGAAGCTAACTACTGTAAAGGAAAACAATGATGGAAACCGTACCTTTTATTTTGTGTAATACTTCACGTGAGCCTCTGCTTTTTTTCCTTCCAGAAACAAAAACACGCCGGGATGTGCAAATAAACCAAGAAAACTGGAGGGAAGGAAGGAACAGCTTGCAAGGCAATTGTGAAAAACAAATAACAGAGGTAATGAGGAAGGAACAGAAAATGCTTCACAAAGAGAGGACGTGGGTCGGGATTTAGAAAAGATTGGAAAGACTCAAAAGGTGCAGGAAAAAAAAGCTTGAAAAGGCTTATTGAACCCAGGAGGTGAACAAGACTGAGTAACAAAACCAGAAAAAGGAGATTTATGAAGAAAAAAAAAACTCTCCGTTTTATTTCCGTGTTCTTGTAGAACTGGGTACTGCTGCTGACAAATCTGAGCCCCTGGTGTTCGTGTGTCCCAAACTCCCCCAGACTTCTGTCCTCCTTCGAGGACAGAAGTGCCAGCTTTGCACTCCCCTCGGTTGTCACACAAATGTTCACGCTTAAAAGGTGAAGGTTTACCTGGTAAAAATTGTCTGTGTGCTCTACGCCCTAGGAAGGACGTTTCTGCTTGCAAAGGAAAAAAAATTTAGAAAAAGCAGACATAGGCACTAGTCTTGCCTGTTTTGTCGCCCCAAAGCCCTTACGGTTTTCTGATTTGAACCCAAAACATCACCAATTTACGGATACCCAAACTATCCGCTCGAGCATATCGCTCTCTCCCACAGCTCCTTTACCCTCCCTCGTCGATGACCTGGACAAAGCTTTTTCTGGTTGTGAGCACACTCAGGAATCAACACGGCCACGCTCTCCGCTGGTGCAGCCCCCAGCCCCCGCCAAGCGCATGCCCTCCAGGAGCACCGTACAGGCATCACGGAGACCTCTCACCCCTGTGTGGGTCTCCCCTCTCCTGACGGGAGAGCCACGTGCGCAGCACCGTGTTTTCCGTCCAGAGAGCCTGGGGAAGAGGAGGGGGTCTGGGAGTTTCGCTTGTGTGCTGCTTCCCCCACGCTCGCCGGCATTTTGCGTCGTCGAACACCACAGCTGAAGGGTCCGACAGCTATTGTCACTTGAACATGACTACTCACTTAATTAGCATTGATCTGCACATTTGCCTCATGCTGGCTATCACCTTCTAGGCTTTCCATACGTGTCGGGTTTTCCTGACATGTGGCATTACTTTGATGCCTGGGAGCTCGACTTTGTTCTGCACTCAGAGGTCATGCAGAGTGCTTTTTCAAAGCATCCTTCAAGCCAGCTCCCTGACAATGACAAATTCTGGTTTATTGCCTTCCCTAAGGCCTCACAGTGTTTCCTAACAGACATCCTAGTGGTATTCTCAAATCCATCACTCTTGAAGCCAGATGTAAAGTAACCACGGAAAGCTGTATACAGCCATCAAACCATATGAACGGTTTTATAACTACTGGCAACCCACTGAACATTAAATATTGGCTTAACATTCAACAGCTCTGCTGGTGCTTCCTGCACTTCGGCAGCAAGCTCTCCCCACTCTGTCGTACGCCCGCGGAAAGGGCTACAACTCCCTTTCAGGAAAAAATCTCAAAATGGAGGGCTTCGCTTGCACTACGCCAGACTCGCAACACGCAGCCAGAGGGAAATGGAGCAACGCAACAGGACCACAGGCTGGGAGATGAGACTGCTGCTGCTTTTCAGCCTCTGTGAAATCAGCCTGCAACTCTTTACTTACATGGCTAGCCCAGGGCAAAACCTGTGCTTGAGTTGCTACCAACCCAAACCTACCCTCTCTCTCCTCTTTGCATGCTCCTAAGTAAGAACTGTGATCCTTTGGGATCGGGACTGGTTTTCCTGTGTGCAAGGTGAGTCTTCCTCATGTTTGCTTGACTTTTTCCCCCTACGCACCATAACATGAGCGCTTCTCCGAGCAGGAACAATTTGTTCTGAGAGCTGGTTCCCGGTGCCTGCGCTCCAGAGATGCAAGCCCAAGTCCCAACACCGCCTCGTACCTCCTGCCTGCTTTTAAGCAAGATCCTTCCTCAGCTCCGCGTCCCTCTTCGCCGTCTGCCGCTGTGTCTGCTGCCTTGCACAGGACCAAACCCGCCTCTGATGCGGGGTGCTGCAAGACCACAGGCACTAACCTGACCCTGTTACACCCAGCTTCCACCTCCACGAAGCAGGGGCAGGTGAGCTGCTGCGAACGTGGGCGATCCTGCCAACGCAGGTCAGGCACTGCAGTCATCACCCGCCAACTATTTCAGTACACATCAGGGCAAAATAAACAGACACGGCTCAAACTCGCGGGGAGAATTCCGATCCCGGAGGGATGCCAGGCAACTACTGTTGCCTGTGCACACGCATTCCTCCCAGCATGCTATTTTACATCCAGACGCAGGCTGCACCGTCTCTAGAGGCAGAAGGAGATGGACTGACGGGATCCAGCTCACAGCCCAACAGAACATGCCAACAGACCTGTGACAGGGGTAATCACCGTGTTTAAAACCCCGTTTAAAGAAAGGTAACCTGTCAAGTTTGCTTACGTTGTAAGGCTCAGCCCCGGAGGACTCCGGCATATTTCCAACACATCGAACTAACTGTAGTTTACATTCGTTTCACTCTCTATTAGAGGTGCTCCACTTTCCAGGAAAACTAATGTGATCTGCAGCACTTGGCCGGCCACAGCTTTCTGCACGAAACCCAAGCACCTCTTCGCCGAATGAGGCTTTGGGTAATAGTCAGCGGAAAACGTGCAGCGCGATCTGTGGCACGTCACCCGAAACATTGCTACACACCGAAAATAGTTTCAGCTTCCTCCGCCTCGCGTAGTCTGGAAATAAAACATATGGAGTTAGCACGGCCGCTGATTGGATTTTGATTGTTCTGAAACGCTGCCAAGTTTAAAGTGGAGAGCGCGGCCTGAAAGGAAATACAGTAGACGCTAGACAATTTATTTGTTTCTGAGCGGGGACCTGGCTGACGGGCCGCTTCGAAGGTGGCTAACAAGAGCAGCATGTTCCCATATGGAAACCATATGGGGAAATCGGCCAGGATCTAAAAACATGGCACAATGTATGTTAGCACGGCAACAGAAAAAGCAGAGCGCTGTAAAACCGGTGCCAATCACCGCAGCAAATTGCTGATGGATGGTGCTGATAAACAACTAACGGAGTTAACGTACCAGCGGGTTTTAGATAAAATACTGTAGGAGCTGGAGAGGGAAGACGCGCAGATGAGATGCACTCGGGAAGGCGGCAGGGCGAAGGCCGGCATTGCTAGTCAGATGTATTTGCGGAGCTCTCCAGTTCGGCGTTGCAGTTGGTCCCACAAAACCGAGGGCCCCTAAAACCCTGAAAAAGGGGTGGGGGGGGATCCCAAACGGCCGTGACCTCACTAAAGAAACCTGCGATCGTTTCGTCTCCTGAGAGCAGCGACACAAAACCAGCCGAAAGTGCGAACG
>NW_008825113.1:3913053-3918094 GCF_000699105.1 Pygoscelis adeliae
GGGCACCTTCGGAGAGGGGGGACCAAAACAATGCAGGAATGAAATCAAAAGGAATGCCTGAATTTACTCGTCGCCTGGACAGGAGAGCGAGGGGACATTACCCCCACACACACGTTTAGAGCATTTCAGCCCGGACTGCTTTGATGCCTTTAGTTTTTCTTTCTTTGTAAAACAAAAAATAAGCCCAAATTTGTCTGGATTTAAAGACCAAAATTAAAAAAAAACCACTGGAAACGGATACTTAATTGCTAAACAAATTAAACTTTTCTATTAAAAGCCCCCAACTTTAAATTCCTTTTCTCACTTCATTTTGTTGAGAAAGCAGAATTTTTTCATGCTTTTTATAGACCCAAAATAGTCACGTTTCCAAGGGTATTTTGCTTGAGTCAGTAAAGCAGAAAAGAGTTTCAACAGTTTCAACTGTGAGGGCAAAAGGAGGAGGAAATAATTGAACGTGCCGAAGCACGGTCCATCCGGCAACCTGACAGTCACCACGGCCACATTTCGTACTGCTGATTAGCTGCTGAAACGTTTCCAGGACAGAAGCATTTTGTGCAAAAGCAGTATCCAGAGAGCTAAAGCACATGATTAGATATAGGTTACGCTACCATGGTCTTTCAGGAATAATATCCCTTGTTTTCTCATCTCATGAGCTACTAACTGATTCTTCATTTTGTAATTTTATGATTTTAAAGATGTAGGGTACAGATTTTTCTAAACCTTTGTCTGTGGAAAAGGCATTAGCTTTTCCACATTAACCTCTCAAGATTTACAGCTTTCCTTTTTGCCGGTGACGGTTCAGGAACCGTTTCACCGGTTCTGCGTATTTCTACATACTCAGTTTGTGTCTGCAGTAATATTAAGACCAAAGCAGTGATTTTGTGTTTATTAAATTCATATACGATTTACACACAAGGAAGGCTGTTCCAAAGCCCACACAAATCAACGGCATTTACGCCGACTCTGAGAAAAACCCTCTTGGGAAAATAATATATCTCACTACAGCTTTGACTAGCCCCAAACACGCCGTTCACTCTTCCTGGAAGACCCTCGTAGGAAGACTCCTGCGTGCTCCTACCCTGCGCACCTTCCTACTGCTAATGTCAGGGCTGGCGCTACTTGAAACGCAAAGTCCCTGACAGCACCATCTTCACCCACAGCCGTACTGTTGGTGAACTTCGGGCCCTGACCTTTTGGGTCCATGATTGTCTGGATACAGGTGCCTGTGCATGTCCTGCTCAGAGGGTTTGAGCATAAGCACCTGTCCTGGTTTCGGCGGGGATAGAGTTAATTTCCTTCCTAGTAGCTGGTACAGTGCTGTGTTTTGGATTTAGGATGAGAACACTGTTGATAACACACCGACGTTTTAGTTGTTGCTGAGCAGGGCTTACACTAGGCAAGGACTTTCCAGCTTCCCATGCTCTGCCGACTGAGAAGGCTGGAGGTGCACAAGAAGCCGGGAGGGGGCACAGCCAGGACAGCTGACCCAAACTGGCCCCAGGGACATTCCATACCGTGTGACGTCATGCTCAGTATATAAAGCTGGGGGAAGAAAAAGGAAGGGGGGGACGTTTGGAGCGATGGCGTTTGTCTTCCCAAGTCACCGTTACACGTGATGGAGCCCTGCTTCATAGAAGAAAGTAGTGACATTGCCATTCTGCATTTCCTCCGAAAAAAAACTCTCAGAAAAGTTACTGTAATTGCTAGCTGTCTCCACAAAATGGTGTCCGTGGTACAGTAACGGCCTTATTGCAAAGCTTACATACCACACTAGTGTCAAGGTCAATGTTCTAAAAACAAACCTCACAAGCGAGACATCACTAATCATTGCAGACCACAGAAAACTGCATAGACCAACACCAATCTTTAACACATACAGCAAAAGAAAGAGCACGATGCAGATTATACAAATCAATATCGAAAACAGAGAAACTAACATTGTGACTCACGAATATTAACAGATATAAGTTCCTTAATACACTCCGTTTAATCTGTTATTATCTCAAACCCTTCGAGCCCCACGTTGGGCGCCAAAAGAACTGTCGTGGTTTAACCCCAGTTGACAACTGAGCACCACGCAGCCGCTCGCTCACCCCCCCACCAGTGGGATGGGGGAAAGAAGTGGAAGGGTAAAAGTGAGAAAACTCGTGGGTTGAGATAAAAACTGTTTAATAATTGAAATAGAATAAAATAATAATAATAATATACAAAACCAAGTGATGCACAGTGCAATTGCTCACCACCCGCCGACCGATGCCCAGCCAGTCCCCGAGCAGCGGCCCCCCCGGCCAGCTTTCCCCAGTTTATGTACTGAGCATGACGTCACACGGTATGGAATGTCCCTGGGGCCAGTTTGGGTCAGCTGTCCTGGCTGAGCCCCCTCCCGGCTTCTTGTGCACCTCCAGCCTTCTCAGTCGGCAGAGCATGGGAAGCTGGAAAGGCCTTGCCTAGTGTAAGCACTGCTCAGCAACAACTAAAACATGGGTGTGTTATCAACATTGTTCTCATCCTAAATTCAAAACACAGCACTGTACCAGCTACTAGGAAGGAAATTAACTCTATCCCTGCCGAAACCAGGACAAGGACAGGAACTGACGCTTAAATCACCCAGTTTCCCTTTTCTGTCCTTTCGTTTTGAATGAGTAATAGTCCCGTGCGTTTGCTGGCCTTGTCTGCATGCCATTTCCTCAGACCTTTGCTTTTTTTCTTTATAATTACTGTCTGGGTTGGTTAGCTGGCGCTCTGGAGCTGAAGGAAGTGGGTTATGCACAGCAGTGACTTGAAGCTCATCGGTTGCCATTACAGCTCCCGTTTATCAAGCCCTAACAGGCTTCTTTAATGCTAAACTATATAGCCAAGAAATCAAAGCAGAGATCTCGGTCATCAGTTGCTTTTGACGATCTACCTGGTTAAATAACCAAGCCTTCCGAAGAAAAGTAACACTTACTTAAGCCAAAAGATCAGAAGCTGTAAGTGTCCAAAGGCCTCTCAATATACATATTGAGGACATAATATATGTCCCCATCTCAGCAACTGCAAATTAATGTTTACATGTCAGAAGTGCGTATGTAAGTCCATATAGACATATGTATGTTCACATTCACTATAATTTAGAACCAAAAAAAGCCTTTGGGATGAGTTTTAGCTTATTTCAAGATAAAGCACAGGTTAGCACATATTTCAACATCACCTCAGGCACCACAAAGCTACAGCACAATGCATTTTTATTCTAATCATGAAAAAAGTTTTGCACTGGTTTATGATAAAAGAGAAGTTTGCCCTATCCCTATCTCCAGCTGCAAACATTTTTTGCATGCCTAACACCTATGCTCCGGTCTCCTCCAGAAAGAGAAAGGTCACATCCAGGTTGACACGACATCTGCTGCAGGAAAAGCCAACCAGACGTACCTTTATGAGCTCCAGCAGCAGTGGCACTCATACTTTTCACTCCCTAAGCCAGATTTTCAATGGCAACCCCTAAACACACCAGGCAGCATAGTTCACTGACCGATGGTCCTATTTTCTTTGTGAACTCAGAAAATGTAGCAAAACTTCTACATTCTTTTAATTAGTCAACAGCCTCTAGAGTATTCCACTCTGCTCTTAAAGCAAAACACATCAACCCTGGCCCAAGACTGAGCACCTGCCTTTTCATTCCTCACCCTGGATTAGTTGATTAGTTCCTTGAGGTTGAAGCAGGTGAGACGACCCAGCTAGACCTGTGCACGCCCTGCTTTTCCAAAAGTTATGGCCAAATTGTCTTTGGACAAATATACGCAAACCTGAAGCCCCTACAACCCGTGGTCTTTCTCTAAAATTTGGTTCTTTTTCCTAACCCTGTTAGGATCTCAAGCTGACAGCCACAACATCATTTCTGTGACTGTACCACGCTTTCCTACTGTGGGAAATACTAGTAACAGGCTGCGATAGGGCAGGGACGGCACTGCTCGGCTCCCGCCTCAGAGGTGGTGCCCACCACTTGCTCCTCATCATTGGGAACATTAAAGGAGCTGAAGCTGGTCAAAGCGAGGTCCCAGTCAGCACCCCATCTCACAGCAGCTGGTGGCAGATGATGCGGGAAGGAGCTCAGAGAAAGCCTGCAGCGACACCCCCTGGGTCTGCCCTACCAGCTGCTGGCAGTCTAGCATTTAATCTTTGCATTTAACAGCCCTCCATCAACTTTTTCATTCCAGAATTTGTCCTTACTGCCATTGCTCCCAGCGCAAATAAACTCGGCAGCACCAGGGGAAAGGCTGGGAGTCTTCCCACAGAATAACATAGTCTAGAGGCTGCCCCTACACCTGAGGCTGGAAAACATCCAAAATGCAAGGATGGGAGGGGAGGGAGGAGGATGCCAGCCAAGAGGGGGCAGGCTGGGAGGTGGGCAAGAGAGACAACTGGAGAAGGGAAAGTGGAAGAGTGGGGCAAGTGTATAAAGTGATATTTACTCCAAACTGAAGAAGCCAGGGGTGGTGTTTCCTGCAGAGAAAGGGGCAGTAGTTGAGGGAGTGGGTAGGGGCTTGCTGTCCTTTTATTGCTGGGTTAGACACATTTACTGATTTTCCGAAAGGCCTAGCTCCAGGAAACATATGACTTTGTCATGAAAGTTAAGGTTCTGGCAAAGAAAGAAAGGAAAAGAAAAAGTCTAGCCCTCATAGTTACAGGGTAAACTCAGAACCTCAGGAGGAAGTAAAAAGAACCCAAAATGTACTCAGATTTTAAAAGTGGCATGGTTTCTGAAGCCAATTCAGAGTTTGCACAATTGGAGCTAGCTACACCAACGGAGACTCTATATACATGTTTGCTTGTCAATGACGTCTTTATCTTTAAAAGCAGCACTTCACTTTGCTACTAAAGAGACTAGTTACCCAGTCACATCAGACTATAATATGTGCCATGGTTTAACCCCATCCGGCAACTAAGCCCCACCCAGCCGCTCGCTCACTCCCCCTCCAGCGGGATGGGGGAGAGAATCGGAAGGGTACAAGTGAGAAAACTGGTGGGTTGAGATAAAGACAGTTTAATGGGCAAAGCAAAAGCC
>NW_008825113.1:3918232-3934231 GCF_000699105.1 Pygoscelis adeliae
TCTTCCCCCAGCTTGATATTCTGAGCATGACGTCATACAGTGTGGGATATCCCTTTGGTCAGTTGGGGTCAGCTGTCCCTGCTGTGTCCCCTCCCAACTTCTTGCACACCCCCAGCCTACTCGCTGGTGGGGCGGTGTGAGAAGCAGAAAAGGCCTTGACTCTGTGTAAGCCCTGCTCAGCAATAGCTGAAACATCCCTGTATTATCAACACTGTTTTCAGCACAAACCCAAAACGTAGCCCCATACGAGCTACTCAAATTAACTCTATCCCAGCCACAACCAGCACAGTTTGCCTCTTGCCAGTAAGTTTTTAATTTCTGGCTCTCAAGTTCTAACCAAAAGGGTAATTTTTCAATCATCAGAGAACGGGTTTGACATGTAGGATTTAGTGCCCCATAATTATGTCTTTAAGGTCAGAGAGTTGAAACGTACTAAAAAAAATAATGAAAGCTGGGCTGTAAAGTAACAGCTGAGGAAGTTGCTGGAACAAAATATTAAAAAAAGGGCTTTTTATCTTTTAAACACTCAAATAATTTTGTCCAACTGCAGCAATGACAAACTTTTTTTCAACTCATTTTGAGCACACCTTTAAAACAAACCACAATGGATGAAGCTTCCTGCATCCACTTCCTGGTATGAACCATTCTAATTCTTTGAAATAAATATGTTCTGGGTTATTTTTGTAAGGGTAATGTCTAATATCTGTCCCCCAGCGTGTAAATGTGTAGAATACACCAAAGATTTAACATCTGCTACAAATAATTTTACAGAGGATCTCAAGTTCTCTATTTTAAGATTATTAGGATATTGTACAGGTGGCCAAATTATTAAAATATGGTTTAAATTCAACACTCATGCATTTTCATAACATGTATTGAATTTTGAAGTCTGGAAGCCACATGTCAACACTAGAAAACACAAGGCTGGCTTGCTGGAAGTTCAAACATTAGAGGCCACTTGCAAAACATTACAGACTTGCTACACAGCATCACAGCTGTGGCAGCAGCCTGCTCTGCAGAAACACTTAGCAGCACCCCCTAGGTAGAGGTGATGTAAAAGTTAAGGCAAGCTGCTTTCCTTTCAGACAAGTGACCGTTCCCGTGAGCCTTACAGCATTACTTTCTCTACCCCATACTGATTAAGTCAAGACCTTTACCAACTGGTCTTAATTCTAACGTCTAACTTGAAGTGCACGCTGCAAGTGTAATGCGGAATGAAAACTGAGACATACAAAGTCAAACAACTGCTTTTGATCCTGTTTCTTTGTTCATAAAGTACTGTGAAAGCTGAAGGAGGGAAAGCTAAATGTATGTCATATTAAAGAGCCCTACTTACTCTTACTGAGTAAGACTAAGTATTTATTCCTATTTTGAGTGAGTTGCTTCTTAATGAACAGGAACCTCTTGCCTGATGCACCGACATGGTGCAGAGCTCTGGGGACGCGGCTGGGGAGTTTGGGTCCTGGCTGGAAGGAAGTACATGATTCACACCAGCATGTGCAACATGGAAACCCACTTCTGCAGCCTGTGGTTTTACTGGGCTGCTCTGAAGACCACAGAAGGTGGTTTTTAGTGTAGGAACTTTTGCGCCTTCTTTGGGGGAAGCACTAGCTATACTGCTGCAACAGAAAAGAGTTGCCTTACTCGATTCCCTCCGTCCCATGGTGTAGCAGTGGATGCCGTTACCTGGAGAAGCACCCTACGGCACCACCACCTGAGCTCCTTGGGTCTGAGATCTCAGCTAGCACATCTGCTGTTTTACTTCCTAAGAGCCGGCGTATGTCTTTGTGCTTCCAGGCGATCCCTGCAAAGGCACAATCCACAGTCAGGAAAGGGAACAGCACATATGCGAAGGGGAGCTGGGATGATACTCGGAGAAGGGGGAGCCTTATGCTGCAGGCCCACCTGCTGTGAGCCATGCCATTCATAAATGTTTTATTTTCCAACACACATAATTTTGAGCACATTCAGAGTAACCACATCAAGTACGGGACTCTTACTGCTGGAAGTAGAATAACATCAGACACAGCTGAGCCGGAATCAGAACAGAGTCAAAAACCATCTCAGAACTGAGCCGAGAGGAAATCTGATCTCCAGCACTGACTTGTAGAAATATTTCTGACCAGATTTTTTTTAAAGACAATTAAATTAATTGAAAAAGTTAGTGAAAAACTGAAATCTACATGAGCCTTAGAAAGCAGCGTCGCCACGAATGAGCAGCACAGAACAAACCAGCCGCAGTTTTGATTATCTGACCTCTCAGTCACCTCCATATTGGGATGTTCAGAAAAGCAAATAATAGGATCATTGTCCAGTAGGATACAAAACAGAGCATCTGCAGTTAGAGCCAACAAAACCTTCAACGAAAATTATGCTAGACAAACCTGCACCATCCAGAATTTCTTTACTTGCCAGACAGGGTGTCAACTGGGAACTGTGGGGATTCATACTTGGTTTTTACTCATAAGATCTCTGCAACAAGCCTTGTAGGAGACGAAGTTCACGTTCATAAAGATAGAAAATGCGCTTACCACAACACCTGGTTATAAGCCTTTTTATACTCCCCCCCCCAACTATTTTTTGTTAAAAAACCCTACTAAACTTCAGTAGTTGTTAAAAGTAAATATTCCTCACATACACTCTCATACAGCTCATAGAGAAGTGGAAGAACATAAAAAAGTAAAAACTATAAGGGCAGGTGCCGAATCGCCTTTTCTGGAATGCAGAGCATCTCCTCACACATTGCACTACAAGGTTATCTCAAATGTGTTTGCTTCCTGCCACTTGGGAAAAAAACCCCAACAACCTGACGGAGCGATGTTGGGGACTCTTAATTCTGGTTTCAGGTTGCAGAGTTTTGCATCAGCACTTTCTTTAACAAAAGAACTGCTTGTTTCTGACAGCATCCGCAGGGTTTCTTTGCAAGTGTTCTCCAGGGTTTAAGGGTGCAAATAACCAGGCACAGCATTTTGTACTTGCTCACTGTGCTTATTCTGCACAAAAAATATCTTTTTCAATCCAGTTTGGAAGCGAGTTAAGTGGAGCAGCACAAAGGCATTCTTTGTGACCTGCGAGAATGTTACTCAGGCCAGCAGGGAACAGCTAACCCACCTTACAGCCTACTTTTATTTCACAACAACCGTCTCAAACCCTAATTTTATAGGATGGCCAGTGCTAAGGTTTTCTCTACCGTGCTCTCACCTTTCCACACTGGCTGCCTCTGTTCTCATACAACCTTCCAGCTACAACCTTTCTACTCACAGGTTTGGTTTTGGTTTTTTTTTAAGCAAGGCTGTACATTCACCATTCATCTGTCCAGTAATCAAATTGCTGCCTTTAGTGATCGTGACTCTATTATGTTCATTCCCCCTTTTGTTAATTCCCTATAAAGCAGCAGATTGGCTTTAAAGTCTATAGAGCCGATGGAAAAAAGACGGCTTTCATTTCAGTAGACCATGAAAAGGGATCCAAGTCCAAATCAGACCTAACAGAAGAATTCAAATATCAATCCTGAACATAAGAAATACAGTGGTTTTAGCGTATGACAGCACGCTGTAATCCTCTGATTAAAACACAGGGAAAGAACCCATGGTCTCTTCAGTAAATGCTTACGTTAAGAAACTGTCCTTTGAAGGTACATCACCATTCTTAGAAAACATTTTCTACTTTAAAGCAATTACCCAGGCAAATACATAACATCCCATACAAAGAACATTTAAACATTTGGTGATACAATTATTTGAAAGTGAAAAACTTGAGACTACAGCCTGCCATTCAACCTTTAACTTTCTTCCACATACATACTGTTCGGGGTCTATGGTGTTCTTCCCTCACTGAAGACACCTCAGGATACCTTGCTATCAAAGCGAAACAAATGCTTTGCATTATTATCCCTGCGAGTTAATGGTTTCCCACGGTATTTATTGTATGGAATTCTCAAGTACTTTTGCTCATCGACTGTTCTAGGATATCCATCAACAGCATCTCAGTGTTTCCTACCAAGTAAGAAAGTCTTACCTCAAAGCTCTGATCTCACTCTACTAGATAGAGGTGCCCATTAATGTTGGTTGCTGCTATGTGCAGCAGCTGTCAAAACTTTTAGTCTAAAATACTTAAAGGGAAAAAAAATACAGATCTGATTGCACTGAAAAAAATCATTAATCTCTCCTACTTCAATTCTTAGCTCATTTAGACTTTTCAATGCTTTAGACACAAAACAGAACGTTTTAAAAAATCAGAAAGAACGTCCGAGGTTGAACAAAATGCTTGCCTTTTTTTGAAAACCTTTTTTATTACCTGCAATGTTTCAAACACTTTCAAGTTTCACTACAATAATTCTATTTCTACTTTCAGCATCCTGATCCAGCTTTGTTCTTCCAACTCATCTTGCGAGCACTCACCATGTCAGCACGTCAGATTCCGGGTACCCCAGCTTGTTCACCCACAAAATATACAGATACCAGCTGCACGTCAAATTGTCATTTACAGGGCTTGCCTAGCATTACTAAAGAAACTCTTGCCTGAAGTTGAGGCAAAACCAAATTCCTCCTTTATGGGCCATTAGAGTACTCACTTGGCTCAGTTATCACACTCTCCAACATGGAGATGAAATGAAACCAGCAATCTCATCCCAAGCTTCCTCCCCTCCATGCTGTCATAACTGAGCACTGCCCTTTAGCAGGGTAGCTTTACCTGGGAAAAAGAGCCTAACATTGTAATTAAAGATGCCAATGTCTTCAGGCATTGGGTGGGGATGAATTAAAGTTTGCAGGGCAAACTTCCAGGATTTTCCTAAATTTTGCCTACTCGACTTCCCAAATGTTTTAATACAGTTTTTGGCATAGAAATTGTAAAATTACATGTCGTGAGGTTCTTCCTCTGAGGCTTTGGCAACAAAGCAGTGTGCAGGGTGGAGCTTAAGATATTTGCTGCTGCCAGTATGAGAAGGCTGGAGTCTAGGAAGACTTAAATTGTTTGCTAGAGCCGTGCAGTAAGATGAGGAGGCCTTCCCATAGGAAGGAGGAAGAGACGTGCATCATGCGTTGGCGTCAACAATGGACTGACGAAAGAATAAAGCTCTTTTCTACCTCATCTCTGCTGTGCAGTGGGAACACAGAGGTACCCGAACAAGGTTCAGGGAGCACGCTACTGGATAGGAGGCAGGCAGACACTGAAAGCAACCTTCGGAACATGAGCTCCAACATCCCCTGCTTTAGTGCCACAAAAGGCTTGGGCTCCGACAGGAACATTCGGGCTCATGCTCTTGTGCACAGTACCAGTGCTTCTGCTGGTGGCACACAGGAAAGAGAAATTGTACAGGAAGGAGAACTAGTACCTCATGTCAAATCCAGAAGGAATGCCATGAGATAGAGAAGTGCTCAGGAAGCAGAGCAGGGCATAACGTTTTCAGGCTGGATTTTCAAAAGACTGTGAGGATTTTATTACTGGAGAGTCACTGCACTGTATGTGACCACAACAGCCATAGGGAAAATGAAAGCAGAATAGCAGCAATATTGCTGTTTTGGACATTCAAACGTGGAGGTTTTGTAACAAATTCAAATAAAACCCAGTTTCCTGGCTTGGACATTACCTTCTAGCTATGCCTGTACAGTCCTGTACTCATACTCTGTGACCTGAACTGCACAGACACCAACACATTACAAGCCAAAAGCCAAGGAACCTCATTAAAGAGCACTGTGATTCCAGGACTTAAGAATTAGGTCAGGCACATCACCTTTGAGCCAAAGCCTTCAAGGAAAGACAGACCACGTCTGCCTACCAAATATATTCTGCAGCATGATAAAGCAGATTAGACTTGAGAATAGGCTGTGTCCTTGGTTTGGAAGACAACATTCTTCAGCAGAAGACAGCTCGGTGTTAGCTGAAAAAAAAAAAAAAAGATGGGTAGCAAGTGGCTTAGATGATTTGAAAACTGGAAGAAGAAAACTCTTCCAGTCTAATAGTTTACTCTATCTGGTTTCACTATTTGCAGTTAGCACAATACCTTAAGGAAACAAGTCTTATACAATCCCATTTCAGACACGCAGGCAAGAATGCACTTCTTCCCCCAAAGCTTTTGAAGCCATCTGCCACATTTGACAAGAGTTTTAAGCTTATACGCTCCTACAAGTATTACAAAACCCAGCAGCTGCCAGAAACAAAGAAAACCTTATTGCAGGCTCTTACTAGATACTGGAGAGCATAGAAGAAAAAAAAAAAACCAAACCCAACAACTTCACAATGTTCAAATATGAAAAACTCTTCAGCCAACGCTCACATCTTATGAGATACTTGGGCATCATTAGTTCTGATGCTTCCAGAACTATTTGTTTTAAGGGGCAAATATGAGCTACTTCATACATCAAAATACGGAAAAACATAGAAGGAATTTTAATGAAAATATCTTCTTTCACTGCCCTATAGTACTTACTGTGTACTGGAAAAGGTTGGCATTTCAAGTTTATACAGCACAATCCAGCTGACCACTGATGAGGGAGATTCTTACTGACTACGCGGTGTGCACGTGCCCTGGCCTATATAGTTTCACGCCAGAGAGAACTGCTGCTGCGCAAAGCTTGACCTTGTCTGTAATGTGGATCACGGAAATACACCTGGATACACAGGGTGGAGCCACTAGCTCGGTAGTATCCAACAGAAAAAGCACCACATCCTACATAAACATTTTCAGCTATGGAGAGCTATCGCACCCTTTGAAGCAAGAATAATCAGCCTTCGGAGCATTCTGCCAATACACCAGTTTTCAGTCTTCCCAATTTCATCTTCCAAGTTGCTAAAGTGTTTTGTTTGCCACTTTTATTCAAAGTGTTTAAGAGTATTCTCACACCTCAGCATAAACCCAGGTAGCAAAAACCGAATTATACTTCTAATGGATAACTGTTTTGAAACATTGCAAACTGCATGGGTGATAAAACCAATACTAGAAGCGTCTTTACAGTTCCTATAAGAGCCTGCATATTTATTATTGAAGATATTTCTTGTTATGTACTTTATTTATTATGAATCAAACACGCTCAGTACACAAGTAAGAAAACAGTGCAGCCAACGTGCAACTCTTTCAGAGCAACAGAATTCTTAGCTCTGATCACGCATACAAACAGGTTTTAATAAAAATGCTGCAGAGAAATGGAAAAAAAACCCCAGAAGGAACCATGTCCTGCACTTCATGCTTCAGAGTTTGTTCCAAAATACAGTACCACTTAAAACAACAGTTACTTGCTTATCTGTAATTATATTAACAGAAATTTAAGTCAATGTCTTAACTGATACGCAACTTGATATCCACATCAAGAATATTCTACTACCGTTGAAACTGTGATGCAGCGTGCAGTTAAGAATTTCCAAAAGCAGAAGTTGTAGTGGGCCTGCTGAAGCCAGGGGTTACCTGCTTCAGTGGATGTTGACTAAGCCAACCACTTTCAAACCTGAAGGGACGATAGTTCCGTTAAAGGAATACACTGTTCAAAAATGTCCACTGGGCATCCAGTGTAAGTCAAAGTTAAACTTAATAGAGAACTTTGAAGCCGTTATCCTTTTGCTCCGAAAGGATAAGCTACGTGCAATTTAAAGATCTCTGTGCAGTGACAACACCAGCAAATTACCTGGTAGCAACAGAAATACTATCTTTAACACCATTTCCTTAAACAAAATGTTAAATTAGACAGAGGATATATACAAGTCAGAACTGCATGCCAATCCTAATAAATATTTTAAATGCACTGCTGAAATTGTTACCAACTTTCAGAGAATTTTTTGAGACGCTTTAAAACTTGAACTTTTACTTTCCTCTAAAAATCACATACTCTGCATAAGTGACCTCGTACTATTCCTACTGTTGCCAGCGATTTGGAGTTTTGAAGTGGACAGATTAAATCAGTTTGCCCTGGCAAACCCAGCTGAAGCAGCTTGCGAGCCTACCACCCCATTTCACCGGGAGAGGTTCCCACCACTGTGAGAGATCTGACAGCAGGGAATGCTCCTGCGCCTCTACGGCTCCTGCTCAAGGTCTGAAGCTGAAACTGCCAACAAAGGCGAGCTCTCAGCAAGGCACTGCAAATGGGAGCTGCAGCGTCTGAATGTGGGCACATCTCTCTTCCTGCCAGATCTGCAGGCAGCAGCACCTTAAACACCTGTGACGATCTACTCAGTGAATCCAAGTCACAGCCCTTCCATGCAGTTCAAAACAGCTCCACATTCCTGCCTCCTACTAATTTGTAAAGCAAACTTAAGGTTATTTTCCACCAGTAAGTCTTTTAAAGGTATTTACCGTACTTCACTTACTATACTTTGTATCAACACATATATAAAAAAAAGTATGTGCACACATACATATATATGTATCATTCATACATACACACAAAATTATACATATTTATGTATGTAAAAAGATGCAGAGCATATTTTCTCCATCACAGACAAATCTTTAAAGAGAATTGAATATTAGGAAAACTTTTGTGGCTCAAAATAAAGTAAAAAATAGGCGTTCTCATTAGATATAGATAGAATACCTTAACTGCATTTCCTCTTTTACATATAAAAGGTATACATTTAGATAAGACAATCCCTTCAGGAGGAGAAAAAGAAATTGCTTTTCATACTCAAGATATCTTTCCTAAAATCGCTCCAGAAGAAAGTCTCTCAAGTTGTGCAGAAGAAATATGTGTGTTTGTAGTGATGAATTTGAAAGTAATGAAAATGAGTGCAGAAGTAAAAATCCACTGGAATTTATTCCTCTTTTAAGGAGACAACTACAATTCCAAAACGTCCTCTACAGAAGAAACTGGAGTTTGCGAAAGTGCGGTCTGCGTCATAAATGTCCTCGTTAGATATAGATATTATTGTGAGTTTCATTGGTTGTCAGTAACTTCTTCAAAATCTTTGTGCTTTCAGATACATCCTAGGGAAAGGAAGAGATGATCAGCATTAGCTACCTTACTGGTAACAAAACAAAACAAAAAAGCCTCACTGTCCTCTATTCCGATTCTTACTACTCTGAATATCAGTTTGATTAAAATGTTAACTGTGAGCAAAACTCAGGTCTTCCGAAGGAAGGTATCCAGAGACCTGCTAAAGGCTCCAAACAAACTTGCAGTTCAACCACAGAATGGGATTTGTTAATTTGCGTTCCTCCTCGCTTGTATATGAGAGGAAGAGCCTGCATATTTACTGTCGTTTTCCTTCAGAGTTTAAACATTTACGTACTAGTCTGTTTGACTTATTTAGCAGCCCAGTATAAGCTGTAATGAAAACTAACTTGCAATTCCCACATTTAAAGCTGAAATAAATACTTCAGTACACACATTGAAATGACAGAAGAGGTTTGTACGTTCAATAGACAAAACTGAGGAGAGTGTTTTGAACCAACTATACTTTCAATTAGAAATGTTTCAGAAAGAAGCAAAACATTCACTTCAGTAGCTATAATGCCATGATTTCAGAGCTGCTTGATTAGTGCAAAACTGCTAAGAATCATCTTTAGAATTTCAGTCTTAATTCCAGAAAGACGCTACAGCTCAAAATAAATTTCTTAAGAAGATTTCATGTATTGCAGAAGACAGGTAGATACAGAGCTAGAACAGAGCCATCTCGCATATGAATGTAGAATGTTAAAAAAATATATATATACACTTAAAGGTTTTAACACGAGACACCTCCAAGAAAACTGCAGCTTAAACGATCACAAGAAATTACTCCCTGATATACTAATACCACTACAAGAGCCTGAAAAGTCAAAATGAAGTTTTGAGGGAAGCTGTAGATTCATTATTTCTAAGCAACTTATAAACAGATGTAAATAGTTACAGCAGGTACTATCCCAGAAATCATTGTCCTCTGCCAATAAACTCTGTACGTTACATACATCGGCCTTTTCAGGTGGAATCCTCATAGGGGCACATCAACAGCAGAATGCAAGAGATGAGAGACAGACCAAAATAGGCCAAACCTCCCATTAATTTTTAAATATGAAATTTTACCTTGACTAAACTCTTTAGGATTTTAGAAGAAAGCAGAGGCTTGAACGCTTCAATTGTAACCGTGTCCAGTTTGATGACATCAGTGTAGCACTGATACAACACTGCAGGAATCTGCCATACTTGACAATAACTCAAAACTAAATACAAGTCAAAACAAAACATGTGTTATGTTCAGCAGAGAAGGAATCTCAGTTCTGTGTGTAAAAACACATTTGTTCTGGCCAGAACTTCAAAAGCATGAAAGTTTGTGAATTAACTACTCAGGCTCCTGACTGCTAGACCAGCCATCCCTCATTCCTCAGGTACACAAGGAAACAAACCACCAAAAATTAGTAAAATACAGTTGGTATTTCTTCCTGCCAAATACCTTAACTGGAAACTGTATATTATTGGTAAACGAAAATAATATGAGCTTCTGTTAAAAAAACAAAACCCCCCAAACCAACCAAACATAAAAACTCAAAGTGCAAACAAGATAAACTTTTTCTAGAAAAATCTTCCACTTCTAGCTGCTGCCAGACAAGTTTTTCCTCATGATGCTACCACTGATTTGGCACTCTATAATGAAAAGCCTCGGGTTTTTATTACTTTACATAATAAAACTGAGCCTAACTTTTACATGAGGTCAATCAGTAGCACTGTGAAACCTACTACTGTGATATGCAGAAAGGACTTTATAAGCCTCAGTTTGGATGCTTAGATGAAAATAACTCTTAATAAAACATATTTACTTCATAAGCAAAATGCCCCAAAAACCCAATATACTCTCTATAGAGTATAGAGAGCCCCTCTACAGGGGCTCTACTGAAGAATTTGCTAGTACTTATGTTCCGCACATAAGGGGTAAAAGATTTGTGGGTGGTTTTGAAATTTGTCCTTATTTTACACAGCAACATGTGAGATGTCAAACCATGAGGAATTAATTTTCAAAAAGCTAACTTGGTAGCCAGTTCACACAATTAAGTAAAAATTCTAATTGCAATGGGATGCTTTTTGAAGTGAATTTTGTGTTGCCACCAGCAGCCTTGTAAATAATTGGAACTGCAAAATACCAGCAGCAGGAAGATCTCGCACAATGTTAGGTTGTTCCAGCAGTGGGCAGCAGACCTCCTCTTTGAATTCTTTTGTCTTCAAGGCTTTCAGAAATGGAGATGGAAGTGTTAAAGTGGATTCCTGAGTTTTATAATCAGCTACAGGACACGTTGAAAGAACGGTTACTTGCAAGTCTTCCTTTCGCATACAGCCAAAAACCTGAAATAAAAATGTTAATACATAAGCGAAATTTATCTTCTCACAATAACAGCGTAAAAACACAAAGATTCATTTCAATTTCAGTGCAGATGGCAAACAGCAGTGTAATTCAGGTTTGCAGGACTAACTAAAATTTGAATCACAACCTTCAGGTAGAAGTTTCATATGCATTGCTCTTGGGACAGAGATTAAAAAAAACAAAAGAACAGCTAACATATTTACCAAGTCTACTGATTTTCTTGAGAGGCTTTAGGTTTTCAGCACTGTCTATTCACCTGCAAATACATTGACTTACTATTTTTACTAATGGTGATTGCAGAAAGAAAAAGGACTCAAAATAAAACCAGGCTGCTTATGACAGGAAGGCAGCTTGCTAATCTGCAAGACATTTGAAATAGAAATCGTACTCCCCAGATGTTCTACAGTACTTAAAAAGAGTCTTCATCTTAAATACTGAGATTTTATTGAATTATAAATTGCTCAAGTTGAATTGAGCAAGAGAACCTTAATTTTTCCACAGTATTCCTCAAATTCAAAGAAGAGAGTTTCAAAAACATTGTCACACCAACATGCTGCACAGTGTTCCATTGTTTTTAAAGAACATGTCAAAATGAGCAGAAGCATGATAAACCTGCACCTTCCCTTTACACTGTCCTCTTCAGATTTACGATCAATCAGGAAACAGAGAATTTGGTAAACATTACAGAAACTCGCCTGTTTCTGTATATGGTACCAATCACAGAAGGAAAGCTGACCATTCCCTCACATCACTGTGTTACCACTGTAATATAAAACTCATATAACTTTTCAGAAGCACACGTATTTTCAATTTACGTTGTTGGAAACACTGGCTGGTATGCATTACTGCGAAACTTTAGTCTGTATGTTCTCATTTTGTCAGCGATCACTTACTGAGAAAACACATACGGAAGTAAAAATCTGACTCATGGAGACTGTGAAGATGCTCAGTGAATCAGAATTTATGAAGCATGCAGAACAGGTCTGTAACTCACACTAAAAGCGAAAGATTACCAGCACAACGTTTCTGCTGTACATTTAAAAATGCCAATAACCATGAAGTCTAAAAATACTCAAGAACATTGACTTGGTAAAACCATACACTGTTCACAAACACCCACATTTGAAATAACACACATGCGCAAACAGCTGGAAAAACACAAATGGGGAAGACAGCAAAACCACAATCATCTTTCTTTTGTAATTCCAGTTTAAATGAAGTGCAAGAATGCATGGAATACAGCAAAACCCAAATGGCTTAGGTCTTAGGGTTTCTAAACTTCAAAGTGAACCATTACCCCCCACCAAAGCGAATTAAACTCTTCAACAAGCCAAGGAACCACAAAAGGCTAGCTTTCCACAAACTTGGGTCTGAAAACCCTGTATCATTCAGTGAAGTTACCCCGGTTTTCCATCCTCTTTGCCTTCCCATAATCTCTCTGGCTCCCTCACACCGAGATGCTCATACGGTTCTCCCTCGCGACCAAGTAATCCTTCTCATGCGCTGGCTGGGCCAGCTGGCAGGCTAGACTGAGCAGGTATCACTCAGCTCAGGCTGAGAACTCGCTCTCAGTGGACACACCGCTTTTTATCTCACTCTTTGTCTCTCTAGCCACAGCCTTACACAACTTCAGCGTAATCTAACAGCTTTAGAATCTCTGCTTGTTCATCAGGTCAGCAGAGATTTAAAGGAAGGCAGGTTAGCAGACAGACAGCAAGACAAAATAAGCCATACTTCCTTGAGGCTAAGCAGTGACCCAAATCCTTAAAGAAAATCAACAGCCAGAGCATTCCCCCCCCAGCTTTATCTTATTAAAATCAACATGGTATTTGGAGGGACCGGAATGACCTAGCAGCGCTCGTGTACCTGAATGACGCTGGGGTAAGGCACTTAGCATACTAAGTCTACGAACAAACGGGATAAACACTGCTTTGGAGGCACCCTCCTTTAGAGATCCTCCTTGTGAGAGGAACAGAACACACCGATTGGTAAAGATACTATCCATCATGAGTTTCACAACAGGTTTGTCTGGTGATCCTTTGGCAGATGTACAAATGCAGTTATGTTATTATTTTTTAAGGAAGGATTCTCCCAGAGCTGAAATAAGCCATAGAAAATTTAAGCCGAACAGGAAAGAGGTTTGGAAAGTAGTTAAGGGCAACAAAATTGAAACTGCCCAAAAGAAATAATTGCACAAAGTTGGGAAGTTACAGCAGATACAACCGGCAGCATCTAGAAAGGAATTTCACAGAATCTGCAGATAGTAAATTTGTTCATTTGTTGAATATTTAAGAAAAGAAAGCCCCAGGGAAAACAGTTGTTTACAATGCTGTCATGTTTAGAATATCAGAGAGGAAGAGGCACTTACACTAAGTTGAAGATCCCCACCCCTAAGATTTCATTGCTCAATCTGTTGCCTTGCCAGTTTTACCTTTTCAAGCCACTGGAACTGTTGGTCCTCAGCAACGTAGCAACTACACTGGCACAACAAAACCTTAAAAAAAAAAAAACCAAAAGTTGAATAAGCAAGTGGTTTAAAGAGCACAATAGCAGCTCATAATCACATGTAAAGATGATGTGACTGCAGCCAACAATTTGTGCAGTCTTCTTGGGCTTCTTCAACTCTGTTTCAATAAGAATTTTTCATTCACAACTGACATGAAGCAACCAGGCTGTCATACATCATCTTTGTACTGAACTTCACGTGCCAGAACTTCAAATAGTTTCAGTGAGCATAACGACCCTTCAGATTTTTGATGACATTAATCCAGAATACTGCAGCCTTAATGCTTTGTTTGCCCTGGGCAGGGTAGGGGCTGGATGAAGGTTGCTCTCTTTTTCAGAAAGCTAAAATATAGAGGAATTCACGTGTAAGTCACTTACTGTCGGATCTGATATTAATCGGTAAAACAAACAGAAAGAATCTGTCGGGAGAACGTTTGTTGTGTTGGATGTTCGACACCACTCATTCCACAGCTTCACAACTCCAACCACTTCCCAACATACAGAATCCAGAATAAAAGACGACAGGAAAGCTGCAAAAAACAATAAACACTGTTAATTTGTGAAGAATAAAATCTCTGTTCTACAAATAAATACCCGAACTGAATTAGATTATTTCTTTGCAATCTCAAGTTAAAAAAAAAGTAATAACTTATTTTTATTGACATACGTTTATTGACCAAATCCAGAAGAGATCAACAATGTGAGTAACCTCACCGTATCAAGACTTAAAAGCTAAAGAGCAGTTCTACATATAAAGATCCCTAACATCAAAAACATGTATTCTTAGGAATTACATCACTACGGTCAACTTTGATTCCTTTAGTATACACTAAGGGTGTAAATATTAAGCCTCTAATACTTTTTGACGTACCGGATATAACAGATTTTGCAAACAAACAAACAGACAGACAAAAATAATCACTGAACCAGCAAGGCAGAACTATTACACTGGCTCTAGAAAGCAGAGACAAGAGTATGCATGACTTAGTGGCACAAAGAGATCCTAAATCAAATGTTCATAAATCAAATTCCTGTTACTCTTAAACAGAAGACAGATCTAAAATACCTGTAACTATTTTTCAAGGAAATGCCTTAACAAAGGAAAAACAAGTTAGCACAGTTAACTTAGATATCATCTAAACGTCATCTAGATGTGACCTAAATGTAAGGAAGACTTAAAACTTCTTTATATCCACAGGGAAACAGCTATTAAAAAACTCAAGACCTTGGTAGGTGTGTGTGGGAAGGGGAGAGGGTGTTTCAAGACTCTAGGCCTAATGAGTAAATAACCACCTCAAAAGAGGGCATTTTGAACAAGTGCGGAATTAAAATGTGGAAAAGGGACTGACTAATCCAGGAAAAAAAGTAAAAAAAAAAAAAAACACCAAACCCATCACTGTTCATTAGAATTTAAAGAAATTACAGCTTATTGACCCATAATTTTACATCTTTGACAGATCCCTATTTCAAAACACTAGGCTGCACTGAGCAACGTGCTACTATTAGAAGGAAACTTTTGCCAATTAACAAACAATCCAGGAGAGTCTACCAAACAAGAGTCAGACAAAGGAAAAGGGGGACTGTCCCAACGAAAATCCAAAACCAAAACATACCTTGCTTCTGCCCTTCAACTGAAAATATATTATTTTACCACAATCTGACAGGAGCAATAAGCAGCTGTACCAAAACCTGTGTTTTACGTGTACAGACTAACTTTGGCTTTCTCTGGACAGCTCAGCTGCCTCAGGCTTAAAACTCCGCTCCCTAATGAAGAGCTGGACACCCTTAAAGGCCATTCTTACAGCAGAGACCAGCGTCAAAACAGACGATGGCAAAGGGAGCGTCCTGGCACACTTACGCTTTCTTCCAGCCTCCCGCCTTCTCAAATTTAGCCAACAGCAAAAGAGCCACAGCATTGCAGAGTCTCAGACGGTTTGGTTTCGCGGTTTGCACCACCTACCTGCAGCATTATGTCCTATCGCTACTATAAATTTAGAGCACACAAACGGCTCGTCGGCAGAGCTTTCCGTAGATGCGCCCGACTTCAAGGTCCAGAGGACGTCGATCTCCCTGGCAAGAGAGGAGGAGGGAAGTGGAGCAGCGCTCCCCCTACTCGGCCCAGGCCCCGGCCCTTGGCCGCCCCTGGAGGTCCGTCGCGGGGGAGGCCGCACCCCAGCGGCGAGGACGGCGCCTGCCCCCCCGCCCCCCGGCCCCCCCCCTTTTCTTTCCCCC
>NW_008825113.1:3935174-3936167 GCF_000699105.1 Pygoscelis adeliae
CCGACCCAGCTTACAAATGCACCGCATTAAGCAGCTTTAAGTAAAGACACTGCTTCTACAGGTCGACTAAGTCACTTTACTTCCCTGAGCACAGCTAGACCCAATGAAGAATGCCGAAGGGTTAAAGTTACAGGGAAGATGAAGAACTGCTTCCTGCAAAGCTTGAAAGAGCCGGCCCGGCAAGAGTAAGCATGCTCCTTCAAACAAACAAACAAACAAATTCCCAAACTCAGAGGGTGAAAAAAGTCCCTTTCCAGTTCAATAATTTCTCCTCCTCCTGGCTCGTTGGAACCCGTCTCTTTGTATAAAACTAGGAAATACGAAACAGCATTTGCTTTGCTGATAAAATAAAAGCGTTACGGTCCCCAAGCCGGTAGTTCCCTCTGGGATATTGAAATACAGAGGCCAGGACCTTCTCCCGGCTTTCAGGGCTCACCACGAACAGGTAGTGCGTGAGCGCCGTATGACAGAGGATACAGCATCTGAAAAAGGGCGAGAAAGAAAACCGTCTTTTTAAACCTAAGCCTGAATTAGAAATACAAACCTACCAGCCCAATTTTAGCTGTTTAAACTTAAGATTAATGAAAACTCTTGACGTTCACTGAAGACCTATTTTACCAGTATTTATTCCTATACTGGAGGTTATACTCCATAGAACGTTGATCACAAGCAGCCGCTGAAGAACGCATTCAGTTTATGGATAATATAAAAATACCAGTTGACATAGTCTCTTTTAACAAATTTGCCCCTAAAAGGTAACATACACAAAGCCACCTCGAAGTTTCATCACTAAACATAACTGTCTTCATATTTCAGAAACCAACTTAAAGAATTCAGACAGACATGTATCTTGAATTTACAAAGTTCTACCCTATCATATTGAGGACTATGCTCTAACGAAAGAAAATTCCTGGGGCAAGAATGATACAAACTAGGTTCTTTGCAGACTTCATATAGAAGTTTTAAGGGGGGGGGGGGGCGGGAGGGGGGGAG
>NW_008825113.1:3936252-3942212 GCF_000699105.1 Pygoscelis adeliae
TAGATACCAAAATGACGTGATGGTAAGTACACCTTTTGGCACATCAGGTCAGCGACGCCGTCAGGGGAGTGGTTCTCACCGGCCGCTGGCAGGCAGCCTGTGGGACGCCCTTCGCCCTTCCTTCGCTTCCGTCTGCAGGAGCAGTTCCGGCATTAACGACTGCCGTCAGGCAGCTGCACCAACTTCTTTCTTTCCCCCACCCAAACCCCTTCCACATGCGACTACCGAGTCCAATCTGCTGGAAAACGCATTTGCAAACTTGCTATTTCAGTTAAAATGAGCTGGGTTAGGACAAACCCAAGATCCTAACGTATCTCCTATTGGACTGTTGGACCAGGAATCACTAAGCCTTACTAAGCGTGAGAAAGGGAAGCAGCAGAGCAGCGGGAGGAAGCCTGTAGTGGCGCGTGGGGAAGGAGCGGCGATCGCCGAGCGGCTGTGTTGGACTGAAGGCAGCGGTGGCGGGGCTTCCGCCCGCACAGCTGCAGGGAAAAGCGAGGGAAGGGTTGAGAGCTGCTGTGGGTCCCTGTGGTCGATACGCGGCCAGCCAAGAACGTACGCATTTTTCCTGGGGAAATTTTCTCCCCTCTTCTACGCAAGAATTACTTCTTGTCGACAACAGCCACCTCAAACGTTTCGAAAATAGGAGATGTACTGCAATAATCAGAAACTGAGAAGGTTTAATCAATGCAAAGTCTAACATTAAAGCACTTAAAAATTTAAATATGGAAGAACAACAGAAACATAGCAAAAAGGTCTGGAATGTAAGAATCCTGCACCTCAAGCTTTTCACGCATAAAGAAAACAGAACAAGTGTTTTGTTTGTTTTTCTATTTTATAAAGAAAACACACAAAACCCCTTAGGCCCAAGAGTTCACCTGCATTTCATATTCTTAAGTTTACAGTATAGAAGTCACATTAATGATGATAGTACTACCTGTCAGCATAAACCCTCTCTTCACCAGCACCAATATGCCTTTTTAGTTGGCAAACATGCTTTTTCACTGGTAACTGGTTCTAGTTGCATGTTAGCAATAACGGAGGTACAGAACATTTAACATCTGTACTCCTACCAGTTGTGAAGTTATCAGCCTAGCGACCGCTCGTTACTTTTTTGATGCAACGCTAGCATCTGCCAGATTTTTATAGTGTACAGTATTATTCATAAGCCTGTTGCTATTGTGTCTGATTCCATACAGCCTTAGAGATGTTTGAAATCTGTTCTTGAATGTTGTATGACCTAGGTAGTATTCCATTGCAGCACCCATAACAATAATACTCAACATACTGCTATTAACCTGTTGCGCAGTGTTTTAACATTTTTTTAACTCATTATATGTAATAAAATACCAGTAAAGACAAAAAATTGCCCCTATAATGAGGCACATTTTGGCATCTGTGCTAAATGCTGCTACATGGGCAGGCAAGTGCAAGTCAAAATATGAAAAGGAGAAAGTCATCATCTAATCACATTCATAACTTTTTCATAGAAAAATATAAATATATTCCCTGAAATGTAGGACAAAGAAAAGCCAGCATCCATCGTGAGTTCTAGTGCTATTACCATAAAAAAAAAAAAAAAAGGTGGGCTGGCTTTTCCTTTTAAGGTTACGTTTCGCAATCTACATCATCTAAACCTCTGTCATCGTCGTCGTCGTCACAATCGTCGTATCTCACAGTCCGTCTACCGCCGTTCCGAGTTCTTATCTTAGAACGCCGATTAGCTCTTCTGTATTTGGTGTAATCCAAATCTTCAGAGTCATTTTCTTGGTTAGGTTTCCAACGTTTCCTTCGCTGGGGTCTTCTGGAAGGCTTAGGTGAGTTGGAATAGGTAATTTCTTTTCTAACGATTTCCGATTTCCTTTTCCTCTTTCTTGTTTCTGTGGCATCACTGTAGATACTGTTATCAGTTCCAGAGTCTGAATCAGAAGAACAATTGAAACTGGCTTTTGAACTTCCTGCCATCCCAGGTGCTTCCACATTCTCCGATACTGAGCTTTTTTCATCTTTCTTCCCCCCCATTTCGGATTCTGCTGCTTCTTTGAAGTCATCCAATAATTTTGATCTTTTGAAAGACGCTCTAGATTTTTTATTTGATACTTCTCTGATATTTTTAGTTTCGTGTTTAGCTAAGTCAGAACCTACCTCCTCTTCAGAGTTGCTCGTACGATGGTTGTGGGCTGAAGCTGACTGACCAGAAGTTCCCCAGTTTCTCCCGTTTTCCATCTTGTGGTTAGTGGAATTCTCCTCTGAAGAGTCGTATTCGAGATTTTTGAGAGCCGCAGCACAGACTGGTTTGTGTGCCTGCTTGTGGTTATCATCATTCTCCTTTTGCGTCACTTTTATCTCTGCCTCAGATTCTGTTTTTTCGTTCTCAGACTCGCTAATGTATTTCCTTTTAGGAGCAGATGAATCAGGGCAGGAAAGTTTTTTTCTGCCAGAAAGCTGTTCTTTCTCATTTTCAGACTTTAAGCAAGCATCTGTCTCCGAGTTGCCAATCAGTTTCTTCCTGGATGCTGCAGACATATTGCCATGAAGCTGCCTTCTGTTCTTTTTTACTGTGTAAACACTTTCTGAGCTTGATAATTCTTCCTTTGTATTGCTCATTATTTTAATCTTATTAGCTGCCAAAGTGGCACACCTGCGTGGATTTTTCTTCTCAGTCACATTAGACAGCTTTATGTGTTTCTTGTAGTTAATGATGCATGTCCTGCTCCTGAGCACTTTTGCACTTTGTCCAGTCTCCTCAGGTGTTGATTCTACAAAATAAAGATTTAAAAGTTCTTTTTAATAACTTACATTCCTGAAATAATTACTTTATTAAGCACAAACACTACCACCTGTAACAAAATACACAAAAGCTTTTTTTTTTTTTAATTTCAACTGTTACGTGGAATTTACCTTAAGCCTTTACTAAAAATACAGTCAGCCAGTCCCAGGCCTATTTTTAACTCTCAGGATTACTCTCTTGCTTTGAGATAACGAAAGGGTTTGAAAGTAACATTCTTTAGCATCGCTTTAGTAATTAGCTTAGAAATTACAAATTACCTAACTTAGCAAACAACTGCTTTCATATTACTAACGCTTACATTGTTAGAAGCTATTATTTTCTTACTAGGATGAACTTTCAAAATGAATTATTACATATTTTAGACTTTTTTAATTCTAAAAAAGAGATGATAATATTTTATGTAGACATGAGCCCCAGACAGATTTCACAATTTTAGAATTGTTTCACTTACATAGAAAACATTTAAACCGTTCAGTTCCTTAGCGACTTAAACAGTAAGATTGCTTCTAACAGTGCATCTTTCATTCGGTATTTTTAATACAGCACTTGCTTCTTATGTTGGGTTTTAAAACAAATATCCAATCTGTAAATAATGTGAATGATGCTACGAAGTTCAATGGTTTAAACTTTTACCTTCTAAATAAAAGAGAATTACTCATAGGTATCAATAAAAATTAAAAGCAGAAGTTCGTGGAGTAGATTTATTTGCATAGACTTGATTAAAAAAAACAATCAAATTTAACTTTGCAAAACACATTTCTGCTAAAATAGTGAGTTTTCGAGATTGTTGTCCATCTCCTACTTCTTTGTAGCTGTTACTGATTTTATGAGCGAAATGGATAAACGTGCTCCATTAAAGCCCCTACATTATATTAGCCTATTATCTCCTGATAACAGTCAAATTTGTTCTAGCTTAAACTCATTGCTTTTGATTATTCTCTACCTGTACTCAGCAAAGGGAAAAATCATGGCAGCTGCTGTATATTTGCAGAACCCTAGGCAACTGACTATTTTTTCCAAGAAGTTGTTTAGGGAAACGAGGAGTTTATAGAGGGCATGCTCTCTCATCTTCCTTTACAGAGGGATGAAACAAGCTTGTCTTGCTAACTTTGTTTCCACTGTCTGAACTGCTAATGGCCAAATGCCTTCCCAGAAGGACAGCCACCCAGACACGGGAACACTAGCCCGAGACTTAAAACTGGGTAAGGTTCAGTTCCTTGCTCCTTCTGGCCAGCTTAACCAGAAGTGTTAAGGCTACAAGTCATTTGTACTCTCTTGTTCCCCAGTTCCTCACCTGTGAGGTAAGGACAGGACAACATTTCCCCTAAATTCCGACAAGAATAAATGCAATGAAGTTGTATTATAGAAAGTAAGAAAAAGAAAAGTTACGGGATACAAATTCAAATGTCCAGCTTGAGTACCAATATTAAAACTCTTCAGACACCAAATCTGGTCTTTATTTCAAGGTAAATCCTTTTATGTACTACTCAAGTATATTCCTATTTTGATGTTTCCAAAGGATAATTAATTTACTGTCTTTTCTAACAGTTTCCAGAAATTATACATGAACACTGCTACTGTTACTATTTGTACTGTGTGATTTTATGGCCAAAACATAACACATTTCTGCTGAATACTGCATAATGCTGTATAAAAGGTGAACTAATTCACAGAATAAAAAAATGAGGAGCTAAAGCTTAATTATACACTGTCCTCCAATACTATCAAGTAGACACGTACACAACATATGGCTGCTGCTAATAGCTGTTACGAGGTACATACTCCTGAATGGGCAGGAGCAAAGGACTTTAACATGGTAAATTACACTTGAAACAGGAAAATACTGTAAGTAAACATAATGATACATCATAACATACTAGTGGTGGCAACCAGCAGCACACAAGTTACTGGTATAAAGCGACATTTTGAGCAGTTAGTAAGTGTGGAAATGTAGAACCCAACCCTAGGATTAAGATTCCCCTACCTCTGCTTTGAGCTACACTCACATTCTAGAAGGGCAGTTTGGAAAGGTGGAAAAGACTGCCCAGCCTTAATGCTCAGTGCTAATTTAATCCCCTTTGGCCATCTGAAGAACTAAATGTTTAAAACTTAAAAACATCACCTGGAACTATTCCAAGAAAGGCAGGTAAAAAAATAGAAAAAAAAAAAAGAATGCACACAATGATTTTAGCCAGTTTTTCACCGAGATAGGTGCTCAGCTGTTTATAGATGCAAGTTTTGAGAAAAAAGGCTGTATCATAATAAACAGATTATGTATATTTTCAAAGTTTCAGCAGCTAATTCATAAGATGGAATACAAGACTAAAAGGAGTCCAGCCTTTCTGCAACACACTACCAGAATATTAAATCTATACTTTGTATGCAAAATCTTAAATTGGGAGGAAATTTGTATAAAGTCCACCCTATTTTTCAATTAAAGCTTTATGAAACTACACAATGAACATCCTGAATTACATGTTGCAAAGGTACAAAGAGATTGCACAGGCAGGAAGAGGGAGGATTAAACAAACTCCACTACCCACAAAAACTGGGAGAGCATTTAAAAGAAAGGCACCAAGATACGAAGGCCTTGTCCACCAAGTTTACCACTGTGACAAGCTGTCCTGGAGTTCATGCCATCAAACTCTAAACCTGGAAGTCCAGGCTGCAATATTGGGCAGGAATATCTAGCCATACCTCCAGTCAGCTGTCCTGGTTCTGGCTGGGACAGAGTTAATTCTCCTCCTAGTAGCTGGTACAGTGCTGTGTTTTTGATTTAGGATGGGAATAACGTTGATAACACACCCATGTTTTAGTTGTTGCTGAGCAGTGCTTACACTAGGCAAGGACTTTCCAGCTTCCCATGCCCTGCCAGCGAGAAGCTGGGAGGGGGCACAGCCAGGACAGCTGACCCAAACTGGCCAAAAGGATATTCCATACCATACAACGTCACACTTAGTATATAAAGTGGGGGGAGTTGGCTGCGGGGCGGTGACCGCTGCTTGGGAACTGGCTAGGCATCGGTCAGCAGGTGGCGAGTGACTGCATCAGTTGTTTTTCCTGGGTTTTATTCCTCTCTTTTTTATTGTTTTCCTTTTCATTGCATTTTTAAAAATTATTTTAATTTTTATTGTATTTCAATTATTAAACTGTTCTTATCTCAACCCAT
>NW_008825113.1:3942446-3949389 GCF_000699105.1 Pygoscelis adeliae
ATTGAAATATATATTATATGTTTTATATATTAAAATATACTCTATTTTATATATAGTGTGTATATATTAAAAAAATAACCAAAGCAAAGTTTCCACATAAATTGCTTAGCTGGTTAATTGTGTAGTATATATAGAGAGAATATATATTTATTTGAAAACAGATATTACATAAATACATATGTGCTGATATGTATGTATTTAAATAAAAGCGTGCATATACTCCAGCAGTACCTAACAGTAACTTTTAGAAGTACAAACAACTTTAGCTTCCTATTTACAGTCTCTCTAAGAGCAACACATGCATCAGTTTGGCAAACCACAGTAAACTAAACTGTGCTAACAGCACACCTGTTGTTGGATCTATTGACCATTGAGAAAAAAAGAGCTAGAAAGGGCATCTGCTAATTTAAAAATAATTATGTGACGATCTGTGGTAATATCCCAAATTAGATTAAAGATTAGATGAACTGAAATGGAAAATAAATATTGTGTTTTACAGTAAACATTGTCCAAAGCTAGCTATCAGGACAACTAGCATTTCAACAAAACAACAGGGGGAATAACTCACAATGTAAAGAAAACTGAATGCCCGAAAGTTACTTGCCTATAAGGAACGCTGTACAGGACAATGACCTAGTCACCTTCCGCACGAAAGAAATCTCAGACTTGGCCCTATGTCCTTAACCATCCTGGTTCTGTACATACTGGGAAGGTAACATTAAGTTTTTTACTAAGTTAACAGTATACTGAGCTCTCTTGGCAGACGACTGTGCAATGAGACCCAAACAATGAACGTATTCATTACTGTATTTTGTCCTTACTGACTTTTAAAGAGCATATTTCATGGCCTTGTAGAAATTTAGCGATACTCGCTCTTGCCCCTTAAGGACTTCCTTTAGATGGGGTCTCTTCATTTGAGAGTTTTAAAAGGGCATTAGCTTAAAAATTTTGGTAAAACAAAAAACCGACATTCTGCTGTGCGTGCACCTCAACATTCGGGTGGTTATACAGGGCAGGGGATGTTAAACATTTTATGCAAAGTAAGACTGTTCCATAATAAATGAGCCCCCCTTAAAGCAAAAAGGTAGATATTAAAGTAAAAAAAATACTATTTTCTTACTGATTCTCATTAAAATCTTCGGTAATGTTGTTATGATCATTAAGCAAAAGCAGCCCTTGGCAACTAACTGATAATACATATTGATAATTGCCAACATTTGGCACCAACCACACATGGAAAACAATGCTGAATTTGCTTTTATGACTGGCAGTTTTACCTAGTGGATGAACATTGATTACTAAAGAAGCTATGGCCAAAGTAAAAGGATGAGAATTAACAACAACAACAACAAAGACATCATCCAAAAAGTTTAAGAGACAAAATGTGAGTAGGAGGAGTTTTGCTCCAAGTTAGAGCTGGAAGACAAATTAACATTTCACACCCATGAGCATAAAAGGTACAGTACAGCAGAAGCTACAGTTTAACCAGTGTTGGCAAGAAGAGAAACCAGATTTTCATCAAGCTTTAAAACACTACAGTTAAAACATCCACGTTACATTCAAAGGACAAGCTAAAGAGACCAAAACCACAGTGTTGGCTACCCAATGTGACAGCTTCTACACATTTAACAGGAAACATTTACACAGAAAGCGTAAATAAGTTTTTTTAAATTAACCAGTCTTGTTTTCCCCTTAAAAATGAGGTGTTACACAAGCTTGATAAGGGAAATGTTACTAACTGCCTACTCCAAAAGCTACAAATTCGCACTAGATGAAGTATTTGTACAAATACCTTCCCTTTTTGCCATATTTAAAGTCTCTTCAAATCGTCTCAAAGTAATGGCACAAGTCTCAAAAAAACCCCCAAAAAACCAAACCCAAACCCAAACCAGTTTTATATTTGACTCAGGAGTTTTTACATATGAAAGACATTCAAGTAAGATTTTCAACTCTATAAAGCTATTAAAAGATTCCCCCCCCCCCCCCCCCCCCACCCCCACTCTTTCTTTCTTTAAGTTTTAGAAGGTGACTATGGCATCATAGTTCTGACAAGTCTAGAGTTCAATAGCCAATTACAGAACTCAGCAGCTCTTTATTGCTGCTCCTCAGGTCCATCTGGCACCCTTTCACATTGCTAATGTTAAAACATTAAGAAATGTTTTCAGTAAGTTTAGCAGCTATAAATACTAAGATCTTTTGTACTAAGAAGTGGTAAGTATTCCTTGTGGAAAACTGTCAAGAGAGATTCATCTTAAGAGACAATCATTTTCTCCTCAAGATTCTTAAACTGCTGCATTACAAGTGTGTATCAAAGCCACTACCTGAGAGGGCACAAAAATGTGAAACAATCAAACTTACGAGGCTGTTAAAAATTTACTCAGTCTGGAAGAAAAAAAAAAAAAATGCTGTCAAAAATAATCCTTTCACCCACCTCATTTTTTGGCAAGGCAGCATTCAGTTGACACTGAGCAGTGGAAAGAAAGCAGCTTAGACACAGAAAGATTTTACTCTTTTATAACGCAGTACTGAAGATGGCTCTTTCTTTTCTCAATTGCCAAATTAAGTGATGTAGGAAGTAACTGAAAACACTGATAGGAATTTTTGCTCCAAACATGACAGTCTTCAACTCTGATCGAATACGATGTGAACCAGGAAAGTTCAATTCTGTTTTGTATGCTTGGTATGGAAAACAACCAGCCAACCCCCTTGAGCTTGAGTACCTTTTTTCTTTAATTCCCTTAAAGCCTTTTGATAAGTAAATTCCTGTAAACCCACGTGTTAAGGCTAAACAATGCAGACTGCTTTGTTTGAGGGAGGTGGGTGAGGAAGACCGCTGGGAAAGATTAGTCTTTGCACCATAATAATAAAACAAAAGCTATATAATGAAGTCTTGAAAATAAAAATGCTATGTAAAAGTGTGTGCAACAGTTCACACAACACAATCCTGTACATTAAACATACTCATTTTCCTTTTTAGGGTAACTGCAAGTCATGAGAGCTCTCAAAGCCTGAAAAATTTGCTTTATTCACTGTAAAGCATACTGACATCTTGCACTTGAAGAAAGTTAGATATAGAAAAAGCTAATGATCCAACTGCATCTATTGCCACTTATGGGTTATTCTCTCAAGTCAAGTCTTTTAAGAGCGCTTAAGATCTTTCACAATTTTTTTTTCCCCTTTGCCCTTCAGGATGGTCTCCCAAGGGACTCTCTCAACCAGTGTCCTGAACAGGCCAAAGTCCGCCCTCCGGAAGTCCATGGTAGCAATTTTGCTGCCTCCCCTCCTTACTTCACCGAGAATTGAGAATTCTACCATTTCATGGTCGCTAAACAAACCCAAAAAACAACCACACTTAAAATTGCTAAGGAGTTTTTAGAGGTTCATAATCCGGACTCTGTGATTCAGTGACAGGTTTGGAAGGAATAGACCAAACACTAACCTCTGAACAGTCTTTCAAATTGTAAGTCAGGACCAATCCCCTAACAATATGAAGACACATAACGTACAGAACCTGTTTTATTAAATCTTATAGCATCATACTGATAAGCTTAAAAAAAAACCCCAGAATGAATCTCCAAATCATAACATGTCAGCCAGCACACACAAGCATTTGAGTGACAGACAAAATTATAGAAAAAACACAAAGCAAAGAACTAAACTTTTTGAAACAAGTGGGATGGTAAATCTTGCTTCTGCAACTATCTGGAATTTCTGCCCTTCAGTTGGCTGTTGTTAACTGCTTTACAGAGACATAATGTCTTATCAGTACGATAATGCAGTTAGAGCATGTGACATGATGCTTCAATTAGATACAACATTGCTTAGACACCCGTGGACCTACGAAACTAAAGCAAGGAAGGAATAGGAGGGTCACCACTGTATCGGTAACAGCACCCCCCTGCAAACCACCCAAACCCCTCTATGTTGAATCTGGCAAAAGCCAGACACTACCAATGCACCATCAAAGTGCCTCTCTGTCTTAAGGACACTACACATCACTGACCGAATAAAATCCAAAAGTTGAATCAAGTTGCACGTTCCAGCGTACACCATGCAAGTAAGAATAATCAAAACATCTTTCAATCAAATTCATTTTGAAAGACTATAAAGTTACTTCAACTGAAAATAATGGTTGTAAGCCTGCTTTAGCACAGAAAATTTCAACAGAAAATTAAGATAATCTAAAGTAAGAACTATTACTTCACCCACAAACTCAAGGTAACAGGACTACAAACCACAGGGTTTTTGCTACTGAAATTCTCAAAACAAGGAGCAGGCCAAAGAAGGAGAACGTACTGCTCCTTTTGAGATTTTCTGCTACCTTGAGCTACATACCATAGAACTCATTCAAAGCACCCTTCAGAATATTGCTTAGTTTTGTGCCAACAACCTGAAAGCCAGCGTTTCTCAAATGTGTCACAACATGCACGCACAGCAATATTACTTCGGAATAGGTATTTTAGCATTAGTACTGCTACATAGCAGATGTAGAGCAATCATGATTTAATGACAAGTTTTTCATAGAGAAATGTATTGCCTGAATTGCACAAGAACGGCCAGCGTTCAGTCTGAATTCTAAATACCACAGAACTACACCAAACTGTAATAGTTTTCTCTCAGTGCTGTGTTTGCTAACCTCCCTGTTCCAAACCTGTCTAGACTACTGCACACTGTCACCATCGTCATCATACCTTACACTTCTCCTTCCCCCATTTATAGTTGTTTTAGAACAACAAGGAACACTGTTACACTTGGTATAGTCCAAATCCTCCCAGTCATTAATCTTATGCTGCCTCCTTCATCTAGTCAGTATCAAGAGTTAGATACATTAACTTTAAAAATTTTACCTTTTCTAACGATTTTTGTTTTTCCTTTTCTCTTCCTCTTTTTTGTTTTTGAAGAAGTTTCACAATAATTACTGTTATTGGAATCTGTCTCAGATTCTGTATCAGAAGAGTGATTGAAGCTGGAACCAGGTCCAGATTTTGAACTCCCTGCAATTCTAGTTGGCACCAAGCGCTCTGACACAAAACTTCTCCCATCCTCTCTGTCTTCTGTTTCAGATTCTGCTGTGTCCTCTAACTCACTCAAGACTTTTGCTTTTTTTAAAGGAGCAGCAAGCTGCAGACCAGTTGCTTTTCTGCCATTCCATCGATCTGATTCAGAATCCACTTCATCCTCAGAGTTGCTCACTGCAGGCTTGTTATGTGCTGATGTTGACTCGTCAGAAACTTTTTGACTGCTCCCATCCTCTGAGTTACGGCTTTTGGAGTCCTCCTCTGAAAAGTCTAGGGTGGGACTTTTCATTTTGGGAGATACAGAATGGACTGTCCCACGTAACTGTTTATGACCATCGCTTTGCCAGTTTTTCTGCTTCATCTGTGTGTCTGTCTCAGAATCTGAAGTTCCATTTTCAGATTCACTAACAAATTTTCTTCGTGCAGCAGATGAACTAGGTTGAGAAAGAATTTTCCTCTTGGTAAGCTGCTCTTCTATTTCTTTTTCACTTTCAGACTTTAAGCCTACATCATCCTCAGACCCCTCCAGTAACATTCGCCTGGCTGCAGCTGAGGCATTTCGGTGAGGCAGTTTCCTATTCTTGCATCCAATGCCAATACTTTCTGAGCTTGAAACCTCTTCCTCCACATCACTCATTAGCCTTAACTTATTAGCAGCCACAGCAGCACTCCTGCGTGGAGTTTTTCTATGTCTACCAGTACTATTACTGAGCGACTCGGATGTCACCACCGAAGTATTTTCAGAGTCACTTCCATATAACTTTTTCCTGACAGTTTTTCTTGTATTCCCATTTTCCTGAAGAAGTGTTCCTGTAAAGGAAAGGATAGATTAGTATCTTAAATAAAAAAATAGCAGCTTTTTAAGTCTTGGCAAATCTGGAACAGGTTCAACCCACAGACATGACAAATGAAATACACTCCTAGTAATAGTTACGTGCTTTTGTTGTCTGCCAAGAAAAATTATTTAGCTATATCATAAATTTCTGATTCATTCTAATTTTTGTGAAAATCAGAACTTCTTTACAAATTACTGCTTTTACTTTCATTAAGATATAAAATGTTGCAACACATTCCGTCTCATTAGGCTCTTGGTTTCTGCCCTCCTCCCCTAAGCACTGGAAAAAAAAAAAATCTTTTTAAAAGTTGAGTGTAGTTATTTTTAGAGCTTCAGAACTACCACTGATCAAAAAGTTAGTATCTTACATACACAACGATTTTAAAAATACTAATTACATTTAGTTATATATATATACACACACACTTGTGTTATTTGCCGTTCACAAGAAAACTACTCAAATCTTACCTATTTGTTTTCTCTGAGCAGCTCGATTTCTAGTTATCCTGCGATTGCTGTTCTTTCTTCTACATACACCATTGTGTAGTGGAGGTGACATAAGAGCCACAGAGCTTTCTTTACTGTCTTCTGAGCTACTTCCAGAGGATGAAGATGAGGAGGAAGTAGATGAAGAAACCAAAGAACCTTCTATCTCACTTTCTGTTAAAAAAAAAAAAAAATTGTCAATTAGAATTCTAAACATACAGTTAGCATCCGGTTAAGAGCTACATTTTGCTGAACCAGGAAATCTTCAAAATTTCCTCATGGTCGGTTAAGAGCTACATTTTGCTGAACCAGGAAATCTTCAAAATTTCCTCATGGTATTGTCTTACAATACACTATCATGCCTTAATGTCTTACATGTATGAAACTGATAGCTCTACAAAATATACCACTCCATATTTATACAGTGTTCAGTGACAGGAAGCTTCTTTAACCTGTATTTAAGTTTCAAGTAAAATAACACAGCTGTTTCCAAATAACAGAATTAAGAGAAAAGCATGTTAAAAAACAACACAAAACATATTCTGACAGGTCTTTTTTTTACCAGGACTTGCATTCTTATACTTTGAAAGCAGCTGAATTTTTG
>NW_008825113.1:3949437-3999127 GCF_000699105.1 Pygoscelis adeliae
AAAGACAGGAAGGTTTTCTATGTCTCGGGGAACTTCTGGCACTTCTGCTAATTTTGGATGACTATTTTTATGTAACATATATGGGTGTATAACCTGTATTTTATATAGTACCGTTTATCAAATACACTACATTTTCCTCTCAAATAAGAGACGTTCATTCACTACAACCACTTTCCTAGAACAGCTGCTTGAAATGAAGAATTTCTATTATTCTATTTGGTAAGACTTAAAGAGCATCAAGTAACCATGTAGTTAGCGGGTCAACTTTTTCTTATCATCAATCTTACCCAATTCAGCTTTGTTGTGAATCCCCATGTAAAAGCTGCAAAAAAAATACCATCCACTTGACTGCAAAATGGATCTACAAGCAAGACAGCTCTGCTTCTAAGAAGCAAACTATCCTATAGATAGACTTCCGCTTAGGTGCAAGCTTTTTCATTAATAAAAGTTAAGTAAACACTGCATTCTATGGGATTCTAAAGCAGAAATTTCAATGTTTAGTACACAGATGTTTTTATAACATTCAACAATGTAGTAAGTGTCCAAAATTCATTAAAATACACGAAATCCTGTATTACACAAACCCCAAACCGCATAAAGATTTGTCTAAAAAAATTTCACATTAAAAATGCAAACCTCGCTTAACAATTTAGAATGCAATTGCAAATTATGGCAATTATAAAGGAAAGGAAACATTAGTGGACAATTCAGATAAGACCAAGATGAAAATCCTCATCTGAAACAGATTCCATTTCTGACCTGATGATAATGCAGAACAATTCGTTAGTGTTGTGGATCTAGCTTTTCCATTCCTTTCAAAGGATGCCAGGCATGCAGAATCAGAGGATTCACCAGAAGAACTATGGTTGTAATTGCTAGCATTCGTTTTATGGCTTGCAACACAGGCAGCTCTGCTTGAGGTAGGTTGAGTAAAAGAATCTTCCTGCTCAGATTCAATTTTTGCCTGAGACTTTAATGGTTTCTGCTTCAAATTTCTAGTGAAAGGGGAAAGAAGTAAAAGCAACACAGGTTGTAAAACTATGAGAACTAAAGGCAATTATGTATTTTAACAATACTTCTCTCTGAAAGCTTAACTAACTGTATGCCATACGATTTTAGATTTATGGAAGGGTAGTTAGATTTGTGAGCTAACATGGTGTGGGACAATTTTAACTTTGACAAGGATAAGCATTAAGTACTTTCATTAAAATAATAGTCTAGACTCCTAGTGAAGTTACACAAGAGGAGACAGTCTTTCTCTGCTCTGAGAAACAAAGAAGTTAATACTGAATGCCTTCTAGACAGCAATATCCTCTTATTGTTTACCAGGAAATTGCAACAGCCGCCTCAATTTCTGTTGAATTCCCAGTCTCTTGTTAATTGCACATAAGCCTCAAATTAAGTACTATGCATACTAACATTATTCCACAATAAACTTGAGTTCCAAAGACACAAAGAAGGTGTATCTTTAGAGAAAGTTTACTGTCTAAAATAAAATGTGTGTTTGTAGAGAAACTCACTGATTCGATTCTTCCTTCCTATACATGCTAGAGTGCTACACACAGTCCTGGTAAGTCACTTATTTTCACACTTAGAACTACTATGTTGTCAGTTGCTTCCTTACAGTCACAGGTTTTCAGATATTCATCTAGGTGCACAAGATGTATATGCTCTTTTTGCTATCCACACACTCTCCCAAACAGTCCCAAACCTCAGTCCTGTTGAGCACCACTGACTTGTAAACAAGTCACATACAATTCTTCAGACATGAGCAGAAGCATTGTTTCAAAGGAAAATGTCTGCCTATCCTGATGTGTGTTTCTTTATTTCTCTGGGAAGAAAGGAGAACCCAAGGAATACTCCCAGTAAAGCTTAAAGCTCATTGCCAGGTATGCCTGTAGCATCATCCAACATGTATGCATAATAAAATTTGAAAACATAGAAGTAATCCACTGAAATTTTAAGAGAAGAAAGCCAAACGTGGCAAAGAAATGTATTCTTAGATTTTTTTGTTCTTAAAACTCTTATTTCTATCCTTTTACTGCCAGAGAAGAAAGGCTGGGCAGTAGCAGAAAGGTATAAGCTCAGTTTCAGCAATTTACCATGTTTAGCTTTTGTATTTTGTCTCACTTCATCCCATATGCAAATTAAGAATACATGAGTTAATCATGTCAACCAGCAGTTGTGTCAAAAGCTTGTTTTCCTTCAGAAGAGAAAAGGCATATCTAGCTACCAACAGAACGCTACAGTAAGTGAAAATTTCAATAAAGTCCATAGGACTGGCTTTCTTGTGTACATGATAAAACACGTAATTTATGCAGCTTTGTAATATATACAAGTAAATCTTTGTTTCATTTCTCATTATTTCTGACTGAAATATTAAAAAAACCAAAGCAAAACCCCCAACTACTTCTACTCTTCAGTCCTGTCACTGTTTCACAGACAGTTTTATACTACAAAAAAACCCGCTTTTTTTTTTGCATGTCTTTCCTACTGTAAGAGAAGTAATTATTAAAAAGTCTCACTGGAGTTTGCTAACCATTTAATAAACCAATTGTCCTCTTCTTCATAGACTAAATATGACAGTCAATATGAATATTAGTCAGCTGTGATGTATCTCTACATCTTCGTAATTTGGTTACCTGAGCATTTTGGTAGGATGCTGCACTGAGCTTTGATTATGAAATCTTCTAGTATACCTCTGGTTTCTTCGTAGTTTTTCATTCTGTTTCTGACCATTTTTGAAATCTGAAACAATTCTTCTTATTTTCTCTTCAAATAGTGCTGACAATCTCAGGGTCATACTATAAATCTAGGTAAGGAAGTGGCTTATGTTAAAAACAGAACTTTTCATCCAAGAATAACATTTCTAAAATTAAAAACTGTACAGAAAAGAAATAGAAAAAGCACAGCACACAATTCTATGTAACACTAGATAAACAAGAAATGAACATATTAACTATTTTTGTTATACTTCTCCCCACTATCTATCCAACCAGCAGCTTTATCAAAAGTACTGATAAACAAACTAATTCCAAAATAATACCTCATTTCATTAAGAAAAACATAACACCCCCAATATTAACAGCTACCTTTGACTTTTTGTTTGGAGTATAAGATTTTGCATTACTAAATATTAGTCTTATATCTTTGCACAGTTCCATTGGAGTGTCATAATTTCCAGCTTCCAGAGTTTCTTTCACTGTACCAAAGTCCATTGGAGTGTCTATAATATGTCTGTAATCCTAGATAAAACATATGAAAAAAAGATTCAAGAAGGCATAAAGGAAAAACAACACTTTTAAATTTTATTTCTATAATTTAGGGGTAGCTAAGATTATCTTAACCATCAGCTGAAAACAGAAGCACCTACCACAGCAGTCAGCAATGCTTTTGCTGAGACTAGTTCATGTAAAGTCTCCACTACATTATCCCATACAAACTCTTGCTCATTTTCAAGGTGGTCTTCAGAATTTCTGAAGATCGTGAGTTGATACGCTATCACATGCTTGCACATGCAGATCTCCAGTTTCAATTCTCCTGAGTTCCCTCAATAAAAACTACCCAGTAACAATAACATGCAAGTCAACATTTTTATTGTTAATCAAAATGAGAAACGAGACTGCTGTAAATCATCATGTAATCCTTTCCCTAATGCATTTTACTATGAGAAACAAACCGATCTGGTGTAAAAAAAAAAAAAACCACCAACCCCCCCCCCCAAAACCAAAACCAAAAAAGAAAAACACAAACCAAATCAAAACACCTCTATCTTTCTCTCCTGTTAATGAGTTTTAAGAGAACCTCAAGATGTTTAAAACCTCTAGTGAGACCCAAACTCTAGATGCGAAGCCCATAGGAAAACAGTTGCATGCTTGTTAAGAGGTTTTCCTTTAAAGTTTGTTGGGTTTTTAGACAAAAAGAGACCAAAGAGTTAGCAAGAATACTAACAGCTAAGAGAAACAGAAGGAACAAATCAAGTTCATAGCTCAGGCTCAGTAAACAGGTTTTGTAGATTGTCCCTCAAGAAACTAGTTTTAATTAAGAACATAGACATTTATCTAAAACTATTTCCCTGTAAGGGACAGTAAGAAAGCAAGCAAAAAAAGATTGAGAGTGGTTTCAACCATATATAAGGTTATCAGGATGTTTGTAGACACCACCACTGCTCTACAATTGTTTTGTGTTCCGTGTCAGTATTTTGTTGGATGTTAACTTGATGCAGTAGAGGATACAGCTCGCAGTTCTCAGCACAGAGCAAAGCAAATTTCTTTCGGTGGTTTGGGACTAAAGCCATAAAGAGAACAAATAGCTCCAAGAGCAACGTGGAGATCTTATTATGGTACCAAAGGCTAAGAGGAAAAAAACCAAATAATATTTATATCTTACAAGGTTAATAAGAACAACTTACAGGATATTGATCCAAATCAACTGGCTGCCTGAAAGGTTCAGAATCTTCACACTGGAAAATTAAATTCACCAGTTCCATACACTGCTTCTTCCAACAGTTTTCATCATAGCCAGTTTTCACGCTTTTTCTTGTTTTTAAGCCCCGTCCCTTAGGAAAAAAGTTAGAAAAAAGAATTACTGAAATACAGCAAGAAAAACGAAACCTGATAATCTGTCTGTAATTATTTCTGTAGCAGAAAAATGCACCTCCAAACATACTGTTTTATAACAAAAAGGGCTACTACTCGCAGGTTTTTTTCCTAATCTGACAAATTACACAATTTTCTTTTACTATTTTTCAAGGGTTTTTTTATACTACACAACTAAGGCACACAAAAATATACCTTCTGATACCAAATTATTCCCAAAATATTTGAGTAATATCCATCACTCAAAATATTTTTTTCCAAGCATCTCAGCTGAATAATGCTTTTATTTCTGTATCACACAGATAACTGCAAACTGTTAGACTGAACAGCACTGGTATCAAACTCGTTAGCAAGATTTTCCTAGACAACTATACAGAATGAGTATAGAAGCATTAAAACAGCCAAGACCTATTTAGAAAAATTCTGTTCTATGATTGTCATAAAACCAAGCATCACTCCCACAGAATTTCAATACAGTCTGTTAACCAATTTTTCCTGCCAGACCTGACTTGGGTATATATGGTAAGGATTAGCCAACTCACTTTTCTTCTTCTATATGATGTTCTCGGAAGACATTTTTCATCATCCTGCACAAAATAAATCAATCATCTTAAAAATTATGTATGAGAGAATAGGTAATGGGTGATCAAAGTGTCATTAGATTTGATACTGTGGTAAAAATAGATTTTTGTTCTAATTTCTCTCAATAAGACAGAAGATGAGCATATCAGAAAATACAACACAGCATTTGAGAGACTTGGAAAGCACGATGCTAGATACCACCACTGAAGATTCCCGACTCCAACACTTGTCCTTAATACAAAGGAAAAACCACCACCAGAAATTGCAATGAGAAGATACCCATCAGCTTTGAACCTCAATGACTAAAGATTATCAGTAATTCAATTCACTGATAATAAACATCATAAAACTTTCTGATTTTTGTTTGTCCTGAGTTTAGCAAAAGACATCTTGTGATCAAGTGACTTTTGGTAAAAAGAAAAACCTTACAATGTGGTAGTACTAAGGTGATGCTGAAGTAGCGAGATAAAGAACTTATACGACTCAATGTAATTTCTTCCCTACATATTAGCCTGCAAGGGAGAGCAGCTACTTTTCAACTTTATGAAGTCTTGTTAGTAAATGACAAATTAGAAACCACAATGTGAAAAAGACATCAGTTTGGGCAGTTTTGGGTACACTATTAATAAACATACAGCACTGCAGATAGCATTCACTGCGTAACAGTGCATATTTACCTCTATTAGATTTAAGATAACCACACTTTATTAAATTCTCAGTGAGGCATGCAAATCTGATGCATGATTCATATTGTGGTTTACAGAGAAATTGAGAGCCAAAGCATCACTGCAATAGTTATACAGCTTGTCAGCTTTTAGCATTTATGACTATATGAATGACAATTTTGACCTTAGAAATAATCAGATGCATGTAATTAAAAATACAATGAAAGATAGCTATTCATGTACTCTTGAAATATTTATATTACATTACTGCACATAAACATGCTTCAGAAATACAGTGCCACTCACAAAACACAGAATTGTTCTAGTTGATGGCACACAGTCATAGTACAAAATGCATATTTGCTATACTTAATGAATATTGACAATTCAACATTATTTTAATAAAGCATCTCCTCACATCATTCCCCACATTCATAATATATTCCATGTTTATATTAGCTATGTAAATGTATAAATACACACAAACATCTCTATAAAAATAATTGAGCAGTTTTACCAAAAATATTTGAAGGCTGGTGGTATTTTCTTACCACAATACATTATTGGAATTATCCACAAAAAAAGCTTACCAGATCAGCATCAAGACAATCTTGTTCATCATCTGTTGTGCTGCATAGTTCAAAAATGTTTCTACAGCCCTGATCACTGTAATGCAATTAAATATCTGTTACTGGAATAGCAAAAACATAGTTATTTCCTAGATTAAACCCAGCCACAACCAAAAGCTACACACAAACTGGAAGACAGTAACTAAGAATTAAATGAAATATAAAAATCACAAGATGATTACAATATGAACAAAGTGACCTTATGTCTGAAAAACTGCTATACTGTGCATTTCAGAAGACGTGAGGGGAGGAGGGTGAAATTAGCATTAGGGATTTGAAAGGGGCCTTCACACCTGATCTACCTGCAGGAAGACTGCCTACACTAACCTCTTTCAAAAATAAACCTCTCAACTGAACTAAGTCAGACACGCTGCAACAGAAACTTCTACACATGTGCTAGACAGCACAGAACTTATTTTATAGGTTGAGCTACTTTCACGTCAAGTGACATTTTGATACTATAAATACCAGTGAATGCTGCTAAGGGAAAAAGTTAAAATGTCTCTATGCTGAACATTTAAGTATTTCCCTGGTTAAGATAATACTCAAAAAGAATTAGACAACTGTCCTGCAGTGTATTGAAAAATAGTAAGAAATCAAAAGAAGCAGGATTCACAACAAAGGGATATTAAGATGCTTATACTCTCCCACCATTTAAGAGCACGAGTATTCAAGCCCTATTTAGATCAAAATGCCACTTACTTGATAAACTTTAAGAGCTGGGTAGTGATCTTTTTTGCAGCTCTAGCAATAGCACTCCCAGGTTCATTGAAGGTCCTAGCATTGCTTTCAATGTATCTTACTTCCCAAACCAATGCAGAGATTCTCCTTAAAATTAAAAAACATTGCACCTTTAATACTAAGCTGAAAAGCTTAAAAACTGCAAAAGTTATGTCTGTATCTTTCTGTCCATGTTAGATTAAGATAGATGTCCTTTGTTTTAAGTCTGATTAGACCAGTCTCAAACTTTTCATTCACATGGAAAACTGAAGTATGTGTGTTTATATGTGTATACACACACAGACACACACACTCACTCAAGGAAGGAAAACCAACACTCATTTTCCAACTCATTGATAATTCACCTTCAGAAAGTTTATGAAATTCTAGCACGCTTTGGTTTCATTCTTAACATTCAGTTAATACAACTAGCCAAGTAAGCACTAGCATTTGTTACCACTAAATTATAAAATATCACTGAAATAATACTAAGGATTGTGGATTCCCTGGATTCTTTAAAAACACATGCATTTTTTAAAAAGCTAACATCTGACCTTATTCAAAAAGGAGGGAAAAAGAGTACTATTTAACCACCATTGTAAATTATAACATTTATTCTGGAAACATCAGAAGTTGCTTGTCACAAAGCCCTGTTAAATGGAACACAAGTTGTGTAGTAACTTACCAATTCTTAACTAATAAACACAAGGCACAAGCAATTAAAAAAAGAGAGTGACAAGAAGCTTAGTCTAACTACATTTTTTAAAGACATCTCAGCTATGATGTTTTTTTCTCCTTCCCGCAAATACCTTGCTTTGAGGCCAACTGACCAGTCAAGGCAGCACCCCCTGTAAGACGACAGATTTGTAAAAACTGCTACAAATTAAAATTGTAACTTGATAGAAATGAGCTAGCACAACTATGTAATTTCATTTTTATCATTCATTTTTCCAATTCCTTATAGTTGTGAAGCAGAGATACCTCAAGTTGGCAGCTTTTCACCTACAGAATTTCAAACTATTTCCCAAGACATTATTTCAGTCTTATGTAGGAGGAAAACAACTATTAATCTCGCCTCACTGTATTTACAGACACACTGAATGCAAGTCTAGATGAAGAACACCCTTCAATTTCTTTTAGAGCTATGGATACCCAGCACATCCAGAAAATCAGAACTTTATCATCACTACACTTCAGTTTCTTCCCTCTTTCTCTACCATAAGTTTTTATCATTTAAAACGCTGGTGGTAATATTTAACATTTCACCCTCTGTGTTTAAGCCCATTTCTGAAAGTAACAAGCGCTTAAGAGCTTAACCCTCTTCAAGTTCAAAGTAACTGAAGTACAGCACTTCAAAATCTGAATTAAGTCTTCAGCACTGAAGTAGCTTCAATTATTTTTATATATTTACTAATTTCAGATAGCAAATTTCTCAAAGAAAGAATGTCAGTGTTTACTGTAACTCTGAAAACAGTACTAATATAGGCTGAAATCAATTTCCTTAAGAACTAAGAAACTTAATAAAAATGAATATAACATTGCAGTTATCAAGCATCAGAGCCCTGCTACAAAACACTAGTAATGCTGAATTCAGGTACTGGACTATTGGTTTTCAGAACGTTTGTAAAAAGAGTAATTGCTCTTCTTACTAAAAAAAGTTTAGATCTTCTCACAACAGACAAAGTCAAGGCCACATTCTCCCTTGTTTCTACTGCTAGTACTAACCTGTAAAATCGGTTAGCCAGTCTTGTCCGAATAGTGTTCAGGTCTGTTGGATAAGCAATCACGGTACAGTACTTGGGATATGTACACAGGTCAACGGGACCAGCAAAAGCTGCCGAAATGTCTGTTAAGAAACAGCAAGATTAATTAAACTATTTCAAGGCTGGCATGCATATGACAATTGAGCCAGGTGTTCAATTGCTATGTATAATTATTCTTGATAAAACCAATGAGGTATGAAAATATAAAAATCTCAGTACAGACAAACAGAAAGAACTGCACATAAAAATGCATTAATATTTACAGTACTTTATCACAGGAAATTTTTAAAGGATGCTATGGATATTCCAGGGACCTGTTTATAAATGTAATGTTAGGAGAAAACTACTAAAAGCTCAGACTACATGCTCACCAAGAGTCAGAAGCTGATCAATACCACTGATAATCCGTTCACATGCTTCATCACGAGATCTCATCCCCCACTCCCCTTCTTCGGGTTTGTATAGTAGCTTCTCCACCTCTTCAAAAGTCACGGAAACACTAGCTCCTAATTCTTCAGGCTGATCAACTGAAGAGTGATAGCAAATAGGAAAGGGTAAGAAGTGAGAACACAAAACAACAGGATAAATTGTTAAGTACTCACACTTATTAAATACTCGTTATAACTGACAAAAAAATCTTGCCTTAAAGCAGAGTTTGATGCTAAGACTATGGGGAAAAGTACACAAAATGCATACAACAGCAAAGATATTCTTTATTCACCTTTTCTGCAGTCCTGAATTTCCAGAAGACTCTTTCCTCTCTTCATCTAAGCACTAGACTTAAAAGAGGACTTAAACTCAGAAGAGTTGTTTATATGCTTTTGTTTTAAATGCATGCCCTGAACTTCACAGCATCGTAACTTAATGAGTCAATTTGTGCCCCTAACCTTTAAACATGTGCAAGATAGGCAATATACTTCGTGACATCCTTCCTGGTATTAACAACTGTGATCTTTTGGACATTTTTAAAAATATTTGTTTTGAACATGGCAGATTAATCATTTCAAAGCAATAAGAACTAGCAGAAATATAAAGCTGTGATGTATGGTTCTGTGGAAAGAGTCATGCTTCCCAAGACTAATGCAATCTGGCCAATGCAGAATGATTCAGTAGATAAAGTATTATCCCTGGTTATCTTTCCCCCTCAACTCCACAGACTGTTTTTAGTACATCTGCAGTTTCTGCACTTTCATTGTTTTTGAAAAGCTAAGTTCCTCTTTTCATTTGAGCACTTGAAAAGGAACAAGCATGTGAAGGTTCCTGATCAGACACTGTGGGTAGGCAAGATCACTTCTTTGTATCAAGTTTCTAGCTATAAGCCTACACACTAACAGTAAGAACTTCCATTAGCATTCGAGAGTCTGTCCATTAAAAACGAAAGCAAGAAAGAGGACAGGGTCCTTGTCAGTGTTACGATGACTGTAATCCACTAATATGTTGCATACAAATTCTAAAATACATTTCAGCTACAACTGCTGTAGAGAAAAAAACCCAAGCTTTAGGAGGGGACCTTCTAAGTTTACAAAAAGGACTATTTTTTCCTTCAGCCAAACAGGGTTAGTCTTAATGACCCAAAGTAATTTCTAGTTCTCTGTTCATTATTGCATTGATGGAGCCCTAACAGTATTTGTTATCTGCTGAAACACTACTAAAGATGAGGCAGTTCCTCAAGAAACAAATGGATAAAATACAAAAAAGGTGCTAGGAAAAGTTGAAGGGGCAGAGGTGACTCACTTAGATGATCCTTCTAACTCATCTTCGAGCTGAAACAAGTTCTGCAACCAAACTTCCTGAAGACAACACTAAGAGAAAGCAGCAAGTAATGCTTCTACACTTACACAGGGTTGCGTCAAGAAGAACTCAATATGGTACCTGGTACTCCACTGCATAAGCGCTCAAGAGGGAGCAGGAGCAGGTTTCTCCTGCAGGAGTAACAACGAAAGCAGAAAGACAGACTAAACTCTGCCCTTCGCAACAAGCATGTAAAGATCTCTGCTTTGTGTTCTTTGCAGCACCCTGGCACACGTGACACAGAAGACTTGTCATCACTCCTGGCACGTTCTTTTTATATATATACACACACACATATATATGACCATATGGTCTAATCTTCAGGAGTAAATGGGTCACAGAAAGCTTAACTGCCAGGAGGAGGGTTGCAGTGCTTACAGTACAGGTACAGACAGTTAATATATACAACAGCCAGTCCACACCAATAGTGGTTTAGCAAGCAGACTGCTGAAAACTGAATTTTCAGGTCCATATGCACCAGCTTTTCCTGGTCTTGACAGCATTGTCCCTGACAAGAGTTTGACATCTGATACTGTATCTTGATGAGACAAAACTTATGTTTGCAGCATAGAAAAGGTAACAAATTAAAGTTGTGACCTGATAGTTAGTCCAACTTCAGTGCTGCTGTTCTCCCATACATCTATCTTAGTAAACTGAATGAAGAAGAAATATTTTGAGAGAAGAGTGGCAAACATGAGGTACAATTTCAATTTGCTCCGTCATTCAATTGAAGAAAGGAAGAGAAAGCAAAGGAGAAGGAGTTTAACCCCTGTTTTATACTACACTGTTAACATAATAACACTTTCTATAAATGCACAAAACCTTTCTGCAAGAGCTTTACTTCCCCGCAGACTGCCATTTTCTGCCTGGAAAGAAAGGTAGAAAATAAAGAGTTCCGGATTGCCGTCAGACAATTTTTGTTCTTCCTCTAGCCTAGTGGCTGCTGTGGTACTTATCCTTGACCTGTTCAGAGGATGATGTTCTCAATTCTTCGACCTTGTCCACAAAAGACATACTAGCTTTCAGCTTTTTTTTTTTGTGTCCCTTCCCAGTTTTCCTATGGTAAAGTCGTAGCTCCTCAGATCAAACAAACCTTAAGCTCTTAATATGGCAAAGTAACAACTTATTAGGTCAAAGAAAGAAGTTACAATTTGCCTCTGATATAGCCAGTAAATGGTGTCTTATACATTAATACTATCCAGATTTAAATTACCATTTGTAGTGTGGCTCTCTCATTACATTGCCAGTGTAGCTATTTCAAGAATTCTAGTTCCTTTATGCTATCAGACTTAAGTGGTTGAGAACACTACTCTTTCAATCCACAGGAGGAAGAAGTGATAAACTAATGCACTGATATAAACAGCAAACTTAAACCACAGTATACAGCGTTCAGAAAAAATGGATACAATTTGTCCTGTTAGCAAAATAAATCCTGACTTAAGTTCACATGTAAGGCTTGTGAGCCTCTAACAATATGACTTGTCTCTCAGTGACACATATGGGAAGCATTAAGCAGTTCACAATGAGTAAGAAAAGCTTCTGTGTGTTAGGAGGAGACAGATGTTGGTGATGAGAAAATGGAATGTTTCAATTAAATCTCTGTGTGTGTGTGTAAAACCAAAACCCTGCTGATTACTTGTTTTCTATAAACTAAAATGTATAAAGATTTCAATTTCACATTTTGATTTCAGACTGTTTTACAGAATTTGTCATCACAAGATATGACTGAAGCAGCCAGCTAACACTTCAAAGATTAGACAGTCAGGTGGCTACTGAGAACATCCACATGTGTACACTATACTCATATTTAAGAAAAAAATATAGCATAAGCCTTTCTGGTGTCTGGGAAACAAGCTAACTCCTAGCTTGTTACGAAGAAAATTAGTATTTTTTTGACAGCTTATTCAGTAACTACCCTCTCAGTATCTCACAAATTTTCCGCCCTCCACCCAGCTGGTACTGACAAGCATTGGTAAGCTGAATTGAGTAAGACAAACCAGGAATCCAACTGTTTTAATTACAGTTAATTTGGATTTGACCAGCAAACTTTATAAATTGCTGGTTTTAAACTACATGCAGTAAGGATTTGCTGACTGGAAATTATTTTATACATATTCTTCCCCCACCCCCTTATACTAAAATGTATTACAACAAACTAGTTTTTTGAAACTTGAGATGTTTTTGCAACTTGACATTTGGAAGTTGCAGGTTTTATTGCATAAGCCAGAGCTACACATTTAGAGTATTTCCTTCAAAATTGCTCTGGAAGATGCAAAGGGAAAAAATACAGGTATATTCAAGGTATGTCACCAGATCTGAAGCAAGACTGTCTTTAAGAACTTTCTTGCCTCAACGCACAAAAACACCCTGCTGACATTCTCAATAATTTAAAGGATAACCATTATCATGTCAGTTCCACCTATTAAGTAGATACACACAATGGATACTGTACTCGGATGACCTACTGGCAAGAGTCACAAGAAAGACAGGAATCATCTAAGGTCTACTACCTGCATGAAATGAAGGAACTGGAAAGGGAGAAGCACATTAATCTGTTTTATTAAGTGAGTTTCTACCTACCATTATCAGGAACTGGTTCCATGTCCCACGGGCTAAGCTTTTCAATTTCACCATTGTCCCATCTGATTCACCAAGTTAAAAAAAAAAGTAACAATTTAATCTTGACTCAGAACTCCTCCAAGCATATTTAAATCACAGCTGTTTTTAGGTATTAATAAAATATACTGTATAAACATGCATATAAACAAAACCATTAGCTAGCAATCAGCTGTCACAGTGCAAAAAGGAAACATTCTTCATAATGAATTTCAGATTAAAACTGAGCTCCCGATTTTGGCTATATGCAACTTACCCAATATAAAAATCCATTTTACAAAGCCTGTGTATCAAGAAGTTGCAGAATAAAAATAAGCCATACACATGGAAAAATGAGATAACATCATCAAGGGGAAGATACAAGAAAAAACACACAGGAGAGAGGATTTTTTTTGCTAACCACAGCAGTAGTTGTGCAAGTCCATGGAATGTTTCAGAAAGGAAGAACAGTGAGTGAGGTATTTGGTATATTAACATTTCATTTTATAAGGCATACCACATTAAGACAAAGAAAAGAGTAAGTATAAAATGAAGAAACTAAAGTTAAGTAAGGACCAAGAGGAAGCAAAGGCAAACACAGTTCATATTGATAGTGTATCTGTATATTCACTCTGATACTTAACTTTTAGGTGTGAATATAATTTTGAGATCTCTCCAAATCCTACCACATTTGGGCAGATTTTTACATGTTTTTAACAACACAAAAAGATACCAATGAATTCTGGTATTTCAAAAGATAAGCTGATCCAGTCAGGCATTTCTTAACACCCTACTCGTCCAGCTAGACCAGTAATTTGTGTCTTTGAACCTATTATTAGGAGATGCTATGTACGGAGACCGTATGATCCTAGTACAAGTCCATTCTACTCGTACTTCCAGTATTCATGATCATTGTATCATTGTATCCCTCTAGGCATGTTTGTGAACACATCCCAACTCTATTTCCTTTAGTATCTGTTTATTTTTGTCTAATACCTTTTTGAACCTGATAATACTGTTTCCACAGCCTCCTGTGTAAATGTTATTTCCAAAGTTCACTAGCCCAACGTTAAAAAAAACGAACCCAAACCCTTTTAAAACAAACCCCCTATAGATTTCAACACACACCTCTAGTTCTGTCATTACAGAATTTGCTGAATGATAATTCTCTATTCACGTTGCCTATCACCTTTACGATTTTGTGAACTATGAACGCACCCCTTTCATCCTTCTCTTCCATCTGAAGAGTCACATTTTTTTTAGTCTTAACCCACAAAGCATCTGGTACATACTCTTAATCATTTTAGTTGCCCTTCTCTGTACCTTTCCTGAAGTCATTACATCTTCCTTTAGATGCTGAGAGCAAAAAACACATCAAGACATCAGCACACCACAGTGCTAAAAAGCAGTGAGCAATACTGTTTTGTCCTTGATATCCTTTCTGATGGTGGCCAACACCTTGTTGGTTTTTCTAGCTGCCAGTACACACACAGCTGACATTCTGAGAACTGTCAATGACTACCTCAACATTTCTGTCTTCAGCTGAATCTACTAACGAACTCAATGTCATATAAGCATAAATGAGACTATTGCTCCCCCAGATGCCCTACCCAACATACATCTGTGCTGAAAATTATCTGGCACTTTTTTACCCAGTCAGTTTTATGAGGTCCTTCTGGAAGTCCTCACCTTTAGGGTGATATTTGACTACTACCTGAAATGACTTGCGATATTTACAGACCTTGGGTATTTCATGCTGCGTGCCCTCCAAGAGGCTTAGGACACTGACTAAAGCTGGTCCCAGCACCAATTCCTGGGGGAGCCCGCTACTCCAGCCTGAAATATGATTGTTAAGAACCACTCTTTTGCACCCTATCCTTTGACCAGTTTTCAACACATAGAAGTATTTGCTCCAATCCTACGTCATCTTAGTTTCTTTAACATCTCTTGAAGAGAAATCCTGTCAAAGGCTTCTTAAAAAAAATCCAAATATATACTGTCCACTTTATTCATATGCTTACTAACAAACTCACAGAACTTCAAAAGGGGTAGAGAGGCAGAACTTCCCTGTACAGATGCAGTGCTGGCTCTTTCCTACAGCTGGGTTTATCCTTATGCTTGATAGTATTATTCTTTATTATAGGCACGTACCAGAAAATGAAGTCAAATGTATCAGTCTACAGTTAACTGATTTCCCTCCAGAGCCTTTTCTGTTGGCAGGAGTTACAATAGCAATCTGCCAGTCCTCTAGTACAGGGTCCAACTGTAGGACAGTTTGCAACCTTGCCGGAAGCTTCACGCAAGAGTTCTTCAAATGCCAGGGTGAATGCCATCTACTTCTTATGACTTAATAAACTTAGATATTTGGTCTAATACCTCCTGTGTATTTATTTCAAACAAACTGAAGATTGAGATGATCATCCTCATAATATTTTATAACTAAAACTCTGCTCAGGCAAGAGCACCTCTCCATTATTTTGGATTACCCATCGACTTAGGAAAACTTTGATCCATCCACATTCAGCCTGTTTGATGTTTATGAACAGAGTTCTGAAGGTTCATCTATCACGTTCTCCTCCCCAGTTAATGTACAATACTTCAGAAGTTGTTGGTATTCATGAATGTATATACTACTTCATAATATTGCATGAAAGACTTTACCAATACAGTTTAGTACAGCTTAAGCCCCATTTAGTTCCACTTAAGCTCCATTCATCCAGGTAACACAATAATATATAAAGCTGCTTCTACACAAATACTTATTTTTGTCTGGCCACTAAAATAACAAAACATTCAATTTATACATCTTCTATTTATTTATTATCTATACAACACTGATGGTGATAATTTGAGATGATTCCTAAGTGTGTGACAACCTGGTTACCGATAAGTCTTTCAATTAAGTTACGTGGTAATCACTCCCCTTCACCTCATTCAAATGTGGTTTCCCACACGCTCCATCACTGAGTGTTTTGAAGCCAACTTTCAAAGGTCGTTGCTGGTATAAAATAAAAAGCACTTCTATTCCAATAAAGCTCTTTGTCTCAGAAGTGGTGAAGAACAACTGTAGATGCTGAAACTCAGCTGGGTTAACAAAATTCTACCGTCTAAAAAAGCACCATAACCCAAATCCTGAGTGAAGAAGAGAGACAGCATATTGCAGTTTTTCCAAGACAGAGTCACAAGCATTTGTGTTTAGGTTGTTTTTTCCCATTTAAACAGATGTAAAATGAAATTTATTTAAAAATCTTTTTGCATCCAATGTATAAAGCACATGAATGCAAATTAGGAAGCTACTGCTTCTAAACCACATGCAGATTCTTGGGTAGACAAGATTCTTGAACAAAGGATCATATTTACAAAACAGCTAAGGACCCAGCCAAGCCACAAAACCTAACTATACCTGCAAAACACTCCAGACGTTTTCATATACATATCTTAGGAATCTTCTCTAGAAGAGTTGTTTGTGAGCCAAGGTAGAACAAAGCCACATTCTCTACAAAAGCAGCACAAATCTTTAAAGAGCTCTCTTTTGAAACTGCTCTTTAAAGAGCATTGCATTCCTTACCTATTCAATTATTAAGCTAACTTCAAAGCAGCTCTAGACTTTCCTCTGTTAAAGGTTGGTACATTAAAATACTGAAATATCCTTCAGCATTCACAGAAGAAAGGAGTCTAGGAAATTGCGTATAGGCTCTTTTTCATAACTGGAAACTTGATTTTGACCTGGCCAAGAAAACAACCAAAAACCCCATCTAAGCTTACTCTCAAGGAACAACTGTGGTAACGTAACGAAACATATGAAGGTATAACATATGGAAGGTAACGTATATTCCCCATGGTAGCATATCAAAGGGTTTGAGCTATCTAACATGTAAAATTTAGTACTTTGAAATAAGATTTAGTTGTATTTTCATACTGGTATCTGGACTCAGTGGATTTTTTTACTCTGTATATCATTTTACAAAGCAAGGGAAATTATACTAGCCAGTAACTTGAATATTTTTACCCCCACGTCACCTGCAGGAGATATGCTCCAAGTGTACTATCCCTCATGCCTGGGACATGAGTGAGATGTCAGTAAGCATCCAGCACTATTTTAGTTTGTCAAGGATCCTCTCTTAAGGTAAGAGAAGAGTCTGAAGGAGAATGAATTGAGGGCAAGAAATCAACGTACAGGTAGTCTGGATTTCAGTTTTTCATCTGTATGTACTTTCTCATTGTGGGTGATTAAGCAACTGTCAAAGAAGGAACAAGTAGTCTCACACACTGACAGATCCTTTATATGTGGAGCAGTCTTAGCTTTATCACTGTCAGGAACATGAAGAAGTCCTTTATGGTCAGATGACCTGTTGTAGAGACTTAATATTGATGCCACTTTTATGTATGGCACATCAAGAGTGCCAATTTGCTAATTGTAGGTGTAGAAGCAAAAGTGAAAATTCACTTGCCAAAGCGTACAGGCAAGAACTTCAATCTGGGAGTTAGTTACACCTTCCCACTAAGGAAAATCAACGGGATAGATGACAAGTAAAGTGGATGGGACAAGGCACTAAAATACGTAACACAATCTTGGCAGTCTCACAGAATTGTCTATTAGCTACAAGTACTTCCTTTCTTTGGGATGAGCGACAGGTTCAAAAGCCTCTGAGTGGAAAAAAAATAAAAAGCCCTCCGAAACTCTGAATATCGAATATACTGTAAAAGACACGGGAATAATCTCTGGTCATGACAGAAATACCAATATTATGTATTCACTGATTATTCTCCTTACAGTCCTCCCTTGCTGGGGGAATTCAAAGCAAGCAAGAACCCAGAACCATTCCAGACAACTTGGACAGAGCAGGACAAGGACAATATCCTGATTCTGAACACTGAGGTCCAGAGTGATCTTTGTTCACGTTTCTTCTCCTTTGTGTGAAGGACCTCTTCGTCAACATGAAGGAAGGTGCACAGGGACACCACTAATGTCAAACCGTCATGGGGGGGGATAGTAGGGAGTCATTTTCCACAGCACACCTTGGTAAAGAAGGAATGGGTCCAACTATCTGCCCATATCTGCCACGTTTTGAACAATGCACTTGGTATTATATGCCTTCACCTAGGCAGTATAATCTCCTGACAAGTAGGCTGGTCACAGGGATTTGTCTGTTACAGGTAACACAGGGTTATATTATCTGCCAGTTATCTGGCTAAATATCACCCAAAGAGGAAATCAAAAGGTGAAATTGCAAGTGGAATCTACACAATAGGGAATATGGCAGAATACCACTAGGCAGTGGAGACTCAAGTTCTGCCTTCACATTCACGTGTCAAGCATGAAGAGAGAGCAACGTTTGGAAGCATCCTCTACAGGAGTCTCAAGTGATAGCATGAGATCATCTTATACATATACTTGCTCTGTGGACTATAATGTGAAAAGACAGAAGTGTGAAAACTTGAAGCATAAGGATCAAGATGTCAGTAACAACAGAAGAGATTCAGCATGCCCCAGCCAAAACCAATTATCAATGAAGAATAATAATTAACGTACACTAGAAATTGCATTGCTTGCTTTGTGGAAGAGATTCAGCACTAGTCATTACAGAAAATGATTCGCAGACGTGAAAGAGGTCAGCAACTTCTTTCACCATATTACTTACTATTCACTAAGAAGTTGCCACAAGTTATTACATATTTATGTTGTGCTAGATTAGCAACTTGAAACCATTAATAAGTGGTAATACAACCAGTAAAATCATTTGAACAATTTCTACATTCTCATACCAATAAGCCAGCTACATAAGAGGCTGTATGTAGGCCCACACTACTAACATTCGAAGTGTAAAAATCTTTTTATACTTACTTAACACTGTAACACTGAAAGTGACTATCTGGATATTGAGGCTGATACGGTTCTTGACCCAACACTGTTCCAAACCACCATGCATCATCAATAATGGATCGGAACCTATCAGCTAGAACAAAAAAAGTCTGCTCAGATACTCTACTAAGAAAAGTTATTTAACTATGCTTCTTCTACATGCAATTAGAAAAACTTTTGATCAATGTATTTCAGTTTAAAGTTCTAAACCCACTGATATTCAGTAAAAGATGAGACAACTTATTATGCCAAAAAAAGACAAATGCTAAAATCTAAATAAGTTTGCTACTTAGCTATAAAATAAGAAAAGGGAACACTGGAGTCTCAATATATGTTTTGAAGACTGTATCTTACATCTATGGTAATCCCGCCAAAATGCTTAGTACAGCAATTAGTAGGCTTAAATTTCTAATGGGCAAAAGGACCTTACCTACCTTCAGAGAGCCCTCTGAAGTTACAAGCAAGTAGCATCTAGCATATTCAGCAATTAGCCAAGGACAAATTTTTTACTTCAAAATCGTTTAGTCAAATACTTAGGAAACACACTTACAAGCTTGCCAGTTCCTTTGCCGTGCCTCATCATAGAACTGACGTAATATAAGGAAGTCGATAACATCTGGCATATCATGGTATCTAGATTAAAAAAAAAAAAAAAAAAGATCCCTTTCATGTGTGCGCCTTAGGGCTTTAGGAAGAAGCTTAGAAAGAAACATATTTTAAAATACTTTTCAGAAAAATAAAGATGGACATACCTGATGGAAAATGATTTGTCTGTATGTTTTCCGGTGGCATGATCTATAAAAGCAAGCTTGAGGCAACACAGTGTGGGAGGTCCAACTTCATATCTAATTCCAACAATTTTTACCAATTCCTGATCCTACAGGTAAGAACAAACAGTTTCAGCAAGTATTACCTTCTGGACTATGCACAGAACTATTAATTTAATATTAGTTAACCAAGCACATGAATTGTACCCACAACCAAAAAGCCAAAAATATTGAAACTGTATTTGAGATTTCAGTGGAAGACAGTCTGTCAGACTTGGCAATTTTAACACAGCTATTTATATTTGGGCTTCCCACAGGTAACTCTGAAGATACTCTGGTAACTGAGGACACTTTCCCCTATTGTTTCCATAGGGAAACATTATGGGAAACAGCATAACCTCACAAATCAATGTTTTGCAAACACTGTAATACAACTCTTCATTCACGGACTACTAGTATTGAACCCACAGTATCTTCAATGCAGACCTACCCTAAGGACTACTTTTCTCCATGGCTCCTTGTGTGGATTCAGTTCATAAATGTTATTTCTTCTAACTGCTTCAATGTAAGCTTCATGTCCTTGTCGGAAATATATTACCTAAAAAAAACAAACCAAACCAAAACAACAACAAAAAAACCAAACAGTAGATGTTATCCTATATTTAGTAACTGTAATAATATTAGTTAACACAAGCATTTAAAGATTTTAATCAATATTCCTACCTCGTCACCCATTTGAGGAACAAAAGGGGATCTTCGAAGAGCTGTGTCTGTTATCCAAATGGGAGGATGCCAATCATATGACAATTCCAAGTTTACTGGTTGGGTTGGAGCATTAGCCTTCACATTAATAGAGAGCAAAATTAGACATAACGGACATATTGCTAACACGACATCAGAACAACTCATTCCATTTTAATTTGGCAGACAAAAGCTTAACTTATAAAAGACTAATGTACGTTTCCAAAACCTATTAGCAAAATTTCTCCAAGGCTTTGCTCTAGTTGTAACTGCATTTGTAGTACTAATACTAAGCATTCCTTTCCTATATGAAGATTTGAGTGAGCAAGATTACCACTATGCAGATCTTAAGAGAAACAAAGTTTTATAATTTAGATGGCAGTCTCAGTGCCCAATTAAAAATCTATCAAGCTGCAAGAAACTATCTGAAGATGAAAAATTATGAGAGATATTGCACAGTAAATATCCGTATTAAAAACAGTTCCAAAAAATATCATTTTGAGAACACCTGGAAGAAAGTGAAAGGATGGAGGGAAAAACACACCAAAATTACCCCAAGTATTAAAATAATCTGTTTGCCCCTTTATGGTAGAAAACAGCAAATAATAGCTATTGTAACTTAAAAAAGGATAATTATTTAAATTAACATAAAAATTTCAGTAACTTAAAAAGAGTAATTATTGTAACTTACAAAAAATTAAAATTTCAGTCCAAGTCTAAATGGCCACCATAAATACAGTGACTATATCCCCTAAGTTTTGAAGAAGATACGTTATGTAAAACCAGACAGTTTAACAGTTTTAGTCTAATATTCTGTACAGTTATTTAATAATCCCATTTCCCCTTCTGATACCAGCAACCTTGAGAACCGTTTTTATTTGAAAAGTGAGAGTGACTTCATTTGGAATGCAGATTCTTCCGCAGACATCAGCAGATACCTTGCGTTTGGAATGGTCTCAAATTAATTAAGGGTACACTGTATGTAGTGATACCAATATCCTTGTCCAATGGCAATAACAATTACTTTTAATAGTTTCCAGTGAAGAGGTCTAAAAACCTAAGAGAGAAATTTATTAGAGTGAGTAGAAGAAATTAACTGTATACCTCCTCCTGCTTTTTTGGTTTGGGCTTTTTTCTCCTTTTTCTTCTTCTTCTCTTTGGAGGAGATGATTTCTCTGCTGACACTTCATCTTCTGAAGTACTGCAGTATCTGATAGCTTTCCGTCGAGAAGTCCGTATGGGAGGCTGTAGGTTAATCCCTGCATCAGCGATCCAGTCAGAGTATCTGCTTGAAGAATCACTGTCCATAGTGGATGGGGTCAGGGAAAATACAAACATAGAACCAAGTTGTCAATATTTCATAATGCTAAATTCTTAGACAAATATCTGCAGATGTAGATTGCTGTTGAAAGCACTATCAAAGGAACTAAAATATTTTGACCTGTTGTAACAATTACTTCACTTGATGTTTAACATAATTTTTTGGGAACACAGTAATTCAAAGCACGTTTTTTAAAAGAACTCAAGTCTGGTGAATTCTAAAAATCAGTAATTTTATACAAGAAAGCTGTGCAATGAAATTCTGGACTAGTTAAGAGCCCACCCTAAAGAACACAGTAGCCAAACACTACTTAAATTCTTTAAAGACAGTTATACAAATCTCACAGGTACACATTTGCTTTTCTCTCTCTCTCTCTCTCAGTATTTTTTAGTTCTACTACTATAGAGTTCTAGAAAGAATATCTAAAAAGCCATAGTAAAGTGATTAAAAAGTTATCTATAACTTCAGTTCTAAATAAAATTGTAACCTAATCAAAATTAGGATTTTTTTTCAACCAAACATTTTTGTAAGAGCAAGCAACTGTTGCTGCATTATTAAAAAAACAAAACAAATCCCCGAAACAAACAAAACCCCCCACCCCTCAAAAACCCAACAGAACAAAACACACTATAAAAAACGTTCCAGACTATCTTCTTTCTCCTTGCCATCTAGCAAAAAAGCAAAAGGATTCGAAATGACATTAAAAGACAGAAATGTTTTGGTGAAATGGAACACTAAATAACAATGCAATGTGTCAGTACAGTACCCTACAAAATATTATTACATACGAAGCACAATACAACTTTTAACTTGCCAAAATTCAAGTAAAACTCATTGTAGTAAAAGCTGGGATTTATTTGTTTGCTTTTACCTAGAACTATTACTGTTGCTTTTCTTGTCACTTCTCCACTCTTCCTCTTCATCAGATGAGCCAGAGCCCTCACTTTCTTCGGCTTCCTGAATTTAAAAATATGCAGAGTCAATCCAAAAAACTTTCTCACAGCACGTTTTAAGGGTTTGAAACATAAAACACATTCTCCATTCATGTCTGCATATTATCAAGTTAGGAAGAAGTTTGGTAAAAAAGAGAGGAGTTAAAATGAAAATGAAAGTAGTTCTTTTTTGTAGCTGATTTCAACTTACCCTGTTAACCTCAGGAGTGCACTATTAATCATGAACTTCTGTATATTCACTCACATTTTATTAGCCACATGAGGATCCACCTGCTGTAGCCACTCTTCACAAAGCAATACTTCTATCCCCCTACCATATGACAGTTCTTTTTTTTCTAGTCTAAGTTCACATTGTTTATCAGAACAAAGTGGCAGGTGATTTTGTTTCCTTCAAATTCCAGACTCATGATGCTGCAATTAGGTCATGTAAAGCACACGATAAAATCTAGCTCACTAAAATGCAAAGGAAGAATTTAAAGACTGTAAAAGGAACAAATAAAGGAAAACTATCACATCTCCCATCCGCACATGACATGGGTGTATTTTGTTACAGGAGTATCACTTCTATGGTTTTCTTTTTTTCATTAGTTCTGCAAGTTAGAATCAGGTGATTTTTCTGATTTTACTATCAACTGATTGACCAAGTACTAATTGGGTGTATTAGTGCATATACTTAAATGTAAAACTAAATAGTCAAGATACATCAAAATATTTTACAGCCTAAGTCATTTCCGGATTGTTGTTCAACAATTTATTTGCATTAACTTAATGTTTTATATGTGTTTTCCATAACTGAAATGACTAAGTATAATGCATTGCTCATGTCTCAAGTTTTATGTTGTCAAGGAAAAAAAAAAAGTATGAAAACAAGATTTAACTTGCAACTTCAAGTTCAACACTGTTTGAATTAGTCCAACTGATTATTTGTCATTTTCAGAGTAACAAAATTAACAGTCTTCCCCCTAAGACCTGTTCATACAGTGTACAGGATGGACAATACTCACTAAGTTAGCTCTTCTCTTTTATTCTACCATTTGTAGGATTAAAACAAACAAAAAACACATTTACATCAAAGCTCGGCTTCTTATAGTATTATTAGTTTTAGTATTATTAGATCTAACATCAGTTCTTCAAAAATATTTAAGTATGTGTAGTATTTACAGGATAGTGCGCAGAACTCTCCTATTTGCACTTTGTATGCTTTGAATTTGTCAGGTGCCAGAAGTCTCCTTTCAACTCCCCTTCCACCCTATTCCCAAAATAAATTAATGAAAAGTTCAGGTTTTTCTTAAGTGATTTATTGTTTTTAAACACATAGGAATTCTTTATTAAGAGGCTAGGAGAGTCCATTTCCAAAGAATATCATTCTTCATCTTACTTACAAAATTATCTTCACTCCTGAACATCCCCCATTTTGTTCACTACTCTTCCTTAACAAAGAAAGTGACTAGTCCAACAAGTCCAACCTCTACTCCTTCCACTTCCTCCCCCTTTCCCAGTTTGAGACTATTTCCTTGTGTGCAAGGCAAGGCAACTGTAGTCCAAGCAGTCCTACCACTGATTTACAGCCTCTGGTAACACAACAGTCAAAAGCTCTTCCCACCCGCAGCAAAGTCCTGTTTCACCCCAAGCCAGGACTCGGCCAGGATAAACAGACTCTGTGGAAGAATCACATTACCAGGCCCTAACAATGCTTTATCAAGAACCTTCAAAATTTCCAGTTTTAGGTGTGTGTACAAATTTGGAAGGTTTTCACAGAGAAACAGCAAAACACATCTAAAATCCAAACTTCACTTTAAGCCAGCTTCAGCATTATACGTTGGTTTTCTGCCTTGGAATGTCGATTTGGTTTAAAGGATTCTCAGCAGAAATAGTTCAGCCATTTATAAAATGGTAGGAAAGATTACCATTATTAAAGTAACAGATAACTAGGTTTGAGAAGTGCTAACAACAATGATGCTCACAGAAATACTTTCCCTGGTAAAAGAGGGGTTTTTTTTTTTTGTTTGCTTGCTTAAGAAGAAAAGGCACATTTACATGAAACTTCACTTATCGAGGAACTCAAGTTCAAAATACAGAACTCAGAACAGAACTTACCTGCTCTATCAAGCCAAAGCAGTTATCTCTTTCCTCATCAGAAGACTCCAGTTGGTCAATGTTATTTCGTGTTCGGTAATTGGGATATTTCCGTCTATGCAGTCTACGCTTAGATTGTATTAATGAAGACTCTGAGTCACTCTAATTTATGTAGGAAGTGAAAAAAAGAAGTTACATAAAAGTATGTATGTGGCAAACTTTTATGGGGGGGAAAGGGTGGCTAAAATCACTGCTGAATGTAAAAACTGAAACGGCCTCATCACATCACAGCCTGATCACGTCAAAACTTCTTTTCACAAGAAATAATTTTCCTGTAAGCCAATAGTTTTAAATTTTCTGTTCCCAATTTAAGATTTAGTAGTTGTTCTAAGAAATTGCTCTTTATAAACTACTGTAAGTGACGGGTCCATTCACATTACCCGATAAATCTATTTACAGAATCACAACATCAGCTGCCTACAACGTGCAATTCTGAGAGGACAAGAAATCCTCAACTCCTCCCAGTTAAGGGGATCATGAAGTAGAATTCTTGTGTCAAATTGTTTTGTACTGCAAGACACAGCAAATCAGGCCGCTATCTTATAAAAACAGTACAATAACCAATTTTTCCTTCTTACCAATCTCTTCCAAAAAATAGATAATGAAAAAATCATTCAAAATAGGGCAAGTCTGAAAAAGCTGCCCCATACACAAAACATCGTCATCTAAAGTAAAATGACAAGGGAATGCAATATAGGCTATAGTTCTTCAAATATAGGACCTTGAACATTCTCACTTGCACCTCAGTGCTTTAGCATGGACCTGCAACGACTGTCTTTTAAACTTTAACTGCAGTAAAACCAGAATGGCCTGAAGTCAAGCCTGCCTTTAAAAATTACTACCAAATACCTTGGATGGAAGGAGGCAAGACTGAAAGAAGAAAGAATTCTAGGTATTCATAAAAGTAAATAAAACCTTGCCCTGCAATAAGTGGAAGCTGAATCCGCAGGAACCTTTGAAGACCATACCTTCAGAAATGTCTGCTTTCATTTTTTAAACCATGACTTGTCCCTGGGCACAGAATGCCCATTTTCCTAGAAGCTGCTGCATACCTTTTCCAATGACTCGAATGACTTTTTCTTCTCTGTGGCATAAAGATATCTCTCTTCTTCCCCTTTTGCAATTCGATATTCTTCCTGCTTCCTACAAGGAAGTAATGAAAATGTAATTCTGCATCTGTTTTGACAATGCTGAAAAGTTAGATCCTTTAAAGAGAATGGATCTTTTATCGAAAAAACCCTAACAACTAATTTCATTACATTATTGATTTCAGATGTTATTATTGCTCAAACACCTATAGTATATGTCCTCTCATTTCCAGATAAAGATGATGGATATTAAGAAAGTCTTCCTTGCAAATATCAGAATAAACTTTTTCAACCTCATTTTTAATCCACATTTTTCCCTTTGCAATCATTCTACCTCCCAACACCAAGAAAGCTTTTTAAAAACTTCAGAAATGTGGCAGCACATATGGCTGTGCCATTAAAAAGAAATATTTAGCTATCAATATTAATTTTCCTTTTCATAGATGCATACTGATAGTACTTTTGAAAGCAGCTAACTGTTTTAGCATTTCAAGTGCTCAGTGTGGCTTCTGGTCACAACACATCACCTCCTCAAAGTCTCACAAAAGCACAATCTCTCCAAACTCTTTGATGTACATGAATTTAACCTATATCCCTTTATTTTGGAAAAAGCAAGAATCTAGGTAATCTAGCTGTTCTTTAAGATGACTTAAAATACTGGAATATTGGAGAATCATTCTCTATTAAACTAGAGAAACTTCCATTTATTTTTGTTGAATGGACTTTACAACTAAAAGTTTTTAAGCACAGCTGTCCGTAACACTGAACTATTTCAATTTGTACCACGTATCTATTTTAGCTTAGGTCTAATAGCACTAGATTTAGAACAAACAACATGATGTGTTCTCTCTAGCCATCTCTGCAGCCCAGTAAGCTGTCTACAGACCTGAGTAAGCTTGGTGGTATTTCTGGTACAACAACTCTTCGTCTCCAAGCCTGAAGGTCTCGCTCAGTAGCCATCTGACTTCGTGGAGCATTCTGATGCATCTGACGCACGCCTTCAACTTGCCCACTACGTCGCAGACCAATATTGGGAGGAGACTGGATATCGAAACTTGGTCTTCTAAAAGCTAAAATATACAAACAAAAACATTGTTTTCAGACTACACAGAATTGGAACCTTGTTTCTTCTTACTACAAGATAAAAAATTAACACTTCACATACTTTTATCTCCACGATTGTAAGTATATGACTAGTTATCACCTTCAGGAAATTATCTGTCTTGTAGAAAATACAGTGAGATTACACATATACTTTTAAAATGGTTATTTCTACTACTATTTTAATACAGTGAAAGGAAGTATAATGTGACAGAGGCGTTTTTCTGAACTATTTCAGGCAGCTCTGAGGCTAGTGAGGTTCTAAAAAGCACCTTTCCCGGAGCTGAGCTTACATAATTAAAACTACAAAGACACAGATCAGAAGAGTGTCTGGTTTAAATCTGTAAAGAAGGGAGAGGGGAACCCAGTTTGAATAATGGTAAAATATTTATTTTGCAAACTTTAGAGGAGAATAAATGTAGCTCCTATAAATGTTATTTGAGTACTCTACAAATATTATTAAAAATGCAGCACAAATATTATTAAATATGTAGTACAAATATTATTAAATTTGTAGCACTCTACAAGAAATACAATTAACACTCTTTAAAAGGAAAAGCAAAAGGCTTTGTTTTGCAATTTAATCACAGGAGTAGCAGTGTTTTAACGAATAAAAAGATCTTAACCAGGTATCACTCTGTTAAGGGAATCTTAGTCCCCAAAACAACACTAAAATGAAAACCCATTTGAAATATGTCACACAGCGTAATAAAAATGGAGACAGAACAATTACCTAAGAATTTATCAGCAAGTACTAACCTCTTCTAGGTGTTCCTTCCCCATTTTGTGGACCACTTGAAGCAGATTCTTGATCGGCTCCAGTTCTTTGATCTTGTTGTAGTTGCAATTGTCTAATCATGCCATCAAGAACGCTGGGCTCCAAGCCTTGTTCATCCTGATCAACTGTCTGTTGGCCTATAACTTGTTCAACCACTTCTCCATCACCTTGCAAGGTAATACAAATAAAATGAATGAGTTCAGTTAACTGACTATAGCAAATGATTTAATCTCATTGTTCACATCACAGCGAGACATGTTCTACAACTAAACACAATGAAAACCATTCTTGAACGGACTCCAATTGCTTATTCCAGATAAGACATTTACGGCATCTACAACTCAAACACAGTTTGTGCATGTCAGTGCCCCCAGAAAAGAAAATAATTAAGACATCTGTTTGAACAACTGATTTTTTTTTTTTCTTGTTTAACATCATATTCAATGTGTGGCCTTTCAGCATCTTTAGTGAACATAAATACACGATAGTTAGCATGTGAGAAAACGAAGGCATTTTTAAATCACCTATGTCATATCTACTTTGCTCCCATTCAGAGTTACTACAGTAAGTCTAACTTCTGGATGTAGGTCTTTAGTGATACTGTTCTTACTTGTTGCTACATATCCAAGTTGAGGAATCAAATGTTCATCTGCACAGTTCTCTCTTCCTGGCACCAATCTTTGATATTTTGTTGGATGAGGGTTTCCATCCACATCTACTAAGAAGGGAGGGGGCATGAGATGAGGAGCCTGTTGAGTCTGCTCATCTAGGACGTAATTGTTAGAGTCTCGAATAAGTGGCCGATAGTCAGTATGGAAGAACATCTGATCAGGAATCTAGAAAGAAAGGAAGTTTTTGTGTTCTCAATTTGAAAAAAAGAATATGCTAAATAACAGAGAAGAACAAGTGACACTAAAATATCTAAAATCTCCTTAAAGGTAAAAGGAAGGGCAAGTTCCCAATAAGAAGAGTTATGCATAGCTACAGTTAACCTGTATGGGTGTTGCAGTACTCTCATTTTTGATAGTGCTTTTGCAGTAAACAAAATGCTTTTAGAAAACAATAAACTGAGGTAACTTAAAGAAGAAGCACTGCTTTACACTTAAAATTAAAAGTGTTTTATATCTCATTCTATTTTTTTTTCCACACAATTAAGTAAAGTTTCCTTGGTTTCCATGCAAGGAAATCATTGTCTGAAGTGTTTTGTATCTCATTCTATTTTTTTTTTCCACACAATTAAGTTTCCTTGGTTTCCATGCAAGGAAATCATTGTCTGAAGTTCAACGTAAGCTCTCAAAGTAAAGTTCTTTCTTAATCATGCAATGTCCATCAGAAATTTTTTCTGAAACAGTCTGTTAAATCCATGCAGCTGAAGGAAAATGGTTACACAAGTATTAGATCACAGTCAGAATCTTTGCTCCTAGCAATGATGAGCAAGATGAAGAGAGTAAGTTTCAATTTCAGCTAAGAATGCAGAGCAAGAAAAAAATAATTCTTTAAAATGACAAACATGGAATTACCATTGCAACTTTAAAAAAATTGAGGGGGAAGTGAAGAAAAGCATAGGCCAGAACTGCACTTTTGAGAGCTATTTCGAAAAAACAGAAACACATGTATTTATCAAAACAAAAAGGAAACAGGCTGACAGATTCAAAAAAGCAAAACATTTATCCCATGCACATTTTTCTAACATTTCAAAATCCAGTGTTGGATGAATATTTACTTTTGCTTATTTTAATCAAACCACTACAGTGAATTTGGGTTTGAATACGGAAAGGCCTAAAGAACTGCAAGTTCTAGTAATTGAAATTAACCAGCAAATTATTCTTAACATACTAACAGTCTGCTTTTTTGTTAATTAGGGAGTAGAGCAATAAATGTTGTGATACAGTCCAATCTTTAAACATTAAGCTATTTTCAGAAATTAGAAATAAACATAATTTTGAGGTTGAACAATTAACATGCAAATTAGCTGGCTGGAAGATGAAAAATGTATTCCAGAAAAGTTCTCGGGAGCTACTCCCAAGGGAGTGTTAAGACACTGGTTGTTTCTGCTGTGCCAGGACCATACGTACAAGAGAACTCACAGACATCAAGGAACCCGTTATATTTAGATCCCGTACCCATACAAAACTTTTTTACATATGATGTTTTAGAGGAATGAATGTAACTGATCTAATTTCAGTTAGAGGCTTGAATAAACAGTTCTAATAAAAAACTGAACTTACCTTTTCGTAAGACCTGCTACAGCCAAAACCAAATATCAATAGATGCCCATGAGAATCTGTACATGCAAAATGCTGCCCATCTGGTGAAAATTTACAGTCAAAAACAGCACCGTGTCCTTGGCCTTCAATCTAGATTGAAGGAAAGAAACTCAAGACTATTTGACCAATTTTTTTTTAGCAAACAATAATGCAGCATCAAGAATTAATTACTTGATCAAAAGCAGACAGGCACCTCTTAAATACCTCCATTAAAGCACAAATTAAATGACTTCAGTTTATTTCTTTTACCCTTGACATGCAAATTTAAGTCCTGAATCATACGGTTTTAAAAGATGCACTAAAGGGTATGGAAACTTACTGTTAAGAAAAAAATTAAAAAAAGCTTTTTGAGACTTTTTATCTGTTAGCATACTGCTTAAAAGTAAATTGCAGCTAATACTGATTTTGTTAAACAAAGAAAAGCACAGGGAATCTTAAAGCTAAAGGAAAAAAAAACAACAACAACAAATCACTTTGCTATTGACTGTAACCAGAAAAAAAGAATAAAAAATTAATATGAACATTGGATCGTAACTTAAGTCTCAGAGAAAATAACCTATTTTAAAGTGTTAATCATGAGCTGTCAAATGGAGCGAGTGTCATGGGAGCTCTCGAGAAGAACTGCGCCAACCCACTAATGCTTATGGTAATAATATTATCATTTTTAAGGCAGCTGAGAATACAAATATCGGTCCATAAGACTCTTGAAATGATGGTCTAAAACAGGACCTTTCAGTCTTTTACATTGCACCTCATCTCAATTAAGGAAAACGGTTACTATGAATGAGGTGCAAGAAGATCTTTAGTAACAAAGAGTGGAAAAGCCCTGGTGTCAACTATTCACAACACCTCTCAGACCAAGAAGTCCTGATCAACAGGTGAAGTCTGAAGAGCTCAGACATTGACTACGATGACAGTAAAGTTCTGCTCTGCTCCCCCATACCTCACATTCCTCACACTCAACTGCCAATCCTCACAATTCATCTTCCTTGTCTCAGAAGCTTATCAAGACCTCCCTGACCAAATTAAACTCAGAAGCCCTCAGGAAAGTAGCAGTGGAAGGAAGTGGGGAATACTTTTGCGAAGATCAGCAAACTGACTCAGCTTCATAAAAGGTCCAGTGAGAGGCAGCTGATTCAAGGTAGAGAATGGAAGCGGGCAGCTGGGAGCAGACAAGGGAGGCAATCCTGGCCCTCCTTTTCTGCCACATTAAACTGTTAAAACTGGGCTCCTGGTCACTTTGCACCTACAGTTACAATAACCAATGAAATTCAAAGGTAAAAGCTCCAGAGAAAAAACAAACTCATGAATTTTGCTGGTTTGGGGTTTTTTGGTGGGTTTTGGTTGTTTGTTTTTTGGTGGTTTTTAGGGTTTGTTGTTTTTTTTTCCCCAAAAGGTGCAGGGGTGTGCTTGTTGGTGACCATTCCTTAAACTAGTATGTGAACACACTGCTGTATGTTGAGGAAAAAACGGGAGTTTAAAAAAGGTCTTACCATGTTAAAATAATGCTTTGTTTTCGTGCCTTTGGTAATGTCCCATATAAAGATGTTGCCATCGTGACCTGCAGACAGCATTATTCTGGAATCAAAAGGATGTGTCTCCAAGACAAATACTTCATCCGCATGCCCCTAGAATTTAAAATTGCACATCACGTGCAAACAAGAGGACATAAATCCACATCATTAGGATATTTACAGTAGAGCTTTTTACTTTTGGAAAATTAGACCCCTACAAGCTACCTCCAAAAATACATAGATTTTTACAAATTCCACAGTGTATCTATCTGGACTGCTACCTGTGGCACACATGTAGGGCAAAACCCCAGGCAGCTAGAAAGACTTTATCATTCTAAATTTAGTAATTTTCTAGATTCAAGCAAGAACTCCAGAAATATGGAGTTTTTGCCAAAGCACAGTGAACTATTCAACGGGCAGATGTTACTGCACAAAAACTTTTATTTATTCCACAGGAGAGGCAAGTTCAACACAGCAGCTAGGGAAAGGATTGTTCAAATGCAGGAGGAAGCAGCTAGTTTTGGTTAAAAAAATCCAAGAAACACTACACTTGCTTTATCATTCCTATAGAGCTTTCAAGACAAATCAGATCTAATTATGAACACTCAGCATGCACGTGTCATTGCAATTCTAGGAAGACTATCTACTTCAAAAAGCAAGTAAAATTACATACCACCAAGTCATGAAGCAATTGCCCTGTACAGGAATTCCAAACTTTGAGCAGATGATTATTCACAGCCGTAACAACATAGTTATCATTTTGGTTCCAAGCTATCATGGTTACTTTAGGCTTCATAAATTTGTCTTCTTCTGAACACGTGTCACTATTTTAAAGAATTGAATAGGCATGAGATTTTTAATTAGCCCACTTCAATCTCAAAATACAGAAACATAACCCGTTTTCCCATGTTAATAATCAGACTAGGGAAGGGAAGTTAAGAATTAAATTTGTTTTGAAACTTTTGTCCATAAACTTCATTCTTTTTGGAGCAATCAACTATAATGCAAATCCGAATTTCTAGCATACTTATTTCATAGGACATGATAACCTCTTTCCCATTTGAGATGCAAGGCAAAAATGCTTTTCTTTTTCATGAAGTCTTGTCTCTTCTACAATTAGTGTCTTAACATAATTCCTTTAAAAATTTGGACTTTTTACAGTCAAGAGCTTTCCAACTAACTCTGTTTGAGAAGCTAGCCTCTATGTTTACTAAGCATTTTTTTCCTGATTCCCAACATAAATATATTAAAGATAATATTTTCTATTGACCTCAATCTGTTTCCTCGTTTCTCTCCCCAAAATACATTTATAGGATACTGTAACACTCCCCCTCAGCATCTTAGTCAACTGAAGGAACAAGCTTTCTTTGAAACATACCTTCACACAGTATTATCTATATCCCACATCAACTAGTGGCCTCTCTTACAAAGACTCTCTCTCAATTATACACAACTACAATTAATGTACATTAATACATACATTAATAAGTACCCAGAAAGATGCCACAGTCAAATCTCAAACATTAATATCTCCTCCTTTCTTAGCAAAACCACTTTTTCCTTTTTTCATGGCTGCATCACAGGAAGAGCTTGCAATCACCCTCCAATCAACTAGTACACCCAAGGTTTGTTTTCTGTGTTTGTGTCATCCCCCCCCCCCTTTAATCACCTACAAATTCATTTCTGCTTAGTGTCTACAAAAGTTGACTGAGCATTCTGTACTACTGTAAATCATCCACCCTTCAGGTTTATCCAGTGCCATGTAATATCCTGATCTTCATCTGTAACAATACTATTCAAACTGTGTGCCACCAGCATATTTCATTAATACACTTTTAAAAAGTACAAAAGAATCCATGAAAATAGTCAGCAAATTCAGTCCTTGATGAAACCCACCTATTACCTGTCATGACCTCTCCTGGAAAGAGATTATCATCTACCTTACTTTTACTAATCTAAAAATGTTTCTCCTGTGACACGTCAGGTGTCTGACTGAAATCCAGACAGAGAAGATCTATTGCGCTTTCTGTTAACTTTTTTCCTTACCAATGGAAATGTAATTACTTTGGCACAGTGTACATTTGAAAGCTATATAAATATTTATGCATTTATTCGAGCACAGACTAAAATTTAGCAAGTTATTACATCACCAGAACACTCATTTCACCACCACCCCCAAAGACCACACCACTTGATCATACTATTGCTAAGGCTTGCTCTAGTTTGACTGTAAGTAAGTGTGCTTGATGAGGTTTTCAAACTTTCTGACTTCACATAACAGATTAAAAAAAAGGCAACACTTCACCTACCCTGGTAATCGATCGGACATATCCAACAAAATACTCCTCCATTCTGCTTGCTCAAAACGCCAGATTCTAGCTGTTCCATCTCTACTGCCACTTATGAACCTTGAAGAAGTTTTAAAAGATAGTTAATTCATCTTCAAAAGAACTTGCTTTAAAGTATATTCAGAGTTACACACCACCACAACTTAAGACATTACAATGAAAGACTGATAGAAGTGAAATCTTCCATTTATGTACAAGAGGATTCTTTACAGTTACCTGTCCATTAACTTTCTTTCCAGAAGCCCAGGAAAGAGAGTTTTTCTGAACTGAAAAGCTTAATAAAGTTGTCAGAACACGTAGAACAGAGAAGCAAGTTCTAAAGTTAAGCTCAATTCACAACTTCATCCTCAACTCCTTCTCAATTACAATACTTCAATGAAGTATTTTAAAGTAATCCATTCTGAAACTGTAGAGTATCAGGTACCGAAGTAGAGGCAAGAATAGATCAGCACAGCAAATCCTGAGATGTTCCCACCCACAACTGCATAAAAGAGAAGACCACCAGTGGTTTACTTTAAGGTACCAAGGTGCGAACCACGGCAGTTCAGGCTGCCATTTCATGAACTGCTGAACTATCAATGCAGCAGAATGGAAATTCCTGAAGAGAGGAACTGAAACAGTGTAAGACATCCAAAGATAATCTCCCTAGTCCATGAATCACAACCTTGAGAAAGACAGCTGACATACCTCCCACAGAAAAAGTTTGCATGCTAGGTATATCATGAGTGTACTCTCATTTGCTATGATTCATTTTAATAAATCTTAAACATCTTCCACAGAAAGTGTCACCAAGCAAAAGAGCAGAATTTTTGCCCCCCTTCCTTTTTTTTTGGTACTGCCTTGAAAAGTAATCCATGCAGGCAACATGGATGGACCAGTGCAACATGATGGCCCCAAAGACAAGTGTAATTGCAGAAAAACACATTTAAAAGCAAGACAACTACAACTTCCAAACTGAATGTAGATTATTAGGGTTCTTAGTTACAGTTATCTGGCTTTCAAGAAGAGAAAAAAAACAATAAAAATAAAGCTGCAACTTATGGTTGCAGATATAAGTCTACAATCCACATCTTCATTAGTGACAGGCCAATCGGAGATCAATTTTAACTCCGTTCTGTACTGGAAGTATGGGTGAAGTTTTACAAACGGAATTTACACAACACTTCCCCCCCAACTCAGCTGTAAAACTCTGTTAAATCCATTTCCTTAAAAAAATAATAGTAAGCTAGAAAAAAAGTGAAAAGGATTGAAACTTATTTTAGACCATTTTCATTGCATTTTCCCATTTCCTATTTTGATCCAATACTTTCTGAAACTGAAAGGAAAGAAGGGGGAAGAGGTTTATGAAGCCATGAATACATAGGGTATGTTAAAAAGTGGTAACATTCCTCCAAGTAAATAAAAACCCAGCCAGTCCAAAGATGTTGTCTAACAAAGATTAAAAGAAAGCTGAGATAGACAGCTGAAACTTAACCATGGTCTCCTGGATTAGTCCAGATTTCCCCTTTGAGTTCAAAATAAGTGGAATTTTCTTACTGGAAACCTCCAGGTGAGAACAATAATACATTCTTAATTCCAAAATAATGTATTGTTTCTTCACATTTGAGCATCTTTCAACATACCTATCACCACTGTTAGAAAACTGAATGCTGTCAACTTTGTCCTGTAAGAAAAAACAGAGTTTGTTAGAAATTATATTTTTAAACAGGAAATATGGTTTTGACAAATCTGAGCTTAGTAAAATCTGAAACAATGAAAAAACTGCATATTGTATGATTTCTAACAGTTTTAACTGCAAGGTGAACCAAGTCCAACAAATACTTACCAGAATTCACTAACCGTTAATGCACTAAAAATGGAAGTTTTAAAAAAAGTGTCCCAATTAAATATGAAGGATTGACATCTGAAATAACTGTCCATTAATAACTTGGCAGCCAATTAAGTCATATTTGAATATATATTTCCAGTATCCTAAGCCAACTACAACCAAGAGGAATCTGTTGTTCCCACTCGTACTTACACATTCCTTAGAGAAATATACCATTAGTTATTCATTTTTATCACAACAAAAAAATACAGGAAAAGTAGATAGCACACTCAGATCAGTTTATCTTCAGAGCTGAAAGTCTTCTCTACATACAAAATACGTATTGATCAAGCCTTATCACTATAATGTAAATGGTTACAGCCAGATTCAGTATTAGAGAAAACATATTAAGGCAAACAAAATGAAGATGAGTATTTTAAGAGCTGCCCTTGAAAGAGCTTTAAGGGTTCAACTGAATCTAAATTCTCTGTAGTAAAACTACAGATTCTTTTGAGCATCAAGTGCTGAAAAAAACCCAACTCAAACTTCAGCACATGAACGTAAGCCAAGTTTCCCTTAGATTCCTTAGAAGACAGAGTCCGCTAGACTAAGGTACACAAATAAAAAATGAGAGTATTTTATCCAAGAAGTTCTTTTCCTAACAGGTATCAGTTATATCAAGAAAGCAAGTAAAGACAGACAGTACACAAAGCACATGGGGGAACAACGCTAAACCAGCAAGCTGACTTATTACTTAGGAAGCATGAAGTAGTTTGCACAGCCACTGAAGACGTGAATAAAGGTCAAGATGCACAGAAGTAAAATTCTGGAAACCCAATCCCATTTAAAGATTTAACACAAAAGGTGTCAAATGGTAAATAACTTGAGTAATGAAATCCACATTCTCAGCCTATCTACTTCCTGTATACAGCATATAATATGTGGGTGGCCAGGCACACTTGCATCAGAGGGAAGCAACTGAGCAAACCACACGCTTTAAAATTAGAGAAATGTATGACATCCAGTTGAAAAGACAGAATTCTAAATACCATCTTGATAGATTCCAGCCTTTAAAATGGTCAAGTCACATTGAGATGACTGGCTGAAATTCTGCGTAAGTTCTAAAAATGTTCAACAAAAGAATATCGCTACAAACCTACTAACAACATTAACTTGCAACTTCAATACTGCTTGAAGTGACTAGTTATTAGATTTAACAATCTTACTTACAGCATGACTTTCCAATTCAGCTATTTTCTCAGGTGTTTCAGAGCCAAAAAAATACATCCTGATGACATGGTCAGTGCTGCCAGTTGCTAAAAACATACCACCTGTAAAAATCAAGCAATAATTAAGCTACTGTATAAGAAATTAAAACAGATCACCAACATTTCTCAGATGCCTAGTTTAACAAAAATAATCTGAAGAGTGTCACATTTTTTTTATGCTCTTCCACTGACATACAGATGTGGAACAAAATCCCCCTCTTGCACCAGAAAGCTCTCAGCCACAGTAAAAATAAATAGCCATTCTCAGCGTTACAAAGATTTAAGAAAATATAACTAGGGGAACGCTGAAACATCTAACACTACTAATTGCACACAGAAGCCTTCAATTATGGAGAATATGGCTAGCCATCATCAGAATTATCTAGATGACTCTTTCACTGTAGCATGTGTCTCATTTGTGGCATATGAATTGCTTCAAAACTGGGTAGAAGCATAAGTAAACCAGTATAACTACACCAGTATTCAGCTGAGGTGGCAGCAATACTAAGATCTGCCTCTTGGCACCTGTAAGCACTGTCAAAAAAACCCAACCCAAATAAACAAAACCTCAGAAAAACCCAAACACAACCCAGGGCTATATCCTGACAAGGTTAACAAGCTACACTTTGATTTGTATTTTATTTCTGAAATTCCCAAGTTTCTTCTGATGTTCATGCTGTCTGATACCAGTAAGCCTTCCCACAAGCCACCCACGATTAGAATGAAAGAAGACTACAAGCCAGGAGTGAAGCACATTTATAGACACATTTGTGGATTCTTAAGAAAGAAGGGAACTTTATGACTATCCCTGCATACAACCGGCACAGAATCAGGAGCTCCTACTATTGGCAGTAACCACTTCCACTGCTGTTGACCGTGGTATCTTCGAGAACTAATTTTTCAAATCCCTGACATTATACTAAGGGATTGAACAAAAATAAAAATCCAGTGAAGATGGATAAAAAGTAAGCAAGCATCAGGTGACTTTTTACTTCTGTAAAATCACCAACGGCAAAAGGAAAACAGTGTCACTGAGTTCAACAGTCGTTCACTGTTAGCTAAGGCAAGTCACACTATTTATGTCACAGGCTAACAATACACATATATACAATTACTTACTACACAGCTGTTGGTTTTGTATATTTTAAAGCTGTCACAACCAGAGTATTGTAATAACTGCTTGTGAGGAAAGAAGAGAAATCACAATGCTAAACTCAATCTGTACATGACTTACCTACACTGAATGAAGAACAAAGCATCTGAACCCCTGGCCTAGGTTTCTCTGTGAATTTCACTGGCCGATTGCTTAAAAAGAAAAGATGCTTGAAACAGGACATGTCACACAAAACTTGGCTTTCATTTCAAAACATAAAGGTATGTTTCTTCAAACATCTACGTAACAGGTAGTTCTTAAATAGATACAGTAACATCTGTAAATCTTGTGCAGGAGGATAAGCAATAAGGTTTACTTTTCAAAATTGCTGTGCACACATACACAAATGATATTTGAAGCCCACACAGCTTATGACTTTTTCTGCAAGACACTATTATCTAGCAAGGATAACATCACATGCCAAAGAACGTTTACGCTCTCTCATCCTTCAGTAAGTACGATTTACCCCCTCCATAACATATCCATGAAGTACTGAACTCTTGCCCTCACATTACAAACCACCAACAGTACATGAAATAAGGCCTACCAAATACCATTACTGCAGAATGCTGTGCAAAATCAAAAAACTTTACAGAAGTAAATAGAAGTTTTGCAACACTGTGCACATGGTGATTTAAAAGACTGGTTTTCTGTTCTGCAAGTCATGTACACACTCTTCCAGTTGACATGGCCATAATCTCACATAAAGTAGCTACCAAGAACTACATGAAGGAGAAATCCAGCAAACTGAGCCACTTACAAGCATTATAAGTTTCTACTCCTTCTACTGCTTTTCTGTTCAAGTGTTTTCCATTTATCAAACGAAATGTTGAGACCTTCAGTATAAGAGTATTTCTCATGTTTCTATGATACACAGTAGAGATTCAAATCCTAAGAATGATGCTTTGAGACCTACCAATGCTTAAACCAATTTAAGTCCACGCTTAAACTAATTTAAACAATGTTCACATCTTATACAGTCCTCTAAATTCATTTTAGAAGGAGAACAATTAAGGATCCAGTTTAAACACGCTCCTCCTATAACTTACAGCCCTAAAAGGTTCCTCAGATGAAACTATGCCTTTGATAGTTTTTACTGCAATTCTACTACCTTAAGATCACAAGTTTGAATTAAAAAGCACAATAATCTTCTGCTTTCTAAAGTACTGATTTTTTTTTTAATACCTGCTCTAATGTAAAATGGATCATTTTATACCAACTACCGTTATATGGCACAATATTAGATACAGACTGATCATCCCAGATCTCTTCTTTCCAGTAATAATATAATTTTCTTTTTGTACAAATGAACAGCAATCACATATAGAACATTTAAAAACTATCCTGAACATACTCTGCATGCAAATTCCGTAAGAGACATCCTAAAACTACAGGACTGTTGAAAACTCAACACAAACAAAAAGCTTTATTATACTGTTCCAACATATTTATGTTTGCAGCAACTCTAGTTGTCCTACATTTGTACTTTTAGTGTAGTAGGAAGTTAATACATTTCCCAACTACTCTCCCAGGACAACGGAATAACATAAATTGTAAACGCTATAGTTAACCATGGTGCTTTAAAATAATTATGTAATAGATTATTTCTACAACATTTTTATTATCCCAAAAAATCTTTTTTTTTTTTAGCTAGTTAAAAGCTTATTTTAATCAAGTATAGTATGGCATAGACTTAATCAGCAACCCATTCACATACTTGAATTTCATGGAATCTGTATCCCATTGCCAAATGCAAACAGTTCCATCTGCACCAGTAGAGACCATGTATCGCATGGAGCCTTTCACCATTGGACTAAACTAAAGAGAAGAAGGTAAAATCAGACACATACAAAGAGAGACACTTAAAAACTGTTTATGAACTTCTAAAAACATTAAAGTAAAACCTTGATTTACTTTGGATTTTTCAACTAAAACTGCTAAAGCAGTTGTTGATAACTGACATTTTTAATGTTTACAAAACATCTCCTACACTTTAAAATAAGTTTGTGGTCTATGTTTCAATTATTGCATTATATAAAACCAATTCATTCACTGCTTTGTTTCTGAAGTCTTAACTAAACCACAATCATTCACTAAAAATTTTGTCAATGAATGAAGCAATGAGCAGAGCAGACTGGAAAAAAAAAAATGGAAGGAAGTTTCACTAGACAGGCTTACTTTTTAAATTCTGTAAATAAGCAGAGCATCAGTTATGAAATAGTCCAAGTATATGCAACCCAGCATCACATATGATTTGTAGGAACTCCTCACATATACTTAAGACATGGATTTATTGCTATGCACAGACCTACCCTTCAGAAAACTTTACAGAACACAAGTTACACAAGTTGATTAAATTGTTCATCAATTACTACTACTAATATAAATTGTACATACTGCAATTACAGTATTATTAGGAATGCTTAAACAAAAAAAATCCACCATACTACAGTAAAAGAAACACCACGAATAAGTGCTTTGCCATTAAAAAACAAGGAAACAGAAAAAAATGCAACGAATGCCACAGAAACTCTTCAAATATGAATATTACTCTTGGAGGCAGCATTTTTGAGAAAAGTGCAACATTTTTTTTGTCCTGAACATCACAAGCTGGCAGGTAGCCACTCTTCACCCCTCAACATAAGCCTGTTTGTCTCATTGGAAAACACGGGAAATCTGGATAGTGAGCTACTAGTTTATCTGTTAAATAATCACAGAATCATTAAGGTTGGAAAAGACTTCCAAGATCATCGAGTCCAACCGTCAACCCAACAACACCATGCCCACTAAACCATGTCCCTAAGCGCCTCATCTACACGTCTTTTAAATACCTCCAGGGATGGGGACTCAACCACTTCCCTGGGCAGCCTGCTCCAATGTTTAACCACTCTTTCAGTAAAGAAATTTTTCCTCATGTCCAATCTAAACCTCCCCTGGCGCAACTTGAGGTCATTTCCTCTCGTCCTTTCGCCAGTTACTTGGGAGAAGAGACCAACACCCACCTCGCTACAGCCTCCTTTCAGGTAGTTGTAGAGAGCGATGAGGTCTCCCCTCAGCCTCCTTTTCTCCAGGCTAAACAACCCCAGCTCCCTCAGCCGCTCCTCATAAGACTTGTTCTCCAGACCCCTCACCAGCCTCGTTGCCCTTCTCTGGACACGCTCCAGCACCTCAATGTCCTTCTTGTAGTGAGGGGCCCAAAACTGAACACAGTATTCGAGGTGCGGCCTCACCAGTGCCGAGTGCAGGGGGACGATCACTTCCCTACTCCTGCTGGCCACCCTATTTCTGATACAGGCCAGGATGCCGTTGGCCTTCCTGGCCGCCTGGGCACACTGCCGGCTCATGTTCAGCCGGCTGTCGACCAACACCCCCAGGTCCTTTTCCGCCGGGCAGCTTTCCAGGCCCTCTTCCCCAAGCCTGTAGCGTTGCATGGGGTTGTTGTGGCCGAAATAAGGAATTACAAAGGCCAAAACAACACTGAATCCGAAGGACTACCAATAGCACATAAAGTATCACAACGCCTTCGCATTTAAATATACAACATATTACACTGAACATCTTTGCCCTTTTGAAATAACTTACATTTTTGAGATTAAGACAAATACCCGTATCACAGAAATTGTAAGAATCACATACTGGATCAGAACACTCACCCACACAAACCAGCATATCACGTCTCCAGTAACAGACAACAGGAGGACACGATATTTCCCAGAAATTCTCTTTGGTTCCAACAGCCCAAATATTACAGGTAGTGATCTTTTTTAAGTGAAGAAGGATTCCTGTCATTATCTTCAGTTAAACACCCAGGAATTTCAGGGAGGCAAGGAACTTCCCCCCCCCCCCCCCCCTTTTTTTTTTTAAATAGGTTTCTCCTGTGGATTTGACTAATTTTTGACATCAATATTTAAATGTCCAGAGTTCAGTATTTCCACAGGCAGTCACACAGAAATAATTTCAGTCATGTGAAAACCACAATGACAGGCACAGTGAAAGTTATTTGCCATTCACGTGCCAGCCTTCATGGGAAACAGAACATCAGTTCCTTGCACTTGGACATGAAAAAGATGCACCTTGGCAAGTTACTTCTTAACCTAGTAACAGCAACCACAAAGTACTTTTCTCCACAAACAGAAAATGAAGTACCTTCCTTTTCAAGAAGTTGTAACACAAAGATAGAAGGCTCTATTGGGGTAGAGCATCCATGTAACTATGTTTCTCAATTTCAATAAGCAACCAAAGCAACTGGTTATTTCTTACCAATATGACAACTAGCTAATCTTAGGGTAGCCCATCAGGCTAAATCCTACTACTAAAGCAGACTCTTAACTTTTCAAATCAGGTGCAACAGCACCTTTTTTTTTCCCAAATTATTGCTTGTTTTCTACTATTTGATTAAAATACCTTCAAACTTTCCATACCACACTGTCAAGTGAAACTTATCTTTGAGTTTCATGGACTGGCTGCTTCTTACAATCCATCTACATTATTTGTGCTTCAATATGTAGAAACACTTTAAAAAACCCCATACCTGTAATGAGGTAATGGACCCTGTGTGTCCATGGAGGACCGCGACTGGTGCACAAGTTCTCAGACACCACACTCTGATCATTTTATCACAGCTTCCAGCTGCAATCATAGTGTTTTCATAATTGACAGCCATATCGGAAATCTCTGCTGAATGTCCTCGTAATGTGGCAAATAACCTGCCATTATGAGTTGACCAAATCTTTACCAAACAGTCATCCGAGCCCTAGAAAGAAATATTTATTATGCTCAGCAAGGATTTTCAAAGACATTCAGGAAAGTTTTAGGTTTCCTTTAAAGAACCTAACTATGTTTTTCCACAGCTTGGCAAATTACACTTCTATTTAAAACTATGTATGCTACTTAAGCTGAAAGAAATAAAATCATACAACCAACATTAAAAAAACCAAACATTCACTTACGGTTCAGGATTACACTGTGATCACCACAGATCTATACCATATAATGCAAAAAGTCTGGAATAAGTTTGAGAGGATTCCTTACGGTAATGGCAAAGGCCAATGAAAGTATTGTTCTGTAAAAGCAATCTCTCCTCTGCCACTTCATAAAGAATATGAGATGTGCTTACCATCAAACTACATCACTGAATAAAGCTCCTACATCAGTATCTGGTCAGGTGTTGACATTAAGTACAACAATTTCTTGCATGCTTCCGACCTTTAATTACATCAAATTGTTCTACTTAAGCACTGTGATGGCGCTAATCAGCTACATTTTAACACTGCTGATATCCACCTCCAGAAGTTTTATCATAACATGCATTTCAAAACTCTTTTCCTTGCATCCATCTAGAACTATATTCAGATTCAGATCTATTTAATCAACTCACAGTAAATATTCTGTGTCCAGTCCTATCGAATGCAACACAATATACAGAAGAAAGATGGCCAAGAATCCGTCTGTGCATCTTGACATGCTGATACATACTTCCTGGAAATGAAGTACTGAACTTTGCATATCCAGTTAACTGTTTTGCTCGATGTACTTCCACTAGAACACAAAGAAATCAAAGAAGGAACATATTGATGTTTAAACCAGGTCTATTCTAAACCATGATTTTATTTAACTTCCATTAATATATTACTTAAGGACTTCCTAGGAGTGACTTTCAGATTTCATAAAGTCAGCTTTTCTTGTATTTGCAGTTTTTTCTATGTATAAAACCAAGACAGTATTTTAAACTTGCTCCAATCAAAACTTCAGTCTCTAAACAAGAAGTGCTAAATGTTATATTTCTTTTCCCATGGTTTTCTATACCTTAAATCATATGAGAGTCCTTCTATCCAAAGGAGAATGATTTGTATTTTCTGTAAGTTTATCTACTTAATACAGGGGCTTTATAAAAGAAAAAGATGTCATCTAAAGGATACTGCCTCACTAGTGCTGTGAGCAGACCTTTGTACCCAATACAGAACTCCTATAAAGTCATATGAAGTTCTCCAGATAAGCCTCCAGATCCAGTTCTGAGGTGCAATTTTCAGCATTGTAGCCAGGCCAGCATCAAGATATACATCCTATGCTCACAGCAGCAGTGATGAGTGTTGAAAAGAGCTTACCAAGATTTGGTGGTGTGCCATAGTTCACAGGGATTTCAGGAGGTCTTCCTCTATGAAGAGCAGCAAATGCAGAGCCCTTCCAAACAGTGTTCCTGCAATCTTTAAAACCAATTGGTTGAAGTTCGTCATAAGTACATGTTAAAAATGCCAAGAGAGCTGCAGTTGCAAAACATGGTAAAGAACGTATCTAGAGGTGGTCTCAAACACAGTATTTAAACAGCTGAAAAAATAGGAACACCAAATGCCCCAAAACTTTTCATGAACAGTGTAGCGTCAGAGGAGAGAAAAATCCATTTAATATAGTAACAGAAGGAGGAAAAAAACCCAACACAACCAACCACCAAACTTTGAAATTACTCCTAAATAGTGATGCCCCTGCAGTTCCCGTAATACAAAACTAACTCTTCAACTGAATTTTTCCTACTCATTCCCAGTGCAAAGCATTCAAGATTTTTAACATTTTCATGAATATATATTCGTAAGTATTTATTGAATATTTATTAGTAAGAAATTATTTAACTAGATGATCTCAAGAGGTCTCTTCCAACCTGTCAATTCTGCGATTCTTAAAAAAAAATTCCCACACCGACAGTTATTTTGACACACTCATGCTGAAATAATTGCAATCCTGATTTTCAGGATAGAACAGTCACTGTCATTCAGCGTGCATCCTTTACAGCAGTTAGGACAGGCAACTGAAAACACAACAGTATCCCATAAACCAGTCCCACATCATAGCATCTAGCTACCCAACAGAACATCATACAAAGACATGAACACCCCCCTCCCAGAAACATTCAAAGAGGTAAGTCTAAAGCTAAAATCTACTCGCTCAAATAAAGTGTGTGCTTATACACTGCCAACCATTCCCTTGAAATTACGGAATTTCTTCCTGCGTGTGTACAGAATTCACAAGTACTAATTTTAATGCCATTTGCATTAACCGAGAAAGCTTTCAGAAAACTGGTGTTACTGTCTCACATTTACACTGAACAAAGTACAAAGCTACCGCATTCAAAACCAACACAGGCCAACATACTGCTGGGAGTGTTGGGAGATGTTAGAGAAGTAGCACCTGTGTCCTGATGATTCATTATATTGCAGTAACACTGAAAACTGGCCATGTTCAGCAGCCTCAGCACTCAGAGTTACAGTAATTCTTGTGATGCAACTTAAAACCTTCTCTTCGCAACAATCAATGTATAGTTATACCACTAATACACCCATCCCTGGTGTTCTAGTTGATTAAACACAGTACAGAAGAAGTGGGGGCCAATTTTGGTGAAAGCTCACGACTTAAGTATGCCAAAAGCCTTTCACCATATACTTATGAAAATGTATCATACCCATTTCAAATAATAAACAAACCATACCTTTTGCTGTACGTAACAATGACTGTCTCCCTGCACCAAGTAAGGAATTCACTCTCGAAATGCTGGGTGGTATCTCCTTATCCAGTATAGGGCCAATACGCTTGCAAATTTGTAACAAATGGTCTGGAGCCACATGTTTGTTGGACAGCACCTGACAGAAATTTAAGTTTGAAAAATATATATGGTACATCCAGAACAGATGAGTCTAAAAGCATTGATATTCACAGGTATATTAAACTTTGCTTAAATATTTTTCAGTTTAACTTACAAAACAAAATCAATTCTGTTAAGCTCTGATCTAGTAAATTCAGCAAGCACTCTCCAAGAATGGGAGAGCTGTAGTAAAAATAACTGCAGTAAAATTACTTACTGCACATCAGTATTTTACTACTAAAAGCCTGCAATATCCACACGTATGGCACCCATTTGTGTGGCACCCTACGATGAGTGTCTTTGCCCAATCCACCCCATTATTTTTATTAAAAATAAAATTCAAACCCTCGTAACTCAAGATCACGGAGAATTTTGTTCTAATCAAGCACAAGAATTTATGCAGCTAGCACTTCAGTCACGCAGTACTTGTTCAGTAAACTGCAAACTAGTAGGTTTGGGTACAATCTCTCTGGGAATAGTTTCCTTGAAGAACCAGTACTACACAGCATAAGACTGCCCTATTTCCTTAAACCAAAAGGATCAAAACAGTCATCCATCCATTCAGGAAGGATCCCATAATATCTACATCTAACAATCTAAAAAAATACACCCACACACACACACTCAGAAGTCTCAGTCAAGAACAGATGTGTGTGGTTTTTGAGTATTTTTTTCCCCCTCTTTTCTGGGAGTTCAACGAAAATAATCCTTATCTAACTATAAAGTCAATCACAATAATGCAGAAGTTAAATATGCAAAGTAGAGTTTACACAGACTCGAGTAAACCAAACCATCCGAATCATAAATTTAAACTATTGGGGAGGTCTGAATCAGCAGGCGCAAACAGCCCCATGCTTACTCCACTCTGATCTGGCCACGTAAAAACCAGTTAGACCCAGCAGCCACAGTGCTACTTCAGCAGCCAGACTATTCCCAGCCAGTACATCCAGGAGAGGCAGAGGGCCACACCAACACAGGTATGTAGCCTCTTGCCCACGTAGCTCAGAACACAGGCAGAACTAGCTCGTGCTTATGCTGCTATTCCCTCAGCCTACTGACTGAACTTAGATGAGGAAAGTCCTGACAAGGCTGATCTCGCCATCGGAACAGTGGGAATAAAAATACCACATGCTGTCACGTAAGATCTGTTCAACAAAAAGTTGCCCAAATGCACACTGAGTATTGCAAACGTACGACTTAAGCCACAACCTAATACTTGTTTTAATAATAAAAATCCAAGTAATGTATAAAGCTTGCAGGGGTATAGGTTGTATTCCTGGGAGGGTGGAGAGGTGGTAATAGCAGTAAAATAGTTAACATTACCACACAGCCAAATATATCCAAGCAAATCAGCTCATCAGACGCTTAGGGTTGATTATGAGAAATATATTTGGTAATCCAAAGATTACAAAATGCACTTTTTCATCATTTCATTATAAATTTTGCCTCTTGAATTGGTATAGGGCAGTACCAGCCACGACATTCAGGACAGAAAGCTCAGAGCATACTTTATGCCAAGCATTATAAACCATTTTGTTTGCATGCCATCATCCAGAAGTATATATTCCAAATGCAATCCCCGATAGGAACATGCATACAAAACCTTGCAATTCATTTCCTTTTTAAGTAGTTTTACTCAGATTTTGGAAGGAACAGTTATTTTAAAGTCTTGCTCCAATTCCATGATGAACAAAGAGGAAAAGAAATAATTTCTGTGGTCTCTGCAAATTCAGAGTGAGACCAGTGGCACAACAAGAGGTTCCCAAAGCCCCTCAAAAGCAGAAACTAAAACCTTCAGGAGACCGATTTGGATGTTCTGAAATACTATTACTCTGTGTAGAGATTTCTTTTAAATTGCATAGGAAAAAGAGGTAGAAGCAGCACATATTGAAGAATTAATCTGACAACTGTATATGCATAATAAACAGTTAAAAAAACCTGTACTGAAGTCAGAAGAGTTCACACATGACATCTCCCAACACCACCACTTTTTGCCAGAAGAACTGGGGTCAAAAAAACCAACCAACCAATAAAAACAACCCCAAACAATCCTTTTTAAACTTAATACTACTTTCATGTTTGCTAAATTCAAGTCAGAGCTTGAAAGTATTCCTGTTTAGCAAGGCTAGGCTTTTTAGTAACTTAACATTACTTTAAAACCTCATTTGCTCAACTGACCACACTGACAAGTAGAAGAAATGGATTCCAGTTTATCATTTTAAGCAGCACTTAAATAATTAAGAAAGTGTTTTAAACAAAATTTCATTCCTTCTCTATGCAAATATGATTCTGAGATCTTCAAGTGTTACACAAGAGGGACAAGGGGATTTAACTATAACAATACACAAACTGACGGGTAAGGGAGAAGTCAGTCAATCAACCTGGAATGCCCGAATCTTAGGGGGAAAAAAGCGAGAATAAACATCTGTTTAAAGAAAACAAGATCGACTACAATAAAGCAGGATAAATCCACACTGAGCAGGCACCACGAGGCCATCACTTCACAAGATTCAACTGCCAAATATACTTTGCCATTTATGAAGCAGTAAAATAAAACACCAAGAGAAAGACAGCTTTCCATTCTGAAATGGATGTAAGTTAACACATTTAGAGCAAACAACATCAGCCGTAGAAGGCATAAAATACACACTGTCAAGAGATCACTTGTATCTTTCTAATATTTAGAAACAAAGCCATGACCAGTGGGCAGCCAGAGATAAAGAGCATACTCATAGGCACCAGAACTGCCATCCCTTGATTTCTGAACAGCAATTTCATTTCCTAATCTGTTGAAGAGGACTGATGAAGGAAGCCAACCAGAAAATAAATACCGTCAAATCAAAACACGCTTAGCAAACTTGCTCATGAAACTCTGAAATGAAACCTTGCTTCGGATTGGTTCTGCCCCGTATGTAGGCAGTGGCATGTACCGATGCACAACGCCAAGCTCCACCTCTGCTATGTAAACAATATCCTCAATTTAAAACACCACTTGTGTTTTTGTTAGTCTAATGTAAAGAAATTAAAGGCCCTTTCCAAAATAACTCCAATGTCTTAACAGAGCCGGAATGAAACTGGAAGGTAAAGCTTTGGGCCTACTTTTAAAGGTAAAGGGTCTAACATCGATGTTATCATCCTAATTAAAATTAAAAAAGAAAAAAGTCTCACCAATTCTTCGTAACTTCTATAATGCTCATTTCCTTGCCAATCCAACCTTTTAGGAAGCAACTAAATGGAGGGGGGGGAAAAAAAAGAAAACTGAGTCATTAAAGGGGATGGAGGGATAGATCACATCCAAAACAACGTGAGTTGAGGGGAAAAAGTTGAGACAGTAGAGTGGAAGAAACTTGAATGAGTTGTAAAGTAAAGGAAACTTTTGACTAGAGCAAGAGAGATAATTTCATCAGAGCCCACACAGACCTGGTGCTGCTCCAGCTCCTGCACCAGCACCTGCAGAGAAAAGGGAAAAAATACTGAATTAGGCACGAGGAAGCCTCCGGCTTCTCAAGCGGCTGCTGCCGCAAAAGGGTTCGGGGGGCGGAGGGGACGGGGGGGACCGGCTGGTCACACCTCCCCCTCAATCCTCCTCCCGGCAAGGAACGGGCCAGGGGG
>NW_008825113.1:4000337-4002877 GCF_000699105.1 Pygoscelis adeliae
GGGACGGGGGGGTGGGGTGGACCGAAGCGGGCGCCGTGTGCTGCGGGGCCCAGACCTTCGTTGTAAAGCACGTTGGCTTGCACGTTGCCTGGCGTGCCCTGGGCCGCCGGAGAGTTGGGTACAGCGGTGCTTCTCCCGAGTTGGAGCTCGGGAAGGGCTCCGGCAGCAGCACGGGCGCGTTTGCAACCACCGCATCGCCAGATGAGAGTGAGTGCACCCGTGATCGATGGTCTCCTGGCTCCTGTTGGCCACTTCAGGCGGATCTCCCAACCGCGCGGGCTGATAGGTCTCCTCCTGCGCCACCGAGGCTCCGTGGGTGTGATGCTCCGGGGCACCTCAGCTACCCTAAACCCCAGTGCAGGGAGCGGTATTTCCCCACCTGTCTTGAGGAAGGCATCGCTTCACCGGCATCGCCTTTCCAAAACCAGCAGCTGTGCTCCGCTGCCCTGCACTGCCTCTCTGCAAACGGGTGCCAGCGCCACCTCCACCCCACCCCGGCTTTGGGGGCCTGTTTATGGGGGATTTTATTTTTTTTCCTTCTTACAGTTGTTTCTCACCTCTGCCCAGCACGGACTCTAATGCAAATGTAGCAATGGGTATACTCGTGCTGTATTTTAAATCCGCGCTGTTCCTTTCTTTTTCCATTCCCCACCTGCGGTGGCTTGGTGTGCACTTTCAGAACCTTTGACATAAGATATTTTCACATATCGTTGTAGAAATATGTATGTATTTTACTATTCTCACTACCTCAGATGTGCTTTCAGCTTTTGACAAAGAGCTTTTGTGCACCTGAGGCGCAGGCCCAGCAGCAGGCAGTTTCCCCAGGGGCGTCCTGGAAGGTGGACTGCTGCCTCTGCTTCCCGCTCTTCACCACCTCCTGCCTGGTTAGTGCTCCCGCACCACAGTTCAGGTACAAGAAAAAAAACAGGTATCCTGTCCATTAAAAACCTCTCTTTAAAAGAGATCCGTGGTTTTCTGCTTCCTGTATTGTTGCAAGCTTCAGCCACGTCGTTCTTAAAGGCCACCTGCGTTCCTCTAGATTTCATTGCCAAACAAATCCGTATTCATTAGCTAAGCTTGGATGTACTTCAGCGTCCTGGCTGTGTTTGTGTTTTAAAGAGCTGTGATCTAGTTGACACTAGAAAATGAATTCCAGAATGGTGCAGCGTGAACATGTATGAAACGGCATGCTCTTAACCAGAACATCTAGTAGCAGCATATGAATACGATTGAGTAACTTCAAAGAAACATGTTTTCTTGTCTTCATGTTGTATTTTGAAATGGATGGTTCTCTGTTATGTACATATTCCGTAGTGCTGTACGCAGATCTGCATTAGCTGTCACTCCATTCCTTAGTTGCACAGAGCAAATGTATCCGGTATCGTACAGGAAAGAATGCTTTTTCTGAGGCACGCCCATGGAAATTCTCGTCAGACGAATTTAAATGCCTTCTACTCCAATTCTCCACAGGCAGAATTGACATTCCTTTTTCCCAGTAGCCAAACTGGTGGCTTTTTATGGTTACGTGTTGGCATGTCATGGCCATGGTATCTGTCCTCTGCAGAATCAGTCAAAACTCATAATTGATTCACCTACGTATTTACTAGACATACTTTACGTTGTCAGGAAAGCCTACTTCATTCTTTACTGCATCAAGTGGGCTGTACCGCTGAAAGCAGATCCAGGGCTCCTGTGCTCCTGATGCAACTACCTCTGTCCTGTCCTTCCAGTGTGAAAATTCCTCTGTCCTGCGAGAGAGAAGCCGTCACCAATTTACCCTTGCCGAGTCCTTTCACTTCCATAATAAGGTAAGAAATAACTTTTTGTCCCCAAGGGTAAATATTAGGGAGCAGTTACAATAAATTAAACAGTGGATAATAGATGTTAGAAGATGTTGAAAGTCAACAGGATCTCAACAGCAGAGAGGGAAACCACATGAAAAGTAGGCATGCAGGAAAAGGAGGTAAGAGAGGCTATTTCGGGGTATTTACCTGCAAGTTTATTAGTCATTTAGCTGGTGTTTTTGACTTGCTAAAAACATGAAGAATGTCATGTAGCTATGTCATGCTACTACTACAGTAAACCAACAAATAAGGTTAACTGGGGGGGGGGTTTGGGGGGGAAGGTAGGGGGGTTAGAAAAAGTGGCATGAATGTGGAGTTTCAGAATATCCAGGAGCTTGAAGCCAAAGGCACTGCCAAAGCCAGGTGCGCTCTGCTAGGAACACAGCTGTGGTGGAATTGGACCAGAAGCATATTCTGCTCCAGTGTTGGAGGACATCCTATATATAAGCTAAAGAAAAGGTAAACATTGCTTAAATATTGAAGAGGTAAAAATGGTAAAATGCTTTCTCAAATGAAAGCATTGCTTAAGAAAATAAGTTAGAGGTTAAACTGAAGCGTTTTTTAGAAATAACTATGACAATTTGAAAAAGGCACCAAAAATGTACAGGAAGCAGACACTGTGCTTGCAGGTGTTACTTAAGAGCATAAACAAGTTCTCGGTCGTGGGGCGGGGGCGGGGCCAAGAAGAACACAGAA
>NW_008825113.1:4002894-4010823 GCF_000699105.1 Pygoscelis adeliae
GAGAAAAAAAGAATGAATGTTACATTTTGATCTTGACTCCTCCCAAGACAAGGTTGACAGGTGTCCGCCTGGCATCAAATGGACTGGTAAGATAAAACCATGCTACTACCTGCTACAATTCAGCAAAATAATGTGAAATGGGGAAAAAAAAAACCCCAAACCACCCTGCGCTCTGTGGGAGAACTGAAGTAATGCTGTACTAGATTCGATTTTTTTTATTTTAAGGTTAAGTAATATATACTTAATACGCCCCCTTCTGATGAAAGGCTGTTAAATTTTCAACAAGATTGATTTCATTTTCTCAAACACAGCAAGGAAGAATTGGGACAGTTTCGTACTACACGAGTTGGCTCTCAGCACAGGTATGTTTTATTTGAAACGATGCTCTGCAACCTGCAACCTTATATAGCGGGCACACTTGCCCACGGCACCTAACAGCTCATCAGCACCAAAAGGGGAGTTTTCTTGTGCTTCCCTCCCTGCTCCTGCCCAGGCTGTTCCATGGCTTATCCTCTTACGGGTTCCATTACATAAAGTCGGCTACCTGGGGAAGTTCACAGCCTAGGTTCATTTTTCCCCAGACATCTGAAGCTTTATTGATTTTAAGGCAGGATTTGGGGAAATTCCAGTACGGTTCCAACACAACAGCAACACCGTCTATCAGTTAACGTTCAAGGGGACCGCTTCGTGCATCTTCCTTAAAGCGGTCATTTACACAAGAGTGCATATGCAAACTCTTAGATATCGCACAGATGAAAACATCTGATGCTAACTAATTACTGACTTTTTTTTCTTAAGGTAACAGAAGCAGCACTAGGCTATCGGCTTTCAAACTGGAAGTCCTGATTAAGACTGCAACTACAGTTTTCTACTTGCTACTCACTCCCTGCATTACCACCTATCTCTTGAAAAGTATATTTTCAACAGTATCAAGAACATGGTTAAGAATAAAAAATTACACCACTTAGATTGTGAGTTGTCATAGTCAATGCAGGAGCTACAGAAACATCCTTTCATAATCAAGATTTATTTGGCCTTTGTTTGGTGATCACAGACACTATGAACAATTTCACAATTGTTTTTATTCACATAGTTTTTTAAATCTAAAAACTATTAATTCTGTGGGTTTTTTTTCCTAAGACTATTTCAAATATTTTTCGTTTGCTCTTTGTAAACAAGCTGTCCTTTAAAACTGGATGTGAAGTTCCAGTATCTCGAATATTGACGTAACAAGTTATGTCTGCCAAGCAGAAACTTTTACTTAGTCAGTATTTAAAGATACAATAAAGGTTTCCAATCTTTCCCATCACAGCTACAAAGTTGTTGGAAAAAATAAAGCTGCAACTACCAAAAATAACTCTGTCACAGATATACATCACTCAGCAAGAAATCCAACACTAGGGAGCAGTTTTATTAGGTAAGCAATTCTACTGGTGGTACAACCATAGATAAATAACTAAAGTGTTAAGACATTCTCAACATATCATTATGAATTCCAAAGTCTGATCTGCATTATGCTTCATTTAGTAGGATACAAAAACTGTCCCTCATAGTCTATGGAACGTGAAGCCTAATCGAGGCTTCAAAGCCCTCTCCTTAATGTAATATGCCATTAATTTCTGGTTTCATAGAAAACAAGACAACCAGTACATGATTTTACCACTTAAAAAAAGCATTTACACTTATCTAAATATGTAAAAAAAAGGGTTGAGTTGGGATTCTCTCCTTTTTAAAAATGTGTTTTCTAGAACTACTAAAAAACTTGCATTTACAAAATAGTTGATAAAAATATTCCTCTGAATTGTACAAGAAGAAAGGTATAAGGACCACCAATTGAAGACTTGGTACCAGATGTTACTCAGACTTGGCTTCTTTCTCTACTGCTGCGTCGGATGCTGGGGTCTGAAAAGAAGACAGAGAACACTTCAATGCAGAAAGTTTCTAGGTGACCCAGCCTCTTAGTTCGCAGTATTTTTAATGCACAAGTTAGCTAACTTGACATACAGAATGACCACGACTTCTTTCTACATACCGCACTTCACGGTCTCAATAAATCGGAGTCATGATCTGCTTATTTCTCTTGGATAACGACCTACTAAAAACAAGCTGTCTTGAAAAGGCATCTGTCTCCTCAGATGCATCAGTATGAATTTCACAATACTGTTACTACTCAACACACACCGGAAAGGATTTTTTTTTTTTTTAAAGAACAAAGCCCATTTCAGTAATTACTGCCTTTGTGACAGGAAAAGGGGGCTTTTTAACCTATGAAGCTAAAATCCCTGCATATAGGGTGTTTAGAAAAGACACTAGATACACTTCATACATTTCAATTTCAGTGCAGCACTGTTAATGTATTCTCAAATCCTACCATGTTTTAAAGCAACTAAGTCTTAGAAACACACTACTGCATTAAATCGAACGTAATTGTGTAAAAATACATTCAGTGAAACTGAACTGTAGCAGCAGAGCTATGCCGTCTTCAAGTCAAGTCTCTATATGCTGTACCTCAACTTCAGAACAAGTTCATACAAACTTACTTGATTAAAATCTCAACCCCATTTAGGTGGGAAAACTCGCTGCATTTGCAATGTAGGTTAAAAAAAGGAATGCAATCTATGCATTAGCATAAAAATTATACTTAATTATTCCGCAGCTTTGCGGCACCACCAGCGGAATAGATCGTTTAATCACAGTAGTACCCGAACAGGAACCCTAACACCCGTTCAGTCTTTACTGCCACCTGGGGGAAGCTGTTGAGGGATGAAGTACGGAAGCCATTTCCATTCGGAGGCGTTCGTCTCTCTGAGTGTCGCCAGAAGTCGTCACTGGCCCTTCACCAGACCGTGGATTAACAACAGCATCACTGACACTACTGTCCTGATTGAAAACAGTAACGTCCAACAGGACAGACTATACCTCTGCCTCTTCTAGGCTTGGGTATTGTATTAAACCTGCCATTTTGGCTGGTGTGACCGTGAGACCAGCGTGACGACGTGCCCCAGAAGTCACCATCCGTTCCTTGTAAATTTACACCATCTCTGCACTAGCGTACTAACTAGACCCCAGTGGAGACACATTGCCAAATTTAACTTTCGCTGGTATTGCTGAAATACTACATGCACAAATTAAAAGACGAAATTATGCGATAGTAATACAGAGCCAGAGCTACGCAGAAAGTTAAACCAACTAAAGAATTCCTAGTTATAGCACAACGTTTTCCACAAAGCTTGCAAATGAAAAACCGTTGCCCCACAGTAAGTTGTCTTGTACACTCAAGTACTGTCCTGTACCTTCCTCACCTGCCAAAACGCATCATCTACCTAAAAAACAAACACTCTTTTGCTCTACTTGAAGATCTGACTGCACACTGATCGATCAGCGTGGTAGAATTCAGATGAGACTTTTTTTCCATCTTAAAAAAATGACTTTTCAATGCAACAACCAGACAGGAAGCATGAATCACACATTTAAATTAAAAAATCATCTGACTATCTGATCAGCAAACTCCACTGAACTAATTAGAGTGAGTGAGGCATTCAATATTGCAGAAACCCGAGACTAATTCTAGGCCTGTTACCACACGAAAACTTGCGTTTCATCCAGTTGTTAACAGCTGCCCTAGTAAGAGGCACTGCTTCTCCCTACAGATCTTGTCCTAAATTTAAAACTAAATTATGTCCACATTCCAGAAAAAGAATACAGCGTGGAGGATGTTTTAAGTTAGATGACCACCGACTTCAAACTTCAGCAACACGGCCATTTTAGCAGAGTATTACAGCCAAGACTGATTTGGCGCGTTCATTTCTTCAGCAACAACAACTACGGGTAGTTCTTGCACTCTCTCTTCCATCCCTGCACCAACCTGTCCCTTCCACCAGCAGTGTCTGCAGCTGACTCCTGTAAATGTTATCTCAACTTCGGCTAAATCATTTCAACTTTAGGTTTTCAGTGAAAACTGTTTCCAGTCCCAAGACAATGAATATTGCATTTGTCAAAGAACTTCTGTAGCAAGAAGGAACTTCTCTTCCAGTAACAGGCAGACTAAAACCCAAAGCAAACCCTCCAAAGACAGATTCCCACCCCGCTCCCCAGAGCAATATCCCCTCTGTACACCCGGTATGTACTATTTTGCCAAGACCTACCCGCACGGAAAACGGCCCCTCTCTGAAGGACATTATCCTGTATTGGAACTTTGGTAAAATTCTCACCTTTTTTCTTAATTTCAGGGGCTAGAATTTTCCAGGTGTATCTACCAATGTTTCAATAGCTTTCTTTTGGCAGAAATAGATTCCATTGTAAGAACTGCATATGTTTCTGATAGATGTTTGGATAAACCAGTACAGTAAGTTATGCAGCTGCTTTGCACCAAAGAACACAGACAACTTTACCTCCTCGCTTTTAGCTTCCCCATTTTCTGCAGGCAAGTTGTCCTTTGTCTGTTCTTGGTTTGTCTCTTCTGTCTGTTTTCCTTTAGGCCCCTTTTTCCCCTTTGATTGAGCTTTCTTGTCCTCAGACTTATCCTACAACGAGATAAATTTCCAGTAAGTAAATTCCTATGACCTACTAGGTAAACTTTGAAAATACTAAAAAACCACACAAAACCAAGATGGACTCGCTAAGCAGCAAGAGCTGCTACCAACAACCCACGAGCCCATACATAGTTCAACTGCCAAAGAAGTTTTCCGAACTATATATAGACAAACAACCACAGTTTCAGACAGTCAGTAAAATGAGAGAATCAAACTGGGATGGGAAGATAACTAGATTCTACTGGCTAGACAGAGCACTTTATAATGTATGATTTAACCTCGGGGCGCGTAAGAAAATAGTAATGCAGTCCTTCCACTTTGTAAATACAAAGCACTTCAAATGCTCTTTTTCCTCTTATATTGATAGGGGGGAATTTCAGTAACCTAACCTAAATAAATGCATCACCTAGAAGTATCGTTTTCAGTGCTCCTTTGTTAGTATCTCAGTCACATCCTCTGTACCTACATGACTCTTGTTAAATGGGTAGAGAAGAAGCTATTTGTTGAAGAGCTACTTTCATATAAATACGTCATACATCCTCCCAGATGTTCCCTACAGCAACCAAACGCTACGAAGTTTGCCTGTCCTCCAGGTGACCCCCCTACTTACAAAATATTTCTATCAATTCAGAATTACGTAAAGGCACTGGTTTTGATACCATCTGTCAAACATTGCTTTATGATACTAACAAAAATTTTCAATAAATGAGAAACGGTGACACTTTTTCTGGGCAGGTACAGTGTGAGTAAGTGGCAAGAGAACATAATGCATTTATACCCCTAAGCAGAAGACCTAAGCACCTACCTCCTCGGGGGCCTCCCCGTCCGCCACCGTCACCTGCCAACACAACGCTGATCTACCTTAAAATGTGCCTCTGTCATTAAAAAAAATATTGTGTGCATTTCATAAGTACGTTCTTCAAGTTGTGTCCTAATTTGTTGTCTCCGACCTAAAAATTCACTCCAAGAAATAAAGTTCTCATTTTTGCATATTTCAAGTACTGTAGACGTGTATCTCAGATTACTGTTAGAAACCATTTGGTCAGAAGCATTCCATACTATCTTCGCTCCAAGTGCTCCTCCCTACAAAAAACATGCAGCTTCCTTACTTCACACGTCCAACTTTTTAATAGCTATCTGAATACATTTCCTATTTTACATGAACGCTCCCGTAAAATACCGTCTTCATGAAAATACGGTGTTGTCAACCAATTGCAACTACTGAGCAAAAGTTCTACGTGTTTTACACCACTGGATACAAACATGCAGTAAGTTACATTACTGTAATATACAGTGTATATATATACACACATATATAATGTAATATACAAGAGATGCAAGGTAAAAAAAAACCCAAGAAAATCACTGCTGAAGCATCTTATGTCAGGTAACTGAATCGTCAGCGTCCACAAAACTTCAGAGATTCTTTGCTCCTATTTTTAGAAAAGGTAATTTTTTAAATCCTCGAGAGCACAGAGAAAACAGCTGAAACATGCTAATGGAGAAAAAAAACCCCTCCTTTTAAAAAGTTGTAAAGGCTAAACTCACTGTTACCAATTCAGGTAACAGACAATTTCACAACACGCAGACTTCTGTGTTTTGATTGTCAAAATGTATTTTTCTTCATTAATACTTATTTTTAAAAAAACAACCAAGTAACTCCATAATGTGCAAACTTCTCCCAAACACAAAAAATACTGTCAGGGAAGTTTTACAAAGTTACAAAGTTAATGCAAAGCATCATCTTTTGATGGATCAAATACAGAAAAAAAGATAATAATTTAAAAAAAAATTAAAAATCTGTCAGTTGACTGGTACGCAACAGTGAAATACTTCTGCAACCTATTTAAAGGAAGTCCAGAGATAGCTAAAATGAGAAAGTAGTGAAGCTGGAGAAGTAAAACTCAATCAGAAGAGAAGAGGTTTTTATATTAACAATGAGAACGTTTGCAAATGACAAAAGATTTTAGTGACAGCATGAGTTTTAGAACAAAGAGGATGAAACGTAAAACAAGTTATACATTTATTTCAATTGCCAATGGTAATAGCAATTAAAAAAAAGAACAAACAACTGTTCACATATTCACATTACAGCAGCATTCCACAGGGGCCTCCTGCAAGGTGTTCTACTTAATATTCTAAGATGACAACTGTTCGTCATGTACTTGGTTTGCATGAATATGTTCCCAGCTATGAACTGTGGAAATGTTTCTTTCTAGAAGTAAAGTAGTTGTAGGTGGCAAGTCGGTATCACGCGTATCAGTCAGCACCAACTAGCAGCATTAAGAATCAGACGCACCACGCAAAGACACTGGGAAAAAAGAGAATCAGAACTGAAGTAAAATTGGAAAGCTTCCTCAAATTCTTTAGGCTTACAACTTCGAGAATGGGAATGCACTGATATTCAAACCATCGGAATGAAGGTGCATTACTGATAAGTAACTGTTCAGTAGGATTAATAAAATGAAAACATCAAAAAGTCTGCAAAGCGGAGTTCTGTAGTAGTGCTTGAAATGCTCTTAATCCATACGTCAAAAAGAAAAGCTTATAATCACAAAGGAACCCTTAAAAACACATACACCAACAAGCCAACACATACACAGCCTCTTTTGTTTCTCCCAATAAACAAAGGATTTCACACCTCGGTTATTGGCGCTGTGAAGGCTATACTGAAGAACTGAAAGATCACACTAAACCACGCTTACTTACACCTATGCACTGAGACCTGAAAGCTAGACTACATGAATGGAAACTCACATCTTTTTCAGTGGCCGCCGAAGGAATTCAAATATTTTTTTCCTGTCCTAACACACTGCTTTAAATTGTGAGTACGTTTTATCCCCTTTTGTTACAGTGATGAAGTACAATCCTACGTACAGTTGCTTCGACATTTACGTCGTTCTGCTCAGTACCAAACTGCCATCCGACACCCATGAATCAGTGCCCACATTTCTACGCAATACTGTGACCGCTTAACAAGGACCTACTCCAACAGCGGTGGAATGTACCTGTGGATACCAGCGGAAGCGTCTGAAAGTGATACTTCAGCTCAATGAGTGTTCCCGCGAGGAACACGCGAAGACGAGCACAAACGCTCAGACACCGTGCAGCGACGACACGAAACGGGACGCCAGCAGGCACTCGCACAAGGAACTCGACCACCGCCCTTCCCTCCCCTCTTCCCAGCGACTCTCACCTTTGCCGCTAACTTTTTTGCTTTCGGCTCCGCTTTGGCAGGAGCAGGTTTCTGAGAAGAAAGAACAAGGAAGGGAGAGATTCAGCCCTCGGTAATCCCCTTTTCGGTACCGGGGCACGCACGCACGCCCCCGCCCAGCCCGGCCCGGCCCGGCCCGGCAGGGACACCCCCCTCTCCCTCCCGTACTTACAGCGGACAGCC